>NW_010972616.1:253807-473213 GCF_000737465.1 Haliaeetus leucocephalus
CATGGCTAACAGCTGTGTAAATCAAAGAAGAGAGATTTAAGGGAGAGAATGAAAAATATTTATGCTGACAGTGTTTTCTGCACCAATTAAGTAGTCAGGAAGAAGTTGACATGATACTTATTAGGGGGGGGAATTGTGACTTGTCACATAATGGAGCCTGAAATATCTTTTAACAGTTAATGTATTATTACAGTTTCTGGAGTTTCTATGTTTCCATCTGGATAAATATCTGCTGTATAATCTTTCCATGTTTTTATATAAGTGGATTTCAGTCTTTTGAACCCTGCATGGCCATTGAAATAACACTGGGAAGGCTTTCTCCTCAAGTTGTCTTCTGAAGGCAGAGAAGGAGCAGGAAGGCTCCTTTTTTCATTGACTGAAGAAGTGGTCAGTATGTATTACTGTAACCTGTCACTGTGCTTAACTAGGACTATTACATTTACATTTTTCAAATACTGGTAAGCTCTATTCAGGGAAGACATGTCACTATAAGGTGAAATTACTTCTGGGACGTTCTAGCACAAAACGCTCAGTTTCCAACTTAAAAGCTTTGTATGTCTGAAACCACCTCTCACATATGACCTATCATTGTAACACTTTTCTTCAAAATCTTTCAAATCCCACTTTATAAACTATAGGTCCTCCTTTTTCCTGCCAATAAAAACAAACTAAATTCTGTAGCTGCAAGAGGACAGTGTTGCAGAGGAGTCTGGAAAAGAGATTATTCTTGCTCCGGTTTTGTAATCTTTTTCCCTTTCCATTGTTTGCACAAAGTGAACTGGGTAGGGATAGCCAGCTGCAGCATGTGAGCAAGGACTTGGAATCTTCCTCATCCTTGAAGTCCCTGTGTGGGTTTGGTGCTAGTAGAGCAGGACGAGAATAGCAAGGTAGTAGGAGAAAATTCTCCTGTGTTCATCTGTTTGGGTGTTAACCACGTTTGCGTGTCCTCAGAAAGCTGACGAAGTGATTGTATATTAAGAATGAAGCAGTCGTTATATTCCTGGATGTGTCTAATGGGCCTTGTCATGTTTTCAGGATGCTAGAGGGTGGTAAGTGCCCATCTGTGGTGCTCGCTAAAAAGAATAATTTTGGTGTTCAAGCCCAGCATAGTTGATTGCAAGACACACTTTTTGTAAAGTATAGTTTAAGTTGCACCTGATACAGTGCAGTGAACAGGTACCAGGCAATTCTGAAAAGAGCATACATCTTTGCAAATGATGATCCATCTGGGAGTTTGAATTTTCTTTTCAGTCAGCAAGGTTGATAGGGCTTGAGTAAATGTTTCTGAAGAAGTCAACCCTTTGTGTATGAATTGCATCATTCTATCAGTCTACAGTAGAGAAACTGTCACTGTGCTGTGATGTCATGGAGATGGTAGTGCATATATGAGTTGTCATACATATCAGTGCAGGATTTGGCAGCATCTGAGCTGAAGCTGCAGGAGATGCATGGTTTCTCAAGCTCAGCCTACCTTTGTGCCTATGTGTTATGTGGGTATGAATTCTGTAATGAGGTTGTCACACAGCTAAACAGGAGAAGAAAGAGGTAGCTTCTGTTCCAAGTTCTGTAACAAACTGCTTTTCGTCACTGTCTGGAGTTGACAGGCTAGTGCCACTTTCTTCAGAGAGCACATGTTCAATACTATGGGGATTTCATGTAACTAAAAGCTCTTGAATTAAAATGAAAACTTGAAGGAAGAGATTGTATATTTCAGCTAGTAATACTCACTGTCATGTTGAAGAAGTCTGAATCCTGCAGGGTAAATGTGGATGCTGTTTTAACATAATACAATAGTTAACCTTCCTGAGGATCTCCACTATGTACTGGAATGTTGTGTTGTGTTCCCTCTTCCCCCAGTAATACAGATTTCACTTTTATTAGCATTAGTTCTAATTTAATTAATTTATTTTAAATTACATTTATTAGAATTAGGATTTTATTAGTATTAGGTTATGAATACATGAATTCTACCAGTTCTTCTGCCCTCTACAAGTTTAACTTCCTCAGGGTGGAATCCTATATATTTTTCATGCCCAGAACAAGCCTTGGCTCCAGTGCTTATGTAGCCCTTGTGGATATTCAGTGGGTCCACCTGGTGTTGAAGTCCCTGGTGGTTCTGCTTTAGCAGTCTGAAAGGATTGAAAAAGGAAAAAAAAAAAAATTGCTTTCCCTAAACTATATGTTATATATGGGCAGGAATGATTTGCTTGCAAAATTCACGTTGAGTTGTGCACGGATATGTCCTACTGTGTGTGTGCAGTTTTGTAATGAATGGTGCTGCCATGGAACTATTGCCCCAGATTATTTGTGCATGTGTCTTGCTTGTGCATTTAAAATAGTCCTTTTTTGTGTTAAATACATGTTTTTTTCTTTGCTTCAGTGTGCAAGGATCCACCCTACAAAGTTGAAGAATCCGGGTATGCTGGTTTCATTTTACCAATTGAGGTTTACTTCAAAAACAAGGTATGGAATCACATACTTTTCCTTAAAAAAAAAAAAATCACGTGGAAGTCAGTTTTTTTAAAGATTTACAGTTTAATTTGTAAACTCAGTTAAAAATAAGGTTTAAAGCTATCTTTGTCAGTGCTGTTCCTCAACTCAAAGTCACTGTAACTTTTAGAAATGCATAATTGTGTTTACTACATAACTCTCTGAAATTAGGATTACCTAATAAAATTAAGAAGTTGAATGTAACTATTCGGAAGAATTACTAGCCCTACTCAGAAGTGGACAGACTTTAAATAATGCTTAAGGAAGTTCAAGAGCCACTTAAACTTTAAGAAAGGAACCAATCTTATGTTTATTTCATAACGAACTCATTGTTCTGTGTTAGTATGGCCAATATTTTTAATTTGTTCAGTTTTTGATCTTTCAAAATAGTCTTTTTTTTTTTGAATCCCGCATCCTCAGTTTAAAAAAAAATTCTTTTAGACTGCCTGTGAACATTGATTCTACTGGACTCAACAGTACGAGGGAGCACAGTTTAAAAACAAACCCAGTGGTGTTCTACAAAGCTTGCATTATTGTGGTATCTCAAACTCTGAATCTAAGTAAATGCTGCACTTACTGTGGGTGTTTTACATAGCAAATACAGAGATTTCTTTTAATGTACGTAACAGGGTCTGTATTACTAGTAAGTCATTCAGATAAAAAGAATTGGATTTGGGTGTGGAATTAAAGAGCAAAATGCTTGCAAGGTTTAATATGCAGTACCTTAACTGCAATATTTTAGGTTCCTTTTGTATGTCATGTGCCTCCATGAAGCTATTATTATACTTTGTATGCACTTCCAAGATACCTGTGTGTTTGGTTTTTATACCAAGATGTAGTTTAACATAATTATTTTAATCAAGTCAGTGTTACATCTTCAATGTGTTGAATGCTTGGTGAAAAACTAAAACCAAAAGAAAATAGAAATGCTTAGTAAAAGACTTTTGCTGGTACACTTGTCACTTAAAATTTGTGTTAGAGTACAACTCTGTTAGCTGTGTATGCTTTCAGGTAGATATTCCAGTACTCTTTTGTCTTTCACAGAAAGCTCTGTCAAGGTGTGAGGTGTGGATAATTCTGCTCAGGCACTTTGTAAGTTGTAGGTTTCGAACAGGTAATTCTGAAATGTTCCCTGTATCAATCTGTGAAGAGCAGTGTTTAGTCTACCCTGTGTGCTGTTGGAAAAGGAAACAGAGCTGCTGCAGTGAGTTGACTGGCTTTTTTTGGTATGCTTTTTAGCTCTGTCTCCCTTAGGGAAGTGGTTTTGATTCATTCAGGAAATCTAATGAAAAGCAGCCCATTCTCTGTAACTCTGTTAAGAGCTCATCCCAAAACTGGGCAAAGTCAAAAGAGTGAGACAATCATTGAAGCATCTCGGCAGAAAGCTTCCTGCCCGACATTTGTTTTTTTGTTTTCCACTCAGACTTTTGGCTGCCTTTGACTGTGGAGACCTGCAAATCTCAGGATTTCTCCAGCAGGAGTTGTGGCTTAGACTTGAGATCAAGAGGGCAGCAGTGATTACAACTCACCTCACCCTCAAGCAGCATGTGGAATTAGGAAGTTTGCAAACATCCCTCACCCCTATTTTGGTGTCATGGAATACAACAAGCAGCAGTTGGACTGTGAGTCAGCTAGCTGTTCACATAGCTGCAGCAGCATGCCCTTCCCTGGGGTCAGTACAGTACAAAGGATAAGTGGCACAAAAATTGAGCGGGCATTCCTGAGGCAAATTACTGCTTTCTCCTGGCACAGCTACTCTTCCTCCCCTAAGTCATTTCACAGGTATTCCAGTACAGAAAAAGAGGAGATAGACAGAAGGAGGAAGAGGAGACAGACCATCATCAGTTATTCAAGGTAGACAACTTTTCAATTTCTGGTTCAGAAAGTACCCTAATGAATAGAGGAGGCATGGGTACAGGAAGCCACCTGGACCATGGAGAATTAAAGAGCGCCTGTTCCCAGGACTAAGCAGAAATTGGTGGAAAATCTAACAGGCATTTCACCCCAGCAGAAAATATTCCAAGCTTTAAAGAATTAAGGAAATGACAGACTAACCCTCCCCAACCCCCCCTCCCCCCAATTCAGCAGCAGCAGGCTATAGTTGTTAGCCTTTGAGACTAAGTCTTTGAAAAAATGCTTTTAGGTCAGAAGACTTTTACTCTGGAAAATGCAGTCCATTTAGGATAAGGCTCATAAACTGCAGTATATTCTGCCTTTACTGTCACACCGATTTGAAATAATGGCAGTGGTATGGGAAGTCCTTTGTGTAGTAAAAGTCTGGTTTGAAATCACTGGTTATGTTCATCTAACTTTCCACAGAATTCTTTTCAGACTCCCATTTATAACTTCTTATAACTTTGCTTGTATGGCAACGTTGCTGGTACCAACTGTTAGCCTGTAGCAATGTCACAGTTTTCTAAGCAGACCGGGGAGTAAAACACTTCCATTTTTTTTCCACAAGAAAAGCATGTGCTAATATTTCTATCAGTAAGAAATATCTTCATCCGTGGTTACCTTTGAAAATGGTCTGTCAAGAAAATAGTTCATCTAAGGGAACTACTCTATTCTGTCCTCGGAAACAGACTACTGCAGGCCTTTTATTTCAGGTCCCCTTCTGTTGTCTCTGCTCCAAGTCTAGAGGTGGGACAATAAGGATGTCCCTTGGCTGTGTTTGAAACCTCTGATTTAACTTTTAGAATAACTGACGTTTCTATGCTTTCTGTTTTTCACATCTTTGGAATCCTAAATCAAAATGAAACATTTTTTAATGTGATTTTTTTTAAGCATCTGTCACGGAACAGAGCACACATTCTGATTACATGCAGTGTTGGATATGTGCTAAGATTTTGCTGTAACTCTTCCTCTTCTTCCCTCATGGTTCCCTTTTTACTAAAGCTTTTCCTGAATGTGGCCTTTTACTTGTGTTCTGCCTTAAGACTGACATTGGTTTGGTGGCTTCTGTTGCACATCAGGACCTTTGGAGAAAGGGCTACTTAATACTGCCTTAAAAGAGCACCTAACATATACAGTTTCTAGAAGGGACTGTGTAAATATATAACACAAATTATAATTAGTATCTTTTCTCTGGTGTTATAAATTGAAGTCTGTCTATTCAATGCCACTAGTGTCCTTTTTCAGCTGAGGCTTTCTCAGGTAGAAATTGCTAGAAAATCTAATAGGCATTTCACCCCGATGGAAAATATTCTAAGCTTTAAAGAATTAGGGAAATGACAAACAAACCTCCCTCCCAAATTCAGTAGCAGCAGGCTGTAGTTGTTAGCTATTGAGACAAGTCCTTGAAAAAATGCTTCCAAGATAAATTTGCCTTTCCTGTTTTTTCTCTCTCCATATTGGTACAGGGAACATTCAGTTTCATTTTTTCACTGCACTGGCAGAGAATTTTAATCACTTGGAAGCTGTGGTAGAACACTTGAAATCTAGCTGGCCACACTTGTTCAAGGCAATGAAGTTTCATTAATAAATGAGCAGACTCTATCCATAGGAGATAAATATAGTTGGCTGCAGTGGTTTCATTCTTACCCCTTTCTACAACTTTGTGAAGAAAACAGTAGTGTTTGGCTTCAGTGGAGGAATTTGCATTCAAAACTTACTGCAGTGTCTTCAGTACTATCTAGAGCTCAGAAGTGTGATTGTGTTGGTGACTGAGTTACCTTGTGTCAGCTGAATCATGATACTTGTCTATGCGTATGTCTGTAGCCTGTGCCAAACATGACATAACACTTTCAATTAAGCCTTGTCAGGACAGCTTGAAGTTCATGGGGTTCATGCATTTTACCATGTGTTTTCATCGGCTAATAGGAGCTTCTCTGATTTACTGTAGCTCGGCTGACGCTTGGTAAATTCCATCATGTATCCGAGAACACAGGGAATGGTTAAAAATGACATAATTTTCATTTTAATTGACAGTCTTTATGTAGCCCTTGTTTTCAACTTAGTTAGTTTTGGTGCTAGATGTTTCTATCTGGTTATTTTCAACCCTCAGGAAGAACCTAAGAAAGTTCGATTTGACTATGACTTATTCCTGCACCTTGAAGGCCACCCACCTGTAAATCACCTCCGCTGTGAAAAGCTCACATTCAACAACCCGACAGAGGAATTCAGAAGAAAGCTGCTAAAGGCAGGAGGGGTGAGTCCTGCACCCATGTCAAAAGCCATCACAATAAAGATGTTGCTGCTTATTGCTGGTGCATGATTAGTATAATAAAACTTGACCTGACAGTGAAACTAAGTGAAGTGTTTTTGTGATTAACTTCATATAAGAGCTCAGTGCTTGTTGTCTTTAAGTGGAATGGGTGAGCAAAGGAGCATGTGCGTACATGATTAGCTATCTGTCTTCACAACCAAGCAATTCATGTTTACTTCTGCAAAAGCAGAACTTGGACCTTTCACATGAAGTGTTGCTTGTTGATTTTCCAGAGATGAAGTACAGGAGGGCTACTGTGATGGGAGGAAGTAATAAGTAAATAAAATGTCTCTCACTTCAAGAGAAATGGTTCTAGTTATAAGGTAGAACAAGTTAGAAACTCTAAGTATAAATAAACCTACTTAAATTTATATATTATATGTTACACAGTCTGAACCACAAAATTTACCAAGATTTCTTTACGTGTTGGTAGAAATAATTGATATGAAAAAGCCCAAAGCAATGTTGCCCATTTGGAGGAAGGAGAGGGCCAAACCTTTACATTTACACTTTGTTGATTAGTGGAAACTGTTCTGCTGTGTTTCACACGATGGCAGAATCATTCATGCTGGCAGGGACCGTTTGTGGCTCAGCCATGGGGTCAGACCAGGCTGCTCAGGACTTCACCCCTCCTTGCTTGAGTGTGAAACCTCCCCTGGCTGAAGGTGGTCCAACCTCGCTGGGCTGTCTTCATGGGGAAAAGGCTTCTCCTTATCTCCAGCCTGAGCCTCTCATTTGTCAGCTTGTGCTGCTGCCTGTTGCCCTCCTGTCACATGCCACTGTGAAGAGCCTGACTGCATCTCCTCCATTCCCTCCCATTGGTGCCAGGCACGCTGTTGGGTGCCCCCAAAGCTGTCCTTCCTCGCATGGCAAGGGCTCCAGCCCCACTGTCTCAGTGGCCTCCTCTCACCTCCCATTTTGTTGGTGGTGTTTCTGTGTTGGGAACCCAAACCAGAGGCAGTATCCAGACAGGGTCTGACCAGCACCCAGCAGAGGGTACAGTCCCTGCTCTCTCTTGGCTCTCAGGGCTGTGACCTGCTCAAAAGGCTGTAGGCACTGCTGGCCCTTGTTGCTGCCCAGGCACACAGGTGGCCCTGGCTCAGCTTGCTGTCTTCCAGGGCCAGCCCCACAGGGCCATTTCCCAGCCCCTAGCCTCATGGCTGCAGGGCTCTGCCTTGCTGGGACAGGGCTTGGCATTTGGCGTTTTTTCCTGATTGTATTCCATGGGGCTGTTGTTAACCGTTTCCTCCAGACTGCCTGGGTCCCTCCTGGTGGCAGCCCTGCTCTTGAGTGTTGACTGCTTCCCTTCTCCAGTTGATTGTCATGCGCAAACCTCATGAATAAGAGTGTGTTCTGTCTCTTCCTCCAGGTCACTGATAGAGATGTTAAGCAAGCCTTCATATTGTGGGTCTACTAATATAAATGCCAATGCTTATCTTTGTGTTTTTGAACAGTCGTAACAAAAATGGGTAGCCCTATTTGGCACAGTTAGACCGTAGTAGGGTCTGGGGTGGAAAGAGGAGGCAGCTAGTGTGAGAATATTTAGTCTGCTGAAGAGGATCTTTGAAAACAAAGCAAAAATAAGTAGTGGGTATAGTCTGAAAGACCTTGTTATCCTCCTGGAGAAAATAACTGTTACAACTATAGTTGTATTGAAATAGAAGCCTGAGCTGTGTTTTGTGTTTGCATTTGTTAGGTGCAAGAGGGTATCCATGTCTGGACAATGTGTTGGCTCTTTAGTGTGTTTGCAAATAAAAGATCAAGATTGTATTCTGGGAAACTTCATGAGCTACTGCTTTAATATTAATCATATCAGGTCAGTTGTCAATGGACAAGTTTTACCCACAAGTGTAATAAATCTAAATTATGCCAGCAGGGACTTTGGGGGCTGATGGGGGTGGTTAAAAAGGTAAAAATAGGAAATGTTCTTCTTATTGCTCATTTTCTGTGCCTTCTAGTTTTAGGTTTCTTAAGTTAACAAAAGCAAAAATGTTGCCTAATTGTAAACAATGAAATGTGGGGTATTTTGATCAAATACTTTCCCTGAATATATCAGTATGGTCATTCTTAAAATGCTTTGCGTTGTTGCCTTTTGTCTTCTGGAGTCTACAGAAGCAGTCTACAGTCTGCTTGCCTTTTTTCTTTTTTTTTTCTCCATTTTTCCAATTTCTTTCCAAGAAATGGGTCCCTTTTTTTTGATGCTATTGGTGTTTCATTCTTCCCTCTGTAGGGTTTCTGACCTAGTAGTTTGTCTGATCAACTTGGCAGAGAAGATGTAATAGCATTCTGTCTGTCTTGTTACTAAAAAAGTCTTTGTGAAGGGCTTACATCTCCTAGCATTGAACCTGTTACACTTTTATGAAATGCTGTACACAGGCTTTTCTTGTCACTGTTGTAGAAGCCCTAGAAAGCTGGCTCTTGCTTCCAAGTATAAGTAGAATAGACAACTGAATGAATTCATGAAACATTAACTCAGTTATGACTTCCATGCTTTAGACTGAGAAAAGCATTTACAGGATAAGTAAGCATGAGATGGGTTTTGCACTTACCTGTAAGACAAAACAATTAATATGTCTAGCTTATGGCTGTCTTCAAAAAAAGTAAAAGTAACAAGTCAATGGATTTCCTTGACAGGCAACAAGTCGGGCAGAATGAAGTTCATGTCCTTCAAAATGATTGAGGTGCCATCTTAATGTAAAATGCTGAGCGATAGCTTTAAGAAAAGACTCTAAGCTGGAGGACTCTTGCTTACATGCTTTTTAAATAATGGTGTAAATCACTTGAGTTCTGTGCACCTTGAAACTCAGTTCTCATTAGTTTTTCTCCAAGCAAAAGTCATGGGATGTGTCATTCCACTGACATAAACCACTAAACATGATTCTTTTTTTCTCATCTGCATAAACATATGTATTTTACAAATAGTATGCCCTTCTGAAGGGAAAGGTGCAGGCTCACCTGGCACCTGCATGCTCCCATATTCAGTATAGACTTGTCTATGTGTTCGTTGCTTGCTGCAGATTTCTTGAATTATCACTTGGATCCTCACAACTCCCCTTTTCCCTCACACATACATCTTGTCACATCCCAGATGCGAACTAGTCAGGGATATTTGCTACAGTCAATATTCTTTTGTCTTTCATGCTGAGAACCCCTTTTTTTAATTATTGTTTTAAAATGAAGTGCTAGCAGTCTGCTGGTGCATTCTCATGGTTACCCTTCCCCATATGCATCCCATCTTTCATATGCCCAAAGGTCTGACTGGTTATCCTGCAGTTCACTGGGAGAGCGTAAGAGTAACATTCAGATATCCTGAGTAATGAAACAAGTGAGAACACAACTGTGGCACAGCTTTGCAGTGCTGCTGTGGCCACTTTAGTTAAGGCAAATAGGACGTTTAGGATGGTGCCAGTCACGTAGATTAACTCTGTGGAATATTTCTATCTTAGCATTTTATTTGCTATCACCAGAATTGAAGCATGAATGTGCTGTCAGTCATTATTAGTAGGAGGTCACCAAGTTGCTAATTTCTCTTCCAAACTGAGAATTACTTTTTTGGCCCTTACAAGAAGAAGGATTTGATTTGGCTTCAGAGATTGTGTTTCTGTAGTCAGGAAGGTAAATAGGAATGTTTGGTTCAATCTTACAAAGGCCATATCCAATTTGCAAAGTTCTTTGTCAAAGTTTTCCACCTTCAGAAACTTATTTTCTACACTGAACTTCCCCCCGCCCCCTGAAAAGATTTACTTGCACTCAAGTCTGTTTCTACCATTTACCTACTTTCAGTTGACCTTGTTCTCATAAATGTAAAAAGAAATGTTTACAGAAGAAATGAAATATTTTCAAGAGTATGCTGGGCAAATTCAATTGAACCATTCAGTGTAATTTTTTATGTTCCATCTCTTTGCATATGTATTGTAAATGACATTTATTTTAGAAAAGTTTGCTGTGGAAATGATGCCACTGAGAATTTTTTGCACCATTTACTCAGTGTAGTACCTAATGATGTGAAGCTAACATGTATACAGATATGACTCGTGAATTAGCAGCGTATACCATAATTCAGCCTGTTGCTTGAAATCCCCGAAGACACCCTGTGTACAGATGATGACTTTTATTTAATCCATTTCTTACCAAGCGAATTATCAAGCTAGTGGTAGTGACAGAACTATATACCTGTAGTCTCCTACAGAGCTCATCCTCTAGACACAGCACAAAATTGTGCATGAGTAGGTACAGTAGGATTGAAGTTTTCATCAAGTAAACACAAGTAAGCGTTGATCCTTACATGATCATTCCTTCCTAGATTTGCCAGTTGCTTTTTCTGATTAGTTTCAGCCTCTAAACATGAAGGATCCTGAGGGAAAAGAGGTGGCACTGTGATTCCTGCATATGGATGTGGGAAGAGGAATGATGCTGACAGGGAAATTATAGTCAAAATAATCTTCAAATTTGAAGTAGATTTTGAATGTTGAACCCCACTAAAACCATTTATAAGCAGGGTCTGACCCTATTGATGTATTTTGTGTTGCCAGTAGTGCTGGTTCTATTGCTTTTTTGGCTTGCATGTTTTTCAATTTCAAGAAAAAATAGAAAATTACACCTAATCTGCTTATTGAGCCAACTAAAAATAAATTAATTTTGAAGATGCTGAATGGCAGCTACCTAACAGTTAAATGGAATTTTGCCTCTGGAAACATAGACTTGCTCAGGTGTCACTTGTCTGAATATGAATTATGAATAGTTTAATTTTGATTCTTGCAGGAAAAAGTAGTAAAATTATTTTCAGTACATGTCAAGACAGTGATTTAATATAGTCCTCTCTCCCATATCTGCAAATATACAAATAAAAATGTTTGTATTGTGTAATACTCCCACCTTTTTGGAATGAGACTCAAAGTTGTTTAATCCAGGAGTACACAGACAACATTTAATAGTTGAGTTTTTCATGAAAGGAAAGTCTTATGGATGCCCCTTAAAGAGCAGTTACCACTATGAATAAAAATAGTAAAATTAATAACATTATTACAAAGGCACATGGCTATTAATGACACAGTTTGATGTTTCAGATTTAGAGGATGCAAGGAATAGGTCACTTTTAGAGTAGTAATGATTCTTTTTAGCAACACTGGTGTCGCTTTTTGTCTACGTTCTGTAAAATTAGTTTGGAGATACAGCAGCTCCGCTTCTGTAGTGAGGCAACTCTTTCCTTGAAGACAGTTGATCTATTAATGAGTCAAGAGAGAGAAAGAATCATTCTGAGAGGGGATACAATTTTTAGAAAAAAAAAAAATCAAGGTAAAAATTCAGGTTTTGCCAAAACCCACTGCTTTGTTGTTTGAGTTGTTTTTCAAATGTTTGTGGTTTTACTGTTTAACAGTTGAGAAATGTCTTTTCGGTCACTTGAGATGCCTGCATAATGCCAGTTCTAAAACTTATGTTCCTAATCCATGTAATGAAGATGAAATTATGGGGATTTCTCTCTTTTCTCTATTCTCCCTTGTGCCTTGCATTTCTTCTGTGTCAGCTGGAATAGTTGGCTTCTACCCAGAGCCAACCTTAGGTATAATGCTGCTCTAGGGAAGGGATTATCTTTAATCTTGTGCTTTTCATAATTAAGTAATAGAATTTTCTTAAACTATGTATTACTTAACTTTCAAGCAAATAGCTTAAAAGACTTCTAAAAGGTTTTCTATTCCCTTGTGAGTTTTTCGGTTTGGATATGAATAACAGTTGTTCAGGATAACTGGCTTTTCATTGTTACTTTTACTGCTTTCAGTGGTGAATGAACTTGTTCTTCACTGTGAAATGATATGGGGTGCGGCAGCCCAGGACCACACAAAGAAGTCTGTTTGTCTGCTACTGATGCACGATGAGTATAGTTCATCTGCAGGGCTGCAGAAATGATGTAGTAATGGTTCATTTTTCCTGGAATTCTAACATTTCTCATAGCTCCTACTGAAAGTACTGTTTGAATTTTTCCGTAGCACATTGTGGGGAAGCTCACCAACCTGTTCTGAGTCTGCTGTATGGAGGTGTTCTTAGATTACCAGCTCAGTAAATGAAACTACAACAGGTAGCTTGGCATGATCTGTTTGAAGCAAGATTATTCCAGCTTTCTTGATGGTCTCCTTTCATTCAGGAAAATGAAAAAGTAGGAGACAGACAACAGTTTTTGGTAGTGGTTCATTGCCCTGCAGAAGCTCTAATGTGCTTTAATAAGGAGATTGTGTTGATCTGGAGCAACTGTGACAGCTTGTGCAGTTTCTAACTGTGTAAGTATCTATGTGGGGTGGTAGATCTCTGACTCCTATGCATCAAGGGTGGCAAGATGTGCATTTATAGAAATAGGCAATAAGAGAAGACCAGCTTCTGTGGAACATCTTGAGGCTGTTCTTCATGCTTTCTGTACTGGAATCTGAAAAGCAAAGTTTTGTGTTTTGAGAGTGGGTGGTTCTTGTTGGGTACGTGGGTACCCCAGGCTGCCAAACATATTGGTAGGTAGGTGTTGTCTTCGACAGGTCAGTTTTTTGTAAGGAGACTTCTGAATCAGTTGATAGTAGGTTTACGTACAGGTATTACAATTTCATAATTTTTCCCAAATTGCTGGAAAAGGGATAGTGGAAAAGGGTTCCTGATTATATAAAGATAATAGGTAGTGCACAGTTGTTGTTCCCTGATCCCTTCCTTTGTTCAGCAGTGCATGGAACTACATAAATTAAATACATGGTACCTTTTCTTTCCATAGCACTCGATTGTCTTGAGTAGCCAATTGGAATGCCATTAGAAGGTGCCTGCAGATCAGATATTATGGAGATTGGTCACTTCAGGTTAATCAAGCAGGTAGGATCATTCCTACAATAATGTCAATACCAATGGATTTCTTCCACCCACTGTTTTTCGGGGGAAAAATAAGTTTTCTTTTGCCCTTTCTCAGGAAGCTGTCTTTTATTTGAAGCAAGTGGTAGACAAAGGTTTTAAATACAAGCTCAACAGCTGCAGGCTAGCAAAGTGGGTGTTTGGTGAACTAGAGGTAAGATACCACTACCAGCAGATCAATTTGAATGCTTGTATGTGTAATGCTTTATTGGCATGTATGAGAAAAGGAGAAGAATCTTTCTTTGGGGTGGACTGGTGAGAAGAGTCTTGGGGAGGGGGAAGCTGTCTTACACATCTGTCCATAACAACAGTGAAAGTAAAAGATAGCTTATGTACACTTGTTCTTTTGCTCTGTGGTAGTAGTTGTTTACCAGCATGGTAGTCATGTGATATTTGTATGCTCTGATATGATTTAGTCTTGCATTGTTTTCATAAATCTTTCTTAGGTACATTATTAGAACGAGATCTTGTTAAATCTTATTTTGATGTTATCATCTCTTCCCTATGTTGAGCTAAAACTTGTATGGAATGGCTTATTAGTGGTGGTGTAGGAAACCTCCCAGTTACAGTGTAAACCAGAAGAAAGCCAAATTAAGAAAGGTAATTTTCTTCTGTCCAAGTTTAGTGTTGTGTGTTAAGTAGCTGCCCACACTGATGCTCCAGTTTTCCTCTCACAGAGAAAGTGAGAAGGAGTGTGGCTCCTTCCATCTCTGACATGCATTATAAAAATAACTCTCTTCCCCAAACTGTCCATTAACTGCAGTCTTTGGTGTCCCTGGAACAGATGGGCTTTGGAGCAGGACAGGGAAAAACATCAGTGGGCATCTGCATTTTCTTCTGTTTTCATCCAGTCCCATCAAGCAGTTATTCCATTCATCAGTGCTGCTATTGGTCTTTCTTCTCTTTGACTGGTATCCTCTGCCATATCAACATCATCTCTCCATCTTCACTAGATTGCAGGCTGGCTTTCATGGGATTTCACCTCACCTGCTGACTGAGTTTCTGTATGCCTTACGGAACAGCTCATATGACCTTTTTTCTTCCCTTCCTGGAACATCTTCTAACCCAACAGCCACGTTTGTATGGTGGAGCTTCTCCTGGACAGCACAGGGTATCTCAGAAAAATAGTTACCTGTGTATCATCTGTGAACTTACTGAGAGTTCACTTGATCCCACTGAATCATTAATCAAGACATTAAACAGTTTTGGACTAAGTGTTGATCCTGGAGAGACACTGATAGTCACTGGCCTCTAGCTTTACCTCACACAGCTGAAGGTAACCATTTGAGCTCAGCAGTCCAGACAGTTCTCCATCCATCTCATAATCTATTTATCCAGTCTGTATCTCATAGGTCTGGCTGTAAGTTGGGCAGGGTGTTTCTTAGTAAACCTATGTTGACTGCTCTCAGTCACATTCTTGTCCCGCCAGTGTCTGAAAGTGGCTTTCAGGATGATTTTCTGCATCTTCTTCCCAGGAACTGAAGTGAGACTGATGGGACTCTTGTTCCCTGGATCTTCTTTCTTGAAGATGAATGTGATATTTGCCTTTCTCTAGTCATCAGGAACCTTCCCTGATCACCACAACCTTTTGAAGATGATAGAGAGCTGCCTTGCAATGATACTGACCAGCTCCTTCAGTATCCCTGCTTGCATCCAATGTGGTCTCATGAACCTGAGCATCCCTGTGGATGAAGTGCACCCTAACTCAGTCCTCTTCTCTTGTGGGCACTGACACTGCCACAGACTCTGTGAGGATGCTCAGGTACCTTGGAGGCCTAAGGAAACAAGATCTTACTAGTGAAGATGGAGTCTAAAAGAACATTGAGTACATAAGTCAAGTTCTTTGTCATGAGGTCTCTTTCCCCATTGAGCAGTGGGCCCACACTTTCTTTAGCCTTTCTTTTACAGCCTGTCTGTTTTTAGAAGTGTTTCTTGTTGTCATTCACATCATATAATATTAGCTGCTTCCTATGGGTGCAAAGAATTTCCATTCCTGAGGATTATGAAGTCCTGCCAACAGGTAAAATTTAAAATATGTATTTTTTTAATTGAATTTTAAACAAAACAAAACACCCAGTGTGGATACATAGGATCATGGAATGTCTCAAGTAGTAAGGGACCCATAAGGTTCATCGAGTCTGACTCCTGCTTCTAGCAGGACTACCTAAAACTAAACTGTACAGGCTTGGTGCTGTGACCACTTCCCTGGGGAGCCTGTTCCAGTGACCGACCACCCTCTTAGTGAGGAACCTTTTCCTGTGTCCAGTCTGAAGTTCCCCTCATGCAGCTTCATTCCATTTCGTCGTGTCCTGTCGCTGGTCACCAAAGAGAGGAGGTCAGCAGCTCCCCCTCCACTGCCCCCTTTGTGAGGAAGTTGTAGACTGCCATGAGGTCACCCCTCAGCCTTCTCTTCTCCAAGGTGAATGAGGTAAGTGACCTCAGCTGATCCTTGTAAGTCTTGCTCTTGAGACCTTTCACCATCTTGGTTGCCCCCCTCTGCACACACTGTAGTAGTCTGATGTCCTTCTCATACTGAGGCACCCAAAACTGCCCACAGTACTCAAGGTGGGGCCGCACCAGTGCAGTGTAGAGTGGGACAATCACCTCCCTCAACATGTTTCTTAATACAGCCTGTTCTGTGATTACCATATCATTTGTACCCTGGTATTGAACAGTGAAACTGTTTTTTTCTTGGCCATGTTTCTAATGCTTATCCAGTACCAGGTACTCTAATCCACCCAACTTTTAAAAAAGCCTTTAACACTTGTGAACAAGCTTGTCTAATTCCCTACCTTTACATAGTCTATTACTGTCACATCAAAGACAGGCTGTGAGATCAGCTAGACCCTCTGCTCTGCCTATATAGTCAAGCTATATTTTTGAGGGAACAGCAAAACTGTAACTAGAACTTCATGCTTTACATACTGGTGAATTCAGAGTGTGATTACATGGCTGTTTAAACTGACTTTTTTAAAGCCCAGCTGTCATCTTACCTTGCTTCATTAACACCAGCACTGGTGTCTTATTCCACCAGCTTGTCTGATCCCACTGAGCTGTTGACTTGTGGAAGGGGCTGAGGAGGTGAATTAATAATGTTCCTGGTTTTTGTCACTGAAGTGATTCATTGTGGGAGCTGAAAGTGCCAGCTGCAGGTGGTCTTGGGTGCCTGGCTTAAGCATGGGCTGCGGCAGTGTCCTCCACGTATTGGGGTGTACTGTTGTCTGCAGCTGTAAGCTAATAGGAAACTTAGAGTGCAGCGAGGAGGAAATGAGTAAAAAATGTACATATAACATTGGCTGTACTGGAGAGCTCTTGCTATGCTTTTGAAGAGCTTGCATTCTTGCTGCAGCATTAGTGGCTTGCTGTGATATGCTCATTCCCACCTTTTGCTTCTTTTGTGTAGCTTTCACTTAATATAGCCATATACATAAACATGCACACACACACAAGCAGTATATGCTGCCAGTGTGATAGTTGCAATGTAAAAGTAGGGACTTGCCCTGAAAGCTGGTTGAAGTACATCTGCCAGGCTGTGTGTTTCTGTGTTTGACTAATGGGAGAACAAATGGCAGTTACTCACTGCAGAGGTTACTATAATTCTGTCAGCTGAGATCTTTCAGTAAACTTAAACTGGATGTATAGCTGTCTCTTCCCTAAATTTAGCCAAAAGGGAAATTCATCTCAATTCCAGAGAGTGTTTCTAATGTAGGGCCTTTTTACATAGATAATCTTGGCAAAGAAAACAAACATTTTGGAAGAGTTCCTGAAGAGTTACTTAATGTTAATATTAGCTTTATTCTTTGAGAGGGAGGAGAAGGCAAGTGGCTTGGGGCGGGGGGGGGGGGGTTGGGGTTTTTTTGTTTGGGGTTTTTTTTCTGATATAGGGGATTTCAGTGAGGACCATATCCTTTTTCTGACAGAGATCAGTTTGGAAGACAGAGTTGTGGTTTTTTATCATAGGGGACAAAAAGTTAATTTTACATGAGATTTTCTTGGTCTTTTGTCATTTTTTATAGATGGTAAAGTCTGTAGTCTGAACTGAAGTTCTGTTTTACTGCATACATTGTTGATCACAGAAAATTTTGAATCTATAATTGCCATTTTTCATAGGGTTTATAATGAAATAACAGGCTGCAAGGTTCAATACACTGAAATTTTTAGGGCTCACAGTTTGGAATGCCAGACCTCAGTACTAATGCTGTTCAACCTGGCCCTGTAGATCTTTCTGTAGACAGTCATCCTGTTCCTAAACATAAGTCTGTAATACTGATCCTGTTAATGGTCTAAATACTTGCCTAGAAACTGAGATACCTCAGAAGTCCATACACTTTTTTAAAATGTCAGCTTTCTAAGAATGTCTGTGTATAATGATGAATATATAAATACTTATAAACTGGAAAGTTTCTGAATTTTAAAAAGAAAATTTATGCAGTGGTTGCACCTCAGTTTATTTTAGTGAGTCAGACTTCTATGCTTCAGGGAGAAAATGGCAGCTTGCAACCCTAGGAGAGAGAATCCTTGGCAGAATTTTTTGTTTCTTTGCTTTTAATTTCAAGGTAGGGCAAACCCTGATCCTCCTGACTATATTTCTCTTCCACATGGATATGCATCTTTTTGTCTTATGAGTGTAAACAAAACTACTTCGTGTCAATAAAACACCTGCTTAAACTCTATAATTAATGGGTAACCTTATGTCTCATTGGTATTTTCTATGAAGTTTGTAGGTTTAAAACATTGCATTGAGTTTAATTTAAAGGAGAACAATCTTATTTAACCACTGGTTTGACTTAATCTGTGAGAGGAAATGATGGGGACATGCATTTTCTCTACCTGTTGCCAGGTTTATGGTATGCACCTGTGGCTACAGAATTTCCTTGTTGCTGATTGTTCTTTGTTAGCTTCTGCCTTCTCTTGCTTTCAGCTGGGCTGAATTCAACCAAAAACTTGGTCAAGTTGAGGTTAAAAAGTATTTGTAAGGCTAAAGGAAATCATTTATTGTGATTCACAATAGCTAATTGCTGTTGACATTACCATGATTACAAGAAGGACACCATTGTTTTTGCCCAGCTGATTTTTGAGAGTTCTGGCTGCTGACAGGCTCTGGTTTAGGTGTCTGAGAAATGGAAATGAGGAATTGGGGAGAAAATTTGTTACATGCCCTGTGTGGAATCTTACTTCACAAAATGTTTGGATACATAAGTAACTTTTAAAGATTTTTTTTTTTTTTTTTTTTTTAATATGTGAACCTATGGTCAAGGAAGGAGAACAACTTTATTGCCTTCTTCTTCCTCCACCTTTGGATTCTAGCAGCAGTGTTGAAAGGTAATGCTCAACTTACGGGCTGATAAAAGTAATCTTTATTACCTAGTTATGTCCCTTAATATTGTCTAGGCTACCACATGATCTTTTGAGCAAGGTTGTCTACAACAAGATTCATCTGGAGTGGTGTTTAAATATTTTTTTTTTAAATTGAAATCCTGTCTTGAAGAAGCTGTAGGCAGTAAATACCATCTTGACTTGGAAAGGTAAAATGTGGAGTATGCATACCTACATCCTAGATTTCCCAATTTTGCACTTCTCATTCCTCCTTTAATGTAATGTGCATGAGGCATGTGATGGGTCAGTCTCTCCCCATCCCCAGTATCAGAGGATGTTTTGGTCTTGTGAAGAGGCAAGGGTGACCACACAGGGCATCTACAAAACCAAGTGTGACTTCATGCATGGGAACCTGTGGAAATAGAGAGAGATGTTTCCTTGCAGGTACAGAGCTCTGCAACTTCTCTCCAGCTTTGCAGGGTTTGTCAGACAGGAGGTAAGCTCTCTCTGGCATTTAGGGTTTTGAAACAATAGATAAATGAATAGGTATGCTAGGAAGCAGTAAAATCCAGGCGCAGCAGCACTGGAGTAGAAGACAGGAGCTAGCTGAGTTTCTCAGATGGAAGGCATAATCTTTACATGTCTGGTAACTGCTCTGTGATGGCTGATTTATCTGTGGTGTCTGGAAATGATCTGTTTGTAGTTAAAAGTCTTAAAATTAAGAAAGGTCGCTAGACCCTTGTTATAGCAAAAATGCTGCTTGCTTACCAGCCATCCAGTTTACTGTACTCCATATAAAGCAGAAGCTTGAAGTTAGAAGTTGAAGTTAGAGCCGTACCGCTTTCACATTAAAACCTCATTTCTTACAGTGTATCTTTGTGGTGGGTTAGTCTTGGTTAAGGGCTGAACTCCCACCCAGACGCTTGGTCACTCACTCTGCCTACTCAACAGGGCAGGGGGAGAAGATAGGATGAGAAGGCTCAGGGGTCAGGATAAAGACAGGAAGATTGCTTACCAGTTAACGTCATGGGAAAAACAGACTCAACTTGGGGAAAATTAATTTAATTTGTTGCAAATTAAAATAGATTTGGGTAAAGAGAAAAAAAAAACAAAACAACATCAACCCTAGACACCACCTTCCCATGCTCAACTTCAGTCCTTCATTCAGGACTTATCTCTGCCACCTCCCTGAGTGGCACAGGGGGATGGGGAATGGGGTTTGCAGTCAATCCATAACAGCTCCTCGCTGCCACTCCTCCCTCCTCACACTTTCCCCCACTCCAGCATGGGGCCTCTCCGTGGGCTGCAGGGAAATTCCTTTTACAGCGCCTGGAGCACCTCTTCCCCTCCGTCTTTGACCTTGGTGTTCACACTGCAGTTCTCACAATTTTTTTTTCCCTCACCTCCTCTGCCTGTGCAGTGTTTTGTCCTTTCTGAAACCTGTTCTTTGTGAGGTGGCACCATCTTGCCTGAGGGGCTCAGACATGTCCTGCGGTGGGTCCATTGGAGCTGGCTGGATCCAGCTGTGTCCGACACGGGGGAGGAGTCCCTGGCCCTTCCTCACAGAGGCCACCCCTGCCACCCAAACCTTGCCACCTGTACCCATTATAGTTTTCCTTCAGTTCACTTTAGTTGAAAGCAAAGACTGCTGCATATACATATTTATGGAATGTCAGCTGCCTGCAGAGCCTTCTCTGCCGGTGGGATGAACTTTCAAGTGTACTAGACATTGTTGAGGACAAGAGAAAGAGGGCTAAGGACTCAGGTGCCATAGTGTGTAAGCAGCCATAATAGAACAAGTTATGCCATTTTCTGAGGGGCTTGCATTGTGTTTGCATGGAAACTGAAAGATGTGATTTACTCATTAAATAGAGGATGACAGTGTGGTTTAATTAACCTATCCCCCATTGAGAAGAAACATGGATACTATTTGTTGGAGAAGTCTTATTCTACCAATGTGATTTGCAGTTCTTAGATAGGTGAGACTCTCTCTGTCTCTGTTGGTAATGTTTGACTGACATGCTTTCTCTCTTATAACAGATCATGGTAATGTCGGATGGCACATCGTTCTCTTCAGGACAGAGCCTTCATCTACCCAGCCTTCCCAGTAACTCCCTGTCTTTTTCTGAAGTGAAGAAGAAATCATCTCATGGGCCAAAGGTGAGACTTGTTTTGCTAGAAGATACTTGAGCCAGTGATGCTTTTGCTGGGAAGTAACTTGAGAAAAAGTATTTCTAGGTATTTTTGCAATCTCATTATGTAGTCCAGTGGTAATACATCTTGACATTTCTTCGTTGTGAACTTACTGTTTGCCACATGAAAATAATGCAGAACAAGGATGGTTGTGAGAACAGGTGCCAATGAAGGTACTGCTTTTCTGGATTTTGTACATGCACAGTTGTTTTCCTCCTTTCCCAGGAGGAATTCTAATGGTCTGTTGTAGTATTAGGGGGTTGTGATGATGGAAGTGTGATCTACAGAAATATAAAGAACATGAGAAAATGCTATAAGAATTGTTTCCTTTATTAAGTATTTTCTAATACTTTTCATGATAATTGTGTAGAGTGAAACTTGAAGTAGTGTTCTTTAGGATTTTTAATTTTGTTTAAATTTCAGGGGTTAATTCTTTACTAGGTGTTTCAAAACCAGCAATGTGTCATCAGTCTCTAGGACATCAAATTGAATCCCCAAACTAGAACGCAGTGAACTAGAACACATAGTCCAATGAACCTTTTGAGTAATATAAATGGACCTTTCTGAAATGGCAGATAATTTCTTCAGTTTGACAAAATGAATGAATGGTGTGGAAGAATAAAGAGCATCTTATTATGTATTCAAATAAGAAATGCAACACAATTACTTATGTCGTAAATTAATTAACGTATATGCCTTGTGTCCGTTCTGTTAAATTGTTTGGGGTTTGATTTTCTTTCTTAGCTTCTTGTTAATTTGAAAAGTGTTACTTAATCTTGCAGTGCACATACCGCAAGGGGCAACACTCCTTTTTATCAATAACTTTCATGTTCTGTAGCTGTACCAAATCTTGTAAGAACTTTCAGGTAATGAATTATGGGTATGCCTAAGTGTGTCCATTGATAAGAATGTGTCACAACAGTAAGGATATAGGGGAGGGTGGGGGGGAAAGGGGGGAGTTCTTTGACATGTTTCTGCCTGGTTTGCATTGCACCTGAGTGCCTCACTATCTCTAATGCAGGTCTTCCTGTGACATTTAAAGGATACATGGATGTGTGATTATTTTTGTTTTCTTAATGAGGAGCTGAGGTAGATTGAATCTGAGGATTAGACTGAAGGTTCTTACTCTGACATGCTAAAATGACTGCTTATTGCCTAAAATGGAAAGCAACTGGCTATACCAGGTGCTCAAGCAAGGTGCTGAAGATAACTGACTGCTTAGACTAGGATGTATCTCCATCTACTTGGATACTAGAAGATGAATTACTTCGACACTTTACCATCTATAAGAGGGGTTCTTGTGAGGTTGAGTAGCTCTCTAGAGTTCAGTTTCCAATCACCCATGTCTTGCATTGCTCGCCAACGTAGGCATACTGAGGCTTGGCCTATAAATAAGCAACCCAAACACCTGCAAAAGGACTTCAGGGAGGTACAGATATGATACCAAGTCCTACACTAATGCTCCATCTAGTAACTGTACACCATGGTAAGTCTTGAATCTCCAGTGTAAATTTTTTCATAAGCAAGTGCTAATCTGGGATGTCATTTTCTGAACTATATTCGGACAATGAACTTTTGTCTGTTGTAGAAACCTGACAAGTGTGGAGTGTGGTTGGGGTGAAGCAGGGTGAAGGGAGTGTTGCATGTTTGCTGCACTCATAAATCTTTCGAAATCTTTCATTTTTGCTGAAGCAACCCAACAATGTGCAGCCAGTTTGACCCACAGCAGGAAGTTACAGGAGTCAGTAGGAGGTTAGATGTGCATCACATCTCAGGATTGTATTCAATATCTGTAAAATTGTTACCCAGGAATGTTTTTTAACTATTCGGTTTCGAAATAGGGATGATGAGCAACAATGCTGTGTATTTGAAATAATTAATTTTTCAGCCTTGTATGCTGTTCACTGGAGTTTTTAGTAGTGGGAAGAGATGTTATATCAATACAGTGTTTCTTGACAGTTGGTGTGAATATTCGGTTTTTCCTTTCCCTGCCAGCAATCTTTGTCTGTTCCTGTCCAACTTAAAAAAACAACACTAATGAGCAACTGTTCTTGTATATCATAAAGAAAGAGTTGTAAATACCTGCCTTACTGAGAATCATCAGCTGATTTTGAGAAATGGAAACACAAAGTAACCTTGGGTTTGGTATAGCAAAAAAGTTTGATTTTGTTGTTATAAATCCTGGGAGCTGAGAACCATTGGAATTTTGTCTTAAGGGGTTTTGTTTTGGTTGGGGTGCAGGAGTATTCCAGCCAACGTGTAAATAGATTTTTGGTTTTGTCATTTGGAATAATCCCAGTGATGGCACAACTTTGGTGTCCAAATTTCATTTCAATATGCCTCTAGAATAGGAGCTGTAGAAAGGTATTGGTAGTTCTTGCGTGTAAGTTGTCTGTACCAAAACTGTGGGTGCATGTACTCCAGGTGTCTGTCCCGGATGATTTGGGGATTTTTCTGCTGCAGCAATAGCCCTTTGATGTGCTTAGCTTGGTTTTGGTTTGTTTTGTGTCTGTGAATACCAAAGTCAACTCTGAGGTCAGTTTTAAACTCTGAGTATGGAAAACGAGAACTTAAGAATATTTGCTTACCCATTTGCCATTACAAAGCACCACACAGACTTTCTGGTTAGAGGAGAATTGCACTCAAGACAGTAAAACTAGTGCAATGAAGTGGTATTGTTGGTTTAGCATTCACTTATAAAAAAATACAATGCAGTATGAAGAGAGAACTGTCACTTTGCTTTCTGTCACATCCTCTTCTGAAATATGTATTAAAAACCATACATGTTTGTATTTCTGAAGTTCCATGATTTTGTGTTTAATTTAATGGAGATGGTATTAATGAGCCCCAGTGTTATGATTCTAAAACAAAGCTTTAGTCTTGGAAATGCAGAGGACAGGCAGAAATGCATGAAACCTTACTTTATGCATTTTTTCAGAATGTAAAAATATCTGCAGGCTACCTGCAGATGTTGTGTTGCTTTTAAATCAGTTGTATTACTGTGCCTGTTTGTATTACGTAAATACAACATGTACAGAATACAGAGAAACAGCTTGATTAGTTTTGTTGAGGTGATTATGTCTTTTGGAATGAGCTGTAGTGTCAGCTGCAGTGAAATGAGGTTTACTTTATAAACAAAAACCCAAAAGCTCTTATTCCCGTGTGTGACCAGAAAAAAGAAAAATTATTTTATGCTCCCTCTTTTGGCTTTTTCTGTCAAACAAGTGAGCCTTGTAATTCTCCATCTGCTTCTAATTCTCCTGATGTCATTGGTTATAATAGTTTGGGGGGCTGGACAAGCTGAAGTGTGGAAAGCCTTGTAAACATGAAATATAGTAATAATCTGTGAGAAGAACTAGTAGCAGGTAAATTCATCTCCAGCATGCAGCTAGCAAGTGGAATAATACCATAGTATTTGTGGAGGTTTTCAAAATATTGTGTGTGGGGCGCTTCCCAAATCAGTTAGTGTTTCAATAATAAACACATTTGTATTCAACAGAAATCTGAATTTCCTTGAGGAAGTAATTCCTTTTTAGCTATCTTCCTCCTCTTTTAAGAGCAGGAGGCATATTTGAGACTAATTCCAGTCTATTGGCTCAAGATGGACACATTATTTCAATAGGCATAACATTTGAAGAAATGCTTTTTTTATTACAAATTAAAATAATGCATGTTTTTATGATCACTAATACTAAATTTGTAGACTAAACCGAGACTACAGTAGACTGGCATGGTCATGCCAGTGTGCTCAGTTTAATGACTTCATAAAATTTAATGAACCTCTCATCACTCCCCACAACTGCTTCATTTGCTAATTAGGTTCCTAATGTCTGTCAGCAACTGGAGTTGTTTGAAATGATTTCCAGAGGATACTGCTTATTCAAACTCATGTTCAACAAAAGTGGGAATTCCTTTTTGTGGTGTGAAGTCAGAATCCAACCCTGCAAAATATACAGGGCGTTCAACACCATTTTTTGCCTTGTAGTTACAGAAGTGTTTTAACCTGCAAATGTGTTACCTGTTGAGGAGCTGTCATGGTCCATTTGGATCTCTCAAATTCACAGGACACTGTACTCTGTGATTTAAACTTTATTGCATGAGCCATTAAGAAATACAACAAACAAACATGACAGACAGGGCTCAGTCCCCTTTGCCCAGACTAGTCTATCACATGAATTCACTTATTCACCACTCAAGTCATAAGGTATCATAATTTATAACATGTTACTCTTAATCCATGCTCTTAGGAACAAAAACAACAAAAAAATTAGTTACCTACCTGACAGTGAGAGTGCTCATCCTTCTTTCTCCGTCACAGTGGGGGTGTCCCCTGGATCAAACCAGGAGGCATGAAAGCTTCAGCAGTCCAGCTGCTGATGGATCTACTTCAAAAGCTTTTTTTGTATTGTAAGATGATGTTTTATACCTTCGGGCTTGGAGGTTTGGTTTATATAATTTCTGTAAGTTAGTAGATTCTGACAAAACTGCTAGGCAAAGATAATGGTTGCAGGAGACAGGAATTTGCAGGAGAACATGGCTGCATAATGGCCCTTTAGCTCTTTCTGGCCACCTGTCCTGCCTACGTGATGATCTTGCTGCTCCCAGCATACATCAAGGCCTTAGAATGAGCTGTGTTAACCAAAATCTGAGCAGTTGAATGCAACAGTCACAGTAGCCACATTTAATCCCCATCAGCCTTCCACATTCATCATTAGGTTTGATATAATTTTACCAGTGAATATATTTGGGTTTTTTTCTGTCTTACAGATTTTATGTTCCTCCTGCTATTTCCTCTAAGTCATTGTTGGCTTCTGTTAAGGTCATTGCAGAAACTGAGGAAATAAGAAAAGATACTTTTTTTACTTAGAGAATGAATGCAGATACAAAAGTAATGGGTTGGCTGTCTTAATGAAAGAGTAGCTCTCAAAGCATGGCAGGGTTGTGTAAATATGTCTATATCATAAGTATATCATATACTTTGCTTTCTATGAAAACTTCAGCTTCCATGTTGTAGAAAGAGGAAAGAAGTTTGGTTTTAAAATTGTAAAGACAAGAAAGATCTCAAGTTCCTATTGGTTTTAATACTACTGCGCCCCAGGACTTATTTCACAGTTCTTATCTGTTGGAAAACCACTAAAATGAGTCTCTCCTTTTGGAGCAATTTAAAATACCTGGTAAGGAGACCAGTAAGAAGCATAAGGACTCCATCTAGCTTATTAATGGCACATATTTTATTCTTCCCCAGGGCAACACTTACAGGTCTGGCATGATAGAACAAGATGTGAAGATAAAAGCATTAATACTTACTTCATATGGCAACCTTTGGGGCTGGTCTTGGATCAGACAAAATACAGAGCTTTTTTTAAATTATTATTATTTTAAAAAAATTTTAAAACAAAACAAAACACCAGGAAGGGAGTTTTGACTAAAGTAAAAGATCTCAAGGAATGATTCATACTTTTTTATTTTTGTTTTTTAATTGCTGGCCTGGGAAATGAGGAAGTGCCTTATGTTCAGACATTCAAACGTCATCATAATATTGTTCATTGTTGATGCTTCTGCTTGTTGTTAATGTTGATGCATATATATTATATAGATATATAGTTAGATTTCCAAATGTGACTCAAAAATACATTTGCAGTGCTGATGCAAGAAACACCTGAACAAAAAGCACAATTGCATAATTTGTGCAGCACGGTGTGAAAATTCAGTGTTTCACTAATTAGTTAAGATAATGAGAAAGGAGAAACAGTTCAAAGTAATTATTTTTAATTAATTGTTTCCATTTCCACCTGTTGCTACAGAGGAGAAGGGAGATACTGCTCTTTTTGCGCATATGATATGTGCAAACCGTTCAGGTCCTGCAGCATTGAATACTGGCTTAACATGTCCTGATTGGACAATTCATAAGTAGTTACCTGCCAACAGAGAGCACACAAGTGGATGTATTCTCCATCTTTGTTTCTCCTCTTGTTGATACAATTTTCATTAAACAGGCTCATTCTGCTTTGTCTTGTTGGGTGGGGTTTTTTTCACAGCAGTTCTAACAATTGTATTTCTAAAATTACTCAGCCCCTGTGGAGGTTGAGGCTGGCCATGTCATGCTTTGGTCCTTCAGTTTCCAGCGCAGTGCTGCAGTCCTATCTGCATTGTGGATAAAATGGTGGTGGTGAAGTAAGGGGGAAGAAAAGCTCTGCAGTTCTATAAATCCATGGCAGTATTAGACAGCCAGACATACCGCATCTACATATGTACCAGAGGGTTGTTGTGCTTTAACTCCAGTGGGCAGCTGAGCCCCACGCAGCCACTCGCTCACTCCCCATCGGTGGGGTAGGGGAGAGAATCAGAAAGGTAAAAGTGAGAAAACTCACAGGTTGAGGTAAAGGCAATTCAATAGGGAAAGTGACAATTTAATAGGGAAGGCAAAAGCTGTGCACACAAGCAAAGCAAAACAAGGAATGCATTCACTGCTTCCCATCAGCTGGCAGATGTTCAGCTATCTCCAGGGAAGCAGGGCTCCATCATGAGTAATGGTTACTTGGTAAGACAAATACCCCAAGTCCAAATGTCCTCTCCTTCTTCCCCCAGCTTTTATTGCTCAGCATGACATTGTATGGTCTGGAATATCCCTTTGGTCAGTTGGGGTCAGCTGTCCTGGCTGTGTCCCCTCCCACCTTCTTGTACACCTCCAGCCTCCTTGCTGGTGGGGTGAGAAGCAGAAAAGCCTTTGGCTCTGTGTCAGCACTGCTCAGTAAAAAAAAAAACCAACCAACAAACAAACAGTTTCATTCAGTAATGAAAATATCTTGGCATTATCAACACTGTTTTCAGCACAAATCCAAAACATAGCCCCATACAAGCTACTGTAAAGAAAATTAACTTTGTCCCAGCCAAAACCAGTGCAAGGGTGTCATGGTTTAAGCCCAGCCAGTAACAAAGTACGACACAGCCACTCGCTCGCTCCCTGCTCCTGGCCACAGTGAGAAGAGGAGAAATTATAAAGAAAAGCTTGTGGGTCGAGACAAGGACCGGGAGGGATCACTCCCCACTTGTGGTCACAGGCAAAAAAACCAGACTAAACTTGGGGAAAAAAGCAAAATCAGTGTGTTAGCAGTCAAATCAAAACAGGATAATGAGAAATAAAACCAGACTTAAAACATTTTCGCCCCACCCCTCCTTCATTCCTGGCTCAACTCCACTCCGGGTTCTCTCTCCCTCTTCCCCCCAGCAGCGCAGGGGGACGGGGAATGGGGGTTGGGGTCAGTTCATCACACCTTGTCTCTGCTGCTCCTTCCTCCTCAGGGGGAGGACTCCTCACTCGTCCCCTGCTCCAGCATTGGGGTGCCTCCCATGGGAGACGGTTCTCCACGAACTGCTCCGGCGTGGGCTCCTCCAGGGGCTGCAGGTTGAGCCTCTGCTCCCCCGCTCCCCTCCGTGGGCTGGGGGACACAGCCTGCCGTCTCACCACGGGCTGCAGGGGCATCCCCTCCTCCCCTGCTCCTCCTCCCCTCCTTCCGCACTGACCTCGGTGTCTGCAGAGGGGTTCCTCTCACATTCCGATCCCCCTACTCACTGCAGGTTCCCCTTCTCAAACCTGTTCTCCCACAGGCGCTACCACCGTTGCTAATGGGCTCAGCCTTGGCCAGAAGCACGTCCGACTTGGAGCCAGGGAAGCTTCTAGCAGCTTCTCACAGGAGCCATCCCTCTAGCCCCCTCCCCTGCTACCAAAAAAAACCCCACACCACACAAACTCATAATAAAGAGTCGAAAAAGAAAAGTAGATTCTTAGCACTGTAGAATGGTAAGTGTGGATTGCTAGAAAATAAAACAGAGCTAGGATTTGTAGATGAATTTTAAACAGGTGAAAGCGTATCCAGTCTTACAGAGATGAGAGAATTTTGGGCACCACTTCGGTCTGCAGCTTGCAAAGGACTTGGATGAATAAGTAACCAAATTAATTGAAAGTCAAACCCTGAAGTGCATTTGTAGTATTTATACTAATTAGCACCCTTTTCAGTAGGTTCCCCTTTCCAATAATGCTTTCTTTGCATAGAAATTATATTGGAAGAATACTTTATTGTAAGTATTGTTCATTGTTTTCTCTTTCAACCTAAGAATTTCATTAAAACTGTGATTCTAGAACTGTGTATTGGGACACTCCTAATTAAACATATTCAAAGTTCTGACAAGTACTGTCAATCTTTTTGTCCTAAGGAGGAGTAACTAAAGCTATAAGATGTATAGTTGCCAGCAAGTAAGGTGTGAGCATGGGAATCTTTGGCGTACTGCAAGTATATAGTCTATATAATTTCCCTAAAGCTATTCCTGTTCTGCCAGTCATGAATTTGATCATTTGAGAGTTGGAGGGTGTGATACTGGCATAACATGTAGCACTTAGGGAATATCTTGCTTTGAAGAAGTGTTTCCAGGGTTCATGGGCTAACAATCTTGCAGTTTTTTAGCAGGAATAAAACTTTACATACTTTTATTTTTGAGGTTAGTATGGGTTCTTTTTTCTGTTATTTTAAGCTTGGTATTGTTAATGAAGTCCTATTCAGTATAAATCTCTATCTAGAGTTAGGATTTTTACAAATGTCACGATACATCAGGTTTCATGCCTAATTTTTTTTTTCCGGGGTTTTAGTATTTTCAGTTTTATACCAGTTAAACCTCCGTTCTGGGTAAAGGGAAAAGAAATCAGTGGGTATATGTAATATATTTGTCGAAGTGTTTCTTTCTAAGAGTTTCTCAGATGCTAGGCAATATATAGATAGAAATGCTTACAATCAGCTTGGAAGAAAGAAAGCAACCTAAACTTGTTCACTGTAGGTTTCTGTAAATTGAAATGTCACTTTGCAGATTTGAAGTAGTGTAAAAATGAAGTTTGTTTCTGGAGAGAGTGCTACAGGTGTTTAGTGTTTATAACACTGCAGTTAGACTACTGGGTATTTTTGAGATGCTGAATGCCCACTGCTTGCAGTTTCAGTGAAAGTGGGCAGTGCTGGAGCTATCTTCATCTTTTGAAAATTCCTGGGTGTTAATTCTCAGAAGAAAGGATCCCATATGACCTATTCCAGATAGTTCAGTTCCCTTATTGCTGGTTCTAGTTGCAGATCACCACCTTCCTTGCCATTTTGACTTTTCAGATTCAACTGAGTGAGGAATGATACTGTTCTGCTCTTTCTGCTTTTGCCTGTTCTATAGGACCTCTGAGTCATCACCACTGTCTCAGAAACCCATCTCACTTATAACAGTTGAATTTAAAAAAAATGCAATGAAATACTCAGCAGAGACAGCGGCAGTAAATACAAAGAAGAAAGCTTTTTTTACTAAAGGAGGTTTTCCAGAAAAAGACATTGACTGCTGAGATGCCATAGCCAGGCTGGACCCAGAGTTGTTACTGTGTATGAGGAAAAGGATCTGGCAAAAGCTGGAGAGAAGATCACAGCTGAGAAGTCAAACTTTGTCTGAAATGTCATCAGGATGCACATATTTTGCTCTCATCCTGAAGTAATTCTGTTGATAGCATATAGCTCATATCCTCATCTTTTCCTTATGATTTTTTTTCTTTCTTTCTTTTTTTTTTTTTTTTTCTGGTAGCTACTGGTCATGGTTAACATTTCCTAAACTGTCTTTATGTTCACCTTAAGCTGTTTCTTAAAAAAAATAAATCTAGTTCTTAAGATAAAAACTAACTTGTTTTGCAGATATTGACAAGCAGTGGTAACTGCTCATGTTCCACCACTTTGTTACAGAGAAGTTGACCAAAGTCATGGGGTTTGTATCTGTTTTTATACAGGTATTTGCAGTTTCTTGTTTTCAAACTGCAGTTCCAAGTTTTTAATATGAATCCTGTGTCCATATTGTGTCTGTTATTTGGAGGATTCTTTTTATTTTCTTTTTCTTTTTTTTTTTTTTGGTAAGTAAAATTTTGCGTCTGCTTTTTGCAGGACCCGACTAGGATTCTGAACACAAATAGCAGCAGCAGCAGCAGTAGTAACTGTTTTTCAAAGATACACAAGTTAACAAAGGATCACAAGGAAAAAACTTCTAGAGACTCAAAAGAACATAAAAGTGCCTTCAAAGAACTTTCCAGGGAACACAACAAATCTTCCAAAGAATCCTCTAAGAAACCCAAAGAAAACAAACCACTAAAAGATGAAAAAATAGTTCCTAAAATAGCATTCAAGGAACCCAAACCCATATCCAAGGAGCCAAAATCTGAAAACACTGCCATCCTTACCATAACAGGTGGGCAGCAGCAAGAAAAGAAGACTCCCACAAAAAGGCCCTCTGTTCTGGACTGTGATGAACCTTCTGCAAAAAAGAGAAAAAAAAGTGGTTCAGATTCGTTTTTTAAAAGTTTTTCTAGTGCCCCACCACTGATTCTTACTTGTTCAGCTGAAAAAAACCAGGCAAAGGATAGATCTCAACTCAAGGTGGGGAGAGTCAAAATTGAAAATGATGCATTGGAAAGGAAGACGCCTACCCTGCCACCATTTGATGATATTGTAGATCCCAATGATTCTGACATGGAGGAAAACATGTCCTCCAAATCTGAAGTAAGTGGTGTTTGGTTTTGCTTCATATGTGTTGAGTATTCCCAGTCTGTGGGATTGTGCACCATATTTGTATGTTCCCCTTCCTTTCTCTTGTCTACTGGCAGATTGTTCAAACTGAAGGATGCTGACTGCTGGCTGTTTGAACTTGTGCATGTTCTAGTTGTATTGTATTGCCTATTCAAGTCTAGTCAATTTATAAATCTGTCAACATTATGACAAATGAGCATATGGGAGTTGGCTATAAATAATATTGCTCTTTTGATCTTGTTCTTTTGAATTTCATGCTTCTTGTGAGAGAAAAGGAAGTTCATCTAAATGCTTGTATTTTACACCCTAAGTCTTTGTGTTCAGGTGTTAAAGAATTCAGTAAATTCAGGAAAGGGTTGCAGTAAATCAGAGTGTTATTTGTTGTTTTTCTGCTAGAAAGGGCAGTTCTGTGAATGATTGCAGTTTTGTGGAGGAGGAGGAGTTCCTAGAATCCCCACTCTGATGAGGAGAATCTATCCAAAGTAACAGGCTTACCTAACAAGAAAGACTATTTTTATGAAAGTTTGATTTCCTGAAAATATTTGTCTACTGTGCCTGCCTGAAAATATTTGCCTACCATGCCTGCTCATGTGTTTCATGCATCATTTGCTCTTGATAATTAGGATTTTAATCATTTTCCTAGCAGACTTCAGTTTTCAGAAGCATCTTCTGTAGAGAGATGAGTCGAGAAGGGAAGGCTTGTTTGGTGCCTTTATTTGTGCTTATGGCAAGAGGTAGTGTGAATAGTAGAGGGGAATTCTTCCCAGCCATGCCTGTTCAGTTCTCTCATTTTTCTGTTTTTTTTTGGTTTTTTGTTGTGTGCCTCTGTTACTGCTATCAAATTCATAGCCCTGCTTACCCTCTCTGGAAAAGACAATAAATACCCTGCTGTGGGGAGGTGTCAACATTAGGTTTATACTTTATAGAAACTTGCCACAAGGGAGAAGGTAATTTATTTCTGAAGTGACCTTTTAATGACTGTTCCCTTAGGGCCTGCAAACGCTGTAAAATTCAGAAGGTATGGAATAGGACAGGCTCTGCTTTACAGCGTGGTACTGGTGATACTGTGGTTGGGGTGGCATTCCTGTTTCTGGCTTAGAACTTATGAATTAGTCTTTAAACCTGAAAATATTCACATTTCTCAGTCTTGGTGTGAATTAACTTCTAATGTCTTTAAAATAAGCTGAATCTTCTATTTTAATTTATGTCAGTACCCTTAAGACTTGCCACCTACCCTCGGTATAGCCAGCTAATGAGCATGGATTTTGCTTTCACATTTCCTGTTCATTCAAATAGGTGCCATGTAGTGGCACATACACTTTTACTGGCAGTAGTGGTTCTCCATTTTTCTTCAGAGACAAAAGAATTAAGAGGAGCAACTGCAACGTAACTGAAATTTTACAAATGCAGGCACTACAGAGGTGTGTGCTGCATAGCAGCTTGCAGATAGCTGATATGTGAAGGATATGGATGGTGATTAAAACTGATCCTTTTTAATTGTTGTCATGTTTTTCTTCTTGTTGTCTTGCAGCCTCTTGCCCATTATGAATGGTATAATGGGTACACCCTTGTGTTTTTCATAGGATGACACAAATCCACTTGCAGTGCTGTTTGTCTTCTACCTGCAGTTGACCTGCAGGACCTAAGGAGTTCTTTAACTCTGTACTACAGCAAAAAAAGCAGATTCAGGGTTTTCTAGTTCTGCTCAAAGAGAAGCAGATCCTGCTGGTCTGGATTCTGGTATATTTTAATGTTGATATCCTGGATCATGGAACAGATAAGTCTTCAGTGGGAAGGCCAGTGTGGTCCACGTCTGTATTGGTGAAAAGGATGTCTGCCACTTTGGGACTATGGTCATTAATAAATCAGGCTTAGTATGGCTCTGGTCAGTGACTGGATACTATTTAGAAAGTCAATAGTACACTTTTTTTTAGAAAAGGTATGTAGAAAACCTGGAATAATTCCCTAAGGTGCCTGTGGTTTCACACCATTCTTTGTGCTATGGGAGAAAGAGCTGGGCAGCCTGGTTAATGAGTGTCTGCAGAATTTCAGAGAGTCATTTCTTCTACACTTCATTAGTTTTAACCAGGGAGCCTAATGAAAGGTGAACAAGCAGTGTTAATAGAGGTAAATCTATATGTTGGATAAAATAGTTTGAACTTGTTGTATGTGTTGGTGGGTTTCTAAGCATTTCTGGAAAAGGAGTAGATTTTACAGCTAGATCCATAAGGGGTATATCCTATAAATATAGACATATACAGAAAAAAAAACAAAGTGAAAAGTTGCAGTGTTACACAGTAGTGGAAGTGAAAATATGACAATGCTTTTGCTATACAGAAACAGTTATTTCAGGTCTGTTAATGCTTCATGATACTAACCAACATAGCTGTCTGAAGCTGGGAAGATACTTCTTCAGTGGCATGTTCTGGCATAATAATATGCTATAAAATTCAGTCTAATGTTATTTCTTACTCTGGTACAGTTACAGTAGTGGGTATTGTAGCATTGATGAACAAAGAATGAATCATTATTTAGGAGTATATTCAGTGGTAAGGTATCCAGGCTTTACTCTTAAAGTGGCTTTAAAAAAGCAAAACCACAAAACCAAACTCTGCAAATTTGGGTTAGATATAACAAATCAGATTACAAATCAATACCTAAAAGAAAATTGTTAGGATACCACAAAAATATTAACTTTGAGTCAAGTGCCGTTTTTCTAGTTTAAGTTACGTTTATGACATAGTGCAAACCTAATACTGTATGAATTATAATAAAATTATGAATAACTTTGCTAAGAATTTTGTGAGGACAATATTTTCTTCACTCCGTGGAGTAAGAGATGTTCTCATTCTTAAACACACGTCCTGAAACGGTGACTGTTTGCTTTCTTGGTATTAGCTCATATGCATAACTATGCATATCAAACATGATAAATTTGTAATAAAAAGTGTAATGTAAGAGAGCTGTCTGTAACTGCTCTGTAGCTAAGGTTGTATTATTTCACCTAGAATTATTTTAGTCTTTCTTTTACATTTTACAGAGAGTTCAGTTTGTCAGTAGGTGCACAAAACCAAGTAGTTTTGTGTGCATTTCTTTAAAAAAAAAACACCTCAGGGGGTTTGTAGATATCTGTATTTCAGACGTTTTGGAGGAGTCTTCCCTTGGCAAATGTTCATTGCTTCTGAATTTTGTCCATTAATTCTTTTTTTTAATATATAACATGTGAGAAGAAAGTTAAGAAGTGTGACATAAGCAAATAGTGCTGGCATTATGTCTGGAAATTTTTTCAACAAGCTGCACAGTAAAAGTAGATGAACTCGTACTGCTTTTATCAAAAATATTCACCAGAAGCTAGAACTTCCTGCAAAAGTAAGTTTCTTCCTATTGCTGGTCACACTGAAGACTGTATTTAGTGCTAGGGGTAGTCCATGATGAGTTCTCAACTGCAAAGGCTGGGTTCAGGTTTTTAAATTGAGGATGACATTCTGAGAAGTTCTCACCTCATGGTAAACAAAGCTGACAAGCATCATTAAACAGAGGTGCTGTTTCACTGGACAGGTGCTACAGGAAGGCAATGCTGCTGCTCCCCTGTTTTCTTAAGATACAGCCCCTGTTCAGTGAATCAAGATGGGGTGTATCCTTTCAATTAATGGGCTTTAATTTCAGACAGAAAAGCAGAGTGTGCTTAACCCTTCTCAATATTGGCATCATGCTCTACGTAGTTCTGGGCATTCGGACTTGAAATACTGGCCTTCGCCTTCATGAAGTGGAGGACGTAGAGGTTTAGCACCCTCCGAGAGAGGTCGATTCTTTTTCATGTGGTAGAGCGTGTCTGCCAGTGGCTAATCCATACTCTGAGCTGTCACTTGAAATTCAGATTTAAGAACACAGCCAGGTTAGCATACTGTTGCCTCAGGGGTGTTTCAGAAAGCCAGACAATGTCCTCTGATGCCCTGCAGTCATTCCCTGTTTTGAGCTCCAAAGACTTCTATAAAATTACAGTGAGAAATAAAGCGAAGCACATCCTTGCTTAGCGATAAACTTTCTGCCCTGGTTTAATAGCCTTTCTGTGCATGACTTAGACTAAGACCACTTATGGTTATTTCTTGTGGTCTATTTGGAATAGGCTGTAGTGTGGTGCACTGCTGTATTTATTTTAGCTCTGTTTTTCTGTTGACTTTGAGCTGTTGGCAAGTGAAACATGCATCTGCGTTTCTTTTCATGCTGCTTTTTTGAGTATCGCTTTTCAAATACATCCATGCTTTAAAGTGTGTTGGACTTCAGCATTAGTGATAGACTCGGTGTTCAAAACAGTGTGGGTCGTTTTAGAGTCATGTGAGCTAGCAAAGCTATTCAGGAGCATCACGTAGTATATTCAGTTAGAAATTGCACATAAAGACTGAGGAATTATTTTACTGGCTTTAGTATGAAGCATGTAAAGTAGGACATGGAGAGAAAGCATGTCAGATTTATGGTTTTATTGAGGCATAGGAATATTAGCACAGTCCACTTGAAAACTCCAAAGATTTTGCTTTTAAATTCAATGGCAGGATATTTTAGTTAAAGAAAACTCCATCTGTTCGCTTCCTATGTTGGGACAGTGCAGCAACATGATTAAAAAAAAACCAACTTGACATTCTTGATTTTGCTGCCTGTCTGATGATGAAACATGATGATGTTCTTAAAACATTTGTGTGAGCTTCAAACTGGTGTGTGAAATGGGGAAATACAGTTTTGGATCTGAGTAAGGCATTTTTCATGGCCAGGGCTGCCCCTTCTGAGCTGTGGAGCCATTGCAGAAGGGATGCTTTGGTACTTCTTGTTTGATTATTAACCAGTTTTGCTGGTCTGGGTAGGGAGGAAAAAATGGTGCATAGCTCTAAGTGAAGCTGCTGCAGCAGAAAGACACAAAGGACATCAGGAAGATCATACATACATGTTTAGGTGTTAACAAATGTTCCCAGTTGCAGTGAACTGAATAAAAACTCTTAAAAAACTGCCATGCATCAACGTGGTTTGCTGGTGGTTTTTTTAGAGAATGCATGTGGCTCTGTTGGATGAATTTCTGCTCCTGGTGTGATTATTTTGCACATGCTGTGTATTGTTTTTTCCCTTACTGCCTGTATATGTCCCTGCAATTGTAGCATTGCTGTTAGTAATAGTAGCAGCCTTTTGGCATGTCGAAGCCTACGGAAATTAAAACTGAGCAGAAGTGCATGTTGGCAAATCGTGACAGCTCAGGGGTGAGGACTTCCAGTTATTAAATGCAGAGTACTTTAGTGGGTCTTCTGCCTTTGGAAAAAAATGTCAACTCCAAAGGATGTTCATTACAGAACAAAGAATATACAGTAGTGATCATGTAGACTATGGGTTTCTACTTAACTGCTTGCATATCTCAAAGCAGTCTTAATGTTACAACATGAGTACCTTTTAAAAGTAATCCATAAAATGCCACTTTGGATCTGGCATGTGATCTATTAATTTGATTGTTATAAAAGTGGAAGAATATTTTGGAAACCCTCATGGTCTTGTAAAACCTCCATCCCTTGTTAGCTGAAAAATGTGTTCTGCCAGGACTGGGAGCCAAAGTAAGATCTCTTTCAGATAATATTTAAAGTTAGAAATAACAGTAGTGAAATAGAGCTCCATATGGAATTTTCATGTAGTTACCCAGGAAAAAAACAGGAAGTTAGGTTTTAATTTTTTTGTGAAACTGTGACTCTGTTAAGATCTTTAATGATGCAGAAGAGGACTGATACTAATGTCCTTCATTGCAGACTGGGCACCGTGGGTTTGCAACCAGTCATATTCTTAGAATCTTTACTTTTTGCTTTATATTTTAATGCATGGTTTCTGCATTTGGTTATTTTTAGTCCAGGTGTGAATGCTGCTCATAAAACCCTGCCAGCCACTCTTGTGGGATTGTTTGCCCATAGTACTCCTGTGTTGATGAGGTAGTTCAGTAGTCACAAACAGGTGGGTGCTAGAAGGTCATGTAAATACTGTACAGTCCAAGGTGTTTCCTTGCATATATGTGCTCAGAGAGAAATAGTGGCCTAAGATAATCAGAAATGATATAAAGCATAAGTATGCTCTATGGCCATCAGCATCTACTGTAGTGTGGCACCATTCAGCTGCTATATATTAAGCCTATTTTTATTAGCTGTTACTATGTGGTGAGATGAACCATTGCTGGATGAGGAAGCAGCAAGATTGCCAAGTAGTGATTCCTCTGTGGCAGCAAGCTCGGATGTTGAACCAAGATACTTTTGTTACCATGATATGTTAGGAAATCACTGGCTTACAAAAATGTTAAGCATTTAGAAATAAAATAAAACAGTGGAGATAAACTATTTAGATATGGTTGAATGTCCAGGTTGCAAATGTAATCTTGTAAGAGTCAGGAAATTTTGCATTCTTGAGGCAGTCATGGGTATTAAGTTGGTTTTTTTCAGTTTTAGGCAATGTCATGTTTTGACCACAGAAATAATATCATATGTTATTAGGCTACTAGTTCAGGCTTCAGTATTTTACTTTATTCACAAGTGTTGGCTACATCTGTTCCAGTGGGCACTACTTATGTGGATTAACTCAATCATTTGCATAAACGCACTTTTAGATTGGGGCCTTATTTTCTATATTTCAAGCCTGGAAAATTCTATTCACCTGCTAGCCTGCAGAAAGTAAGGATTTTAACTGGGTATGTCAGTGCCAATATTTTAATTATATTCTTTCTTTTGTGGCCAAAAAATACTTTGTGCCTGGTCCAGTAAAGTCATGACAGTGTCATGAGGCTGAGATGATTGCAGTCAAAATGCTAAAGATAGGAGATTTTATTTTAATCATGATTAGGTGAGATCTTCTTGATATGGTTTTCATTGCTTTGAAGTTGCTTTATCTGCATACTTTATGTTGTGATCCAGAGAAATGGCTCCATATAATTAAAATAAAATCCAACACCTGTTATCAGCTGAAATAGTTTAACTATTTCTACAATAGTTAGATCTATCCAAGGTTTTTATGCCCTTTTATTTTTTATGTGGAACCATCAAGTTCACAGTTGTTTTCTTTGGCAAAAATGACATGTTTTACTCATGTACTTTTGAAGGTTTGCTGCCAAATTCCCCATGAAATTAATTAGATAATTTTCATAATGCTTCCCATTCAGAAGCTTGTAATCTAGTGATGACTGATGTGAATTCTCCAGGACACGCCATAAATGCACAATTTAATTTTTACATTTTAAAGACTGAGTAATCCTCTGAAGTTTAAATTTTAATAAGGCAGGACAAAGGCTGCCTGAACTCACTACTACCATGAGTGTATCATGTATCATACCTGTGTAGAATTAATGACGATTCATTGCCTGCTGATGAGGGACTTCTGTTCAGCTCTCCATGCTGTGGAGCCCTGGGGTTGTGCTTGGTGTTGGCACTTGATGCCACACTGCGGGGGGGGTAGTGGGGGGCCCTTTTGGGATGGGCAAGGGATGCTCCTGATGAACATCATGTGCCTGCCCCAAACTTGAGGCTGATAGTGCCTGTGCGTCACTGTTCTTCCAGTATTGAAATGTGTGGTTAGCCGTTCTCTCACGACAACAGTGTCCACTCCTTCACTGCAAAATCAAGGTGTTGCAAAATTCCACGTGGGGATGGATGACAGGACACCAATATGATGATCAAAGTTGCCAGTTTATTGAGCCTAGCTGATCATTCTTATACAATTCTCTAGGTTCCTAAGAAGCTTTGACTGGCTGCTGCATGCAAACATTTAGTGTCCATGCATACAAGCATAAAATGAGATTGGTTATATCAACACTGTACACGAGTATAAACATAAGATATAGTTGGTTATACTAACTCTGTACACGCGCATAAACATAGGACATAATTGGCTATATTAACTAAAACATACGAAACTTGTCTCAGTCTAATTGGTCAAGATAAATTGCCGAATTGAGGTTGTTTGTGCCAAGTTCGCTTTATCGTGGAATGCACACCTGTGTTCTTCTAATTGGCATCTTTCTTTTTTTGTCTTCTTGTTTATTCTGTTCAAGGCCTTCTAAAGGCATCTGGAATGCTCTTGTGACCATGAGCTACTTTCAGGCCCAGTCACTAAGTTCCATATAATTGACTCCTACACAAGGCATGCCAGCAGTTATTGTTTAGGGAAAGCCTGATGCCTGCAACTAATTTTAACAATAATTTGGGTATTTGCTGGAGGTGGTCCTACATCACTACACCAGCAATAGAAAAACTGTCATTCACTTAAACTTTAAGAAGTGTTGGTATGAATTTGGTTTAACTCACTGTGTCATCATTCAGTCGTATTGTCTTTCTCAGTGTAGTCAATACCTTAGTACAGCTGATGTTTTTGTTAGAAAAAGATGTTGCAAAATGAATTTTCTCCACACTTTTCTCTGCAAACAAACAAAAAGCTTTGAGTGAAACATTCAGCTGTGTTGGTAGTAATTCCTATAAAACCTGATAAAACTGATAAAATACACTCTATCACCAGCAGAGCTGTGTTTCATAGCTGAGGTTAACAGGCAGCTGGACTGGTGCCTGAGCACCCCGAGGAAAGATTACTCGTGTATCTGGGGATAACGGGTACCACGGGCAGCTGTAACTGGATCAGTGGCCTCAATATTGATTACCCTGATCAGAAAACCATTGCCAAATTTATGCCCTTTAATATTATTGGTGGTGAGCAGCTGTGATTAGGACAGAACTAAATCAAATAACTTTGCTGCTTTGTGTGAGGTCATTTTAGGTATTACCTAAATAATGGGAGGAGATTACATATGAGTCCAACCTGTGTGTTTTTAGTGATTCAAATTATCAGCCACGAAAGTATTACAGTTTAAACCATGACAAGAAAAGAGTAGATATATGCTGTGATACTTTTAATTTCTTTCATTGTATGAATAATCTTTTTCCATTGCCCATGCTGCTTTAATGCAGTTTAGTTAATACACTGTAACCTTATTCTATGGGTGAAAAGGACATGGCTTCAAGACAGTGCTTATTGCATTGCATCTTCCACAAGGAGAGTAAAATATCACAAGTGGGCATAAATATCGAGCAAAGAGCCATGGTCTGAATATTCTGGACAACAACAGTGTGGTTGCAAAGTTTCTCAAGTTCAAGGCAAGAGAAAGGCAGGTTCAAGGCAAAAGGAAAAAGCCACTCTTGGTGTTCTCAGTGACCTAAATTTGCTTTGGCAGAGGACCACTGGGAGTAGATAAAATTTTGTGAGTTAAATGTTACAATTTTAGCTAAAGAAAACAGATGTGATGATTCAACTTGATTTATTTGTGCCATATGCAGCCTTTTTGATCCTGAACACTGTAAAACTCAAGATTGATCAGGGTTGTAGTACATGAGTTTTTAATGTAGCCAATATTTTAAATAATAATAATAATTACCTAATATTTTTAATAACTTCAATTACGTGTATCAATTACATTACAAATATATTACACTACAATATAACAGTTTGAGGGAAATGTAGTTTAAATATAAATAGGTATTAGATATTCTCATTTTTTAAAGAGATTTTGTCTTTATCTTGTGTTAGTAACTTAATATACCTTATGAAACCATGGCAGAACTCTTTCTACTAATGTAAAGCTGAGATCACACTATCAAAAACCAATTTTAAGTCTCCAAAGCAGGGACAAGGAGCTTTAAATTAGTATTATTTTTTGTGGTAATCAGTAAGAGTGCATGAGTAGGCAAAGTTACAGCACACAGATGTCAGCTGTAAATGGTAAAATACCAGTAAGACAACAGCAATCTGTTCTGTGGTTTTTTCCCCTAGAATCAGCATTTTATAGTTCTGTGTGTACATAATATGCGTGATCTTTTGTGAAAACTACTGACAAATACATGATAGTATTAGCATAGAGCAAGTGCTTAGGAACCATACTGACAGATGCCTCAGAAATATCCATAGAGAAAAATGTGTGTAGAGCATACTGTTGCCAACCATGATGTCTAAAATTCATTGATCAGTCTACAGTATCACAAGATTGGCTAAAAATTATGACACTTCGAAAAATAGCATAAAGGGCTTTGTTTTGGTTTAGGGACTCAATAATTTTTTAGGGTTCAACATAGCTTTTTGTATTTTTCTCTCTACAGCTTTTCACTGAAGCTGGAATGTACAGAAATGAAAGCTGAAATATTCACATAGTTGTTTAAATCCCAGGAGTTAAATTTGAGAAAAATGTAAATATAATGAGGCTTGCTGTGAAACTAACAAGGCCGCAAAGATAGCATGGAAGAGCTGCACTAGATCTCTCTATAGTCTATGGTGAAATTTTGGACAAAATTTTTTCATTTTCTGGGACGTAAGTTCAAGAGCCAGCAGTCTGCAATAGCAAAGACAGTGCATAGGGACTCTGCAGCAGCACTTCAGAAGAAAAGCTGTCGTTTTTCATATATTTAGGTATATATGTACTTGATGTGTATGACCTTGACAAGATTTCTACATAGTAAAGGATTAGTGTAGGGTTGTGCTGGGAGCACTCTACAGTTTGAGCTACATAAGAAGATAGAGGAACTACAGTGAATTTGCAAAGTCTGTAAGTACCTGCTGTGAAGACCAGATCTCTAATGATGTGGAGATGTACTGTAGTGCAGAATAACATCCATAAAAGAAGTTTTGCATGTAGTGAGATGGTTCTCCAGCTGCTTCTTTGTTAATAGGAGTCCATGAATTTCTAACATCAGGACCTCAGATCTGGGAGAATGTAGGTGAACAACCGTCTTACTGCACCAAAAGTGACAGCAAACTGTCTGTTCAGTTTCCCAAACAGTGAACTGGGATTGCATCAACATCTGCCCTTCTCAGTGCTGATATGTATAATAGGGCACAAGAGAGAAAATAGGGCAAGAGAAGAGCATTGGGGAGAGTTGGCTTCCAATACAGCAGCTGTCAGGACTGGCCAGAACAGCTACCACCTATCTTCTACCATTGCTATTAGTCCCCTTAGAGCAGAAAATGTAGATTAGCTGAATAAAATTCTTAAATTAGCTTTAATACGTAGGCTGAATTTTCTAGTTTGCATCTAGTACTAAAATTGAGGGTTAGACTTTCTTTCTAAAACACTTTTCTCTCCTTTGTTGGCTTGTGAGAGCTTTGTGTATAGAGTGTGTGAAGGTTCTCAAAGGGAAAGTTTAAAAATTGTAAAGTCAAACTCCCAGAAAGTCAGTATCTGAGTATTGCTTGTCAGCTTAAATTGGCCTTTCCACACTTTACTAGAGTACAGAGGGATAGTCACCATTCTCTCATCACAGGGCTTTCATGCCACTGAGCTTACAAGATAAGCAGTATTCTTCAAACAAGTGATTTATTTAGGGTATCTTCTTCCATCAGTGGGCCCCCATTTTTGTGGTTTTTTTTTTCCCACATAATTTGGGCTTTGAATAGAATATAGAGCTGTTACCTTCTCCATGTTGTGCTGCTCATACTGTATTAATTCTTCACAAATATTGATGTCTTTTCACACATTCCTGGGGAAATGTGATCCAGTTAACATAGTTTTTAGTACCAATTTTGAAAAGCCCAAGACTTTATATAATCCTGTCTTTGCCAGAATTCATTTTGTCTACATATTCAGAACAGTTTTTGTCGTTCTTGGTTGGGGTTATCTGATGAGAACTTCCACCTGTTTGCGCTCTGCCTCTTTCAGTTTGTTAAGGACTACGTTCATACTCACATGACCACACACATTTTTAGTTTATTTTACCTTTAGTTTACTCATTATCTTGTAGGCATGAAATCCATGGAAACTGTAGTATTAGCTGTTCTACATGAGAAACAATAATCTTCTCTCCTCTACTTCTTTGCCTGCTTTACTATGTGTCTTCCACTCTTACCAGTAAGATTTCTTCAGCAAAACTATTCCGGCAGGCAGCGGCCTTCACTGGTACTTCATCTTTCAACTGTGTTGTGCAGTGTACTGCAAAAGGATTTTTTTCTCCATGTGTTAGCTCAGTCTCCTGTGCATGAGTCTTCTCTAAGTCTTACACTAGCTTGAGTATTTTTGAGTTTTTATGTTAGCAGTGTCTCGAATTTATCTTTTATTTATAAAGCTAAGACAAAATATGTACATAAATATAGAAAGAAAAGGATTTTCTTTCAAAAGTAGACACGTTTCAGTAGGATGGTCTCTAAAGAAACACAAATCCAGCTTCATCCAGTGCAATTGTTCAGATGAAACAACTGCAATGTTTGCCTTGAGGTCTTTTCTGAGTACTAGTTGTTAAATGAAGGATGTGGTTTAGATTCACAGAATCACAGACTGGTCGAGGTTGGAAGGGACCTCTGATGGTCATCTGGTCCAACTCCCCTGCACAACCAGGGCCGCTTAGAGCTAGTTGCCTAGGACCACATCTAGACTTTTTTTAAATATCGCTAAGGAGGGAGGCTCCACAACCTCCCTGAGCAACCTGTGCCCATGCTTGGTCACTGTCATGGTACAAAAGTGTTTCCTGATGTTCAGAGGGAACCTGCTGTGTTTCCCTTTGTGCCCATTGCCTCTTGTCCTGTCACTGGGCACCACTGAAAAGAGCCTGGCTCTGTCCTCTTTGCACCCTCCCTTCAGGTAATAATAAGATCCATGAGGACCCCTGGGTCCTTTTTTCTGCCAAGCTGCTTTCCAGCTGGGTGGCCCCCAGAATATGTTGGTCCATGGGGCTGTTATTCCCCAGGTATAGGACTTCACATTTGTCCTTGTTGAACTTCATGAGGTTCCTGTCGGCCCATTCGCCAGCCTGTCAGGTCCCTCTGAGTGGCAGAGAGACCCTCTGACATACTAGCCACTCCCCTAGTTTTGTGTAATCAGCAAACTTTCTGAGGCCACACTCTGGCCCATTATCCAGATCATTGATGAAGGTGTTAAACAGGACTGGACCCAGTATTGACCCCTGGGGCACAGTGCTAGCTACTGGCCTCCAAATAGACTTTTCACCACTGATCGCCATCCTCTGAGCCCAGCCATTCAGCTAGTTTTCAGCCACATCACTGTCTGCTCATCCAGCCTATACATCAACAGCTTGTCTATGAGGATCTTAGGGGAGACAGTGTCAAAGACCTTACTGACGTCCAGGTAGACAATATCCACTGCTCTCCCCTCATCTACTAGGCCAGTCATTTCATCACGGAAGTTTATCAAGTTGGTCAGTCGTGACTTCCTCTTGGTGAAGCCACGGTGGCTACTCCTGATGATTGTCTCATCCTTAAGTGCCTGGAAATAGTTTCCAGGGTTAGCTGCTCCATCACCTTTCCAGGGATTGAGGTGAGGCTGGCCAGCCTGTAGTACCCTGGGTCCTCCTTGGCCTTCTTGAGGACAGAAGTGACGTTTGTTTTCCTCCAATGTTTGGGCACTTCTCCTGGTCACCATGATCAACCAAAGATTATTGAGAGTGGCCTTGCAATGACATCTGCCAGCTCCCTTGGCACTCATGGGTGCATCCCATCTGGGCACATGGACTTGCTCAGGTAGCAAGTACAAAGTCAACTTAATTAACAAATAACCTCATCTCCATCATTGATATGGAATTTTTGTTTGAAATTACTATAAATAATTAAGGCAGATAATTGTCTCAGTAGCTTAGGTCATATTCTCTACCACATGACTGTCTCTGCCTCTTCTCAAAAATCAATAATCTGGCATTTCCTGTTTAAATTTTACATCTTCTTGACCTTAAATTATTTCTCTAAATAAGTGTTTATTTCCTTAAATGTCATAGGTATGAATAAATATTTTCATTTCTATAAGAAATAATTAATTCCACTTCCCACTCCATACCCCTGTTCTTCTATCTTCCCTGTGAGCATGCAATCTGCAAGCTAACTTTTGTGAATGGTTAAAAAGGAGCAGCTTTACCCTGCCTTGGAGATGTAGTGATATAGAATTTGGGCAGGGTGCAGGCAGCTCTGTTCAGGCTTATGGTATCACAGACACCCAAACAGTGTCTCACCTTGGCAGTGGTAGATGTGGACACTTGGTGGATGAGGTGGGGTTGTTCTGTCCTTTGAGCTACAGATGGGTTGGATTACTCTACTAAAAGCTGAGGCGGTGGTCAGTGACAGGACGCTTAAGAGGCAGTAGACGTTTTAAGTACAGGAGTCCTGTTAGAGAAGAAGACTTGCCCTGGGGGGAGCATGTTCCTCCTCCCTGAGAAGCTAACTTTGGACAAAGTGGAAGTGGAAATAATACTTAGCTATAAACAGTTTTAAGTGTGTAAGTTTTCAGTATGTATGGCACAGGGAAACAGAAGTCCTTAGGCTGTTGTGTGTAAAAATAGGAAATATGTAGACTGGCTGATGTGAAGTGGGATATCGCTACACCACTTAAATTTTATTTCAGGAAACAATATGTAAGCTTCCTTTAAAAACAGTCAGGGAAAGGCAAGAAAAGCCATTGTCACCCACATACAGATGTTTTCTATTTTTAAATGTAAATAAGGAGCTTGAAATGATGTGATTTATTTTTAGAAGAAGTTATATGAATCCAGACAACCATGAAATCTTAAAGAAACAGCTCTATTATATCCTGTGTCATAAACAGGTGAGTTTGCCTGAAAATTGTTTGCAGCTCAAGAGTAAGTTGTTGTACTACTTGCAAAAACAGACAAGAGTTTGGAAATGACACAAGCCAAGTGATTTAGAGCGGGTGAAAAAAGTACATTTTCAGGGAAAATTTGAGCCAAAGAAAAGTCCCTTTTCCTGCTGAACAGTTTCAAAGCACAGAATCCCTTGACCAGGCCTAATAAAGAAGCCAGTGTCTCCTGTGCATCAGTGTGAGAGCACTAAAATGAAATAGAGTGTCTAAGAATGCAATAAATCATATTGGGTCATTGCACTAATGAACAGTTTGGGCCCAGACTCCCATTAGCTTGTCTGTAGGAAGAGAAAACTGGTAAAACAAGAAAAGGACATACAGAGAGGCTCTTTGCAGGTACTTTCTTAAGCTTTTATTGTTGAAGGACACCCTTTAGCTAATTTCAGACCATTAAAAAAAATATATATATATTTGGTGATTAGTAATCAGTGGACAAGAGCAGAAAGCCCAAGTGAATAAAGCCATAAATACCTAAATCCTTGGGGTAACAGCCTGTAAAAGTGTCAAAAAGCATTGCATAAGTGACAAAAGATAGCCTCTGGTCACTAGAAGCTCCAGCACTGTTGGCACTAATCCATATTAATATATGGAAGGCATATTTTTAGTTCCTTCTAAAATGCTATCATGTATGGTTTTGCACAAGTTCAGGCAGTAAAAAAAAAAAAAAAAAAAAAGCTTTTTCAGAATTACTTGATTTTGGGAGCAGTGTCAAGTGCTGCTGCAGTGTCTTCCTAAAAGATCTGATGCTGTGGACCATTGTAAGAATCTCTCTTGGTACTCAGAAATACATTGTGTTGTTGGCTGAATTGGGTTTTCTTGTACAGGGTTGATTCACCTGTGTAAAAGCTGTATATACCCATGCAGTCAGGTCCAGAGTTTGTATTTTGACTGTGTGTCTGTGAGAACTGGAGCTGGTGTTGATCTGAGGAGAGCAGATGTTAATCGTGTTTTTCTCAAGCATTCTGTTGACCGAATAGGCATCCTCATTGTGAGAAAAGGCAGTAAAAGGCTGTAAATCTGCCTGCTCATTATGAAAAGCAACAATAGATTGATTTATGGAAAAAAAAGCAACTGTTAGGCTTAGGTAGCCTGTGTGCATGAAAACTGAATTTTACAGTGACTGGATATTACTGCTGTTATTTCTGAGAGCAATTTAGTTCTAACTTAATCACAAGAGATATTGTGCAGGCAAAGAGAGTCAGAAACTTTAGTTAGCCTGGATAGCACGTCATGATAACACAGTTGTATAAAATTTGAAGTGTAAGCATGTTTTCTTTTCAAGAGTAGGTTTTTAGATTGTTACTTCCTAACCTGATTTTTGCCGTTCCTTCTGTATGGACACTTCTTTCTTGTTTTATGTTCTCTGTTAGCATCCCCTGTGCCCACATACCAGATTTCTTCTTTGTCTCACGTACACAGGTGAGTGTGCAAGTATGTACCAACACCTACGCACTTCAAGCCACTGAGCCTAAGAAACAGCAAAAAAGTATATGAAGGCATGCAACATAGCAGCAGGAAGCAAGACTTCTCAGTATAACCACATAAGCCATAACCCCTATGAGGAACATTATACAGGATTTTTAGATGAAGTAATTGGCCTTTCTCAGTAATTTTATAGAATTTTAGAGAGAAATCTGTAAGTTTTAAACAGTAGTGGAAAAACAATGTATAGAACTGTTTGTTAAATACTGTAAACTGATTTTAACAACTCTGTTCTAAAAATCTAGTTCTCTTTTGTAAGCTGTGTGTTCCAGATACTTCCTCTGTGTAACAACGCAATCTTTCCAATTCAATCACTATTACAATCTGTAGGGTCTTAATACGTATGGACAGTGTTGGGATGAGGAGAAATCCAATAACAACAGAAAAGTTTATTTTGAATCCTGCTCTTAAGACTTGTTTTCCAAAGAAGAAGAAAGAAAACTGTCTGAGGCTTTCTGGCATTTAGTGTGGTCTGCTCAGGTCTTCTTCTGTTTTTCAATTCTACTACATTGTTATTAATTTGGAAAACCTTGCAACTACACTATGACAAGGACATAGGAGCCTTAGGTCTATTATAAACTCATTTAGGCTCCCATGTTGTATAGCCTTTCAAACAATGTGTTGGGAACTTCTTGTTAGGATATTGGCTTTAGTAAAGAACTAGACATGATATAGTAGTGTGTATGTATGTTGAGTGCATAGCAATTTCTACAATGTTTGCCTCACTGACGCTTGAAATGAAGATCTTTGAGTATTACTCTGTTCCGTAGTTTTTTTTCTTGACAGCATGCCTTAGGCAGTAACTAACAGTAAGAGTTTTAGGCAAAAATGTTTCTTACGTTACTTATTTTCTTTTTTTTTTCCTTTTAAGTCTGAACAGCCCAGTCCTGCCAGTTCCAGCTCCAGTTCCAGTTCCAGTTTTATACCATCTCAAAACAGCAGACAACAAGGTACCAACAAAGGAAAAGAAATTGAAAGGAATGTGTGAAATGAAGGGGGCAATAAAAACAGAACTGGTGGCATCTCATTACCACTTCTCTGCTGTCATTCGCAGCCTGAACTGGCCACAGTTTTGCTTTAGAGACTTTTCCTCGGGTTGTTTTCAGATGTGGCTGTAAGAGCAAAATAAAGGGAAAAAATGTGTATCTGGGAAATGGTATACCCTGTGAAGGGTATTTGTTTTGAAGCACTAAATTCATGCCAGTCACTTAACAGATGCTAAACTCAAAAGAGCTTCTGTTTCTGACTTTGTCCTTTTGCAGGGTTAGGTAGCATGGCGCCTGGCTCCATCTGAAGCCCTGCTCAGGAAGGTGTGGCTTCCTATGGGAAGCCCAAGGATGTTTGTATGTGGACCCTTTCAAGGGCCGTGATCTTCCCATACTATTGGGAAGTTTTAAGAGCATACAGTATTTACTTTAGATACATGGTATGGGAAGATGATGGTTAGACTTTAAGTTGACTTTAAGTTTGCATGTTGGTTTTCTGGCTAATAGTTACAGTTTACTTGGAACTCGGTAAAGAAATGCATTTTTCTTCCCAGAGAACTTGCTGAGGCAGGTTTTCTGTAAATAACTTGAGAATCATCCTATGTGATCTGTTAAATTACTTAGTTCCTGTTTGGCCTTTTTCCTTGGGTTTATCAGATTGTACTACTGATACATTCTTAACCAACTTTTGTTTTGTTCTTTGGATCAGGAGCATTAGAAAAGCAGCTTTTGACTAATTAAAATTGCATTTGTTTTATCCATTTATATTCCTCTGGTAGACTTGATTTAAGGTGATGAAAATACATTAGTGCCTCAGGTAGACAGTTTATTTTTAAATAAATCTACACGTGATGTATATCTGTCCTACTGCCTTTCTATAGGTGACTAGTACTGCTTTTCTAATGTGTTCTGGCAGTGTTACTCCAACTGAAAGACAGCAAGAGCTGAAGTGAACTGTGTTTGATGACTGGCTTCAGGCATTTCATTTTTACCGGAGGCTAAACAGAACCCCTTCTTGCTGAAGCCCCATTTTTGCTCTCATTAAAACCTCATTAGTAGTGTGAACTGCCCATTAAAAGCCGAAAGATTTGGATACCCTTTCCTGTATCTGTTACCTTATGTTGGTCAAAAACTGGTTGACTTGATGTTTTCTTCTGAGCAGACTGGATCCATCCATCTCTTGTGGGTCATATACAAGACATATCACAGATGGTCTTCCAGTTTTTTTTAACCTTCTCAAGAATAGATAGGAGATCTTTCCTCTGATATGAACAACTCTGAAGTGCAAGTGGTATATACATCTCCTCTTTCTTGCCACAGTAAATAGTGATTACTGCTTCTTTCTGGGAGTTCCAGTTAACTAAATGCTTTCATTGCCCAGGCTGTGCATTTGCATATCAAAGAGAATAAACACCAGGCATACTGTGGCATGTTCACACTGTATGTTGTGCTGTGGTCAGAACCCATGCTTTTTTCCCTAACTAGAAGTTACTTGCCAGCGCCACTGCTCTTTTTCCGTTGCGTTCAAACTCCAGTGCTCACTCAAGTGTCAGAAAACCACAGCATGAACTTTTTTCACCTCTTTTTGTATGAGCAGTGGGCTAACCTAAGGTTCTTCAAGTTCTTCTGCCCTTGGGGACTTACACTGATATTTCTGTTTCCTTACCAAGAGCACTTGGGCAGCTCCTAGTTTTCAGTTTCTTCTTAACTATTCTGACCCTTTAGGAGATAACAACTTCTCAAACACTTTAAAAGGTTGTTGTGGAATTTTAAGTTGTTAGCAAGAAGCAGAAGACTAACAGTGACATCACTATCAGTGCTAGAAAAAAAAGACCTAAAAATTAATGCTTTGCTGATTGTTAAGAAAGTCCACTGAGAAAGTTAGCTAGCTGGGTACAAAATGCCTATTCAGAGTCCCAGACGTGGTCCTACATTAAGAGAAAACTTGTCTGAATCACAGGTTGTTCAATGCCTATGGGGCTGTCAGTGATAGATATGTCTCAGGAGCCCAAGTTCCTTTTTCTCCAAGAAAGAGGAATAAGCCTGTTGGCAACTTAAGACACGACCGTCTGATTGTCCCAGAACACAGCAGCAAGGGAGTATCAGGGGATGAAATGCCCCCCTGCTATACTTGGAAAAAGGACAGAGGCAAGAATAATGAATTAGCTTAAGCTTGGGAGAGCTGGCTGTGTAGGGATCATGAGGAATGTGTGCTGGTTTTCTTTCTGCTTCCATTTAAGAATAAAATCAAGGACTGATGTTTTGGGTGACTTGCAAGCATAGCTACCAGTTTCCATGTTGTGGAGTTACATGCTGGTGTTTTATGCAAGATCAGCTATTCATATGTCATACTAAATTTCATTACAAAATTTGGTTTTGGTTGATTATTTTACCTTTCCTCCCACTGACCTTTTCCTGTGCTCTTTCAGCAAGAGTATGCTAATGCTTTCCTTTCATCTGTCCTTTACCAAGTCTTTTCTATTATTTTCTTCCTCCTGTATGTTGTGGAGAGGAGATGAATGCGTTCTCAGAAGCTGACTTTGGCCTATGGAGTGGAGTGAGACTCATCTGCTCTCAGTGCAAAGACAACCATCTTCAGTAGGACTTTGGTGGTGGTTGTTAGTGTCTTTGCCCAGTAAGGTGTCAGGAAACTAGCCTTTCTAGGTTAAGCCTAGCCTGTGGAAATACCCTTATGTTCTACCCTTTTATCTTTCTTGAAACATGGAATCCTTTTCCATATATTGATAATTTAATTCTCTTTTCTAACCCTTTACCTCAATTCATTTAGCTCCCTATGCCATGTCTCTCATTCACCCACCTCAACAATTAAGCTGGCCAATAAGAATGTTTTCCCAAAGATCAAAATGGGCGAATTCTTCCTTCATCCCTGTGCTGATGCTGCTGAGAGTGCCCTCTCTCTTCCCTTTTAAAGGGAATATGTTTATTACTGCTCCTATAAAAGCTGAGGAAGGAGTCCCTTCCCTCCTTCAAGGGTCAGATGATTAGATATTCAGTCAGACTACAAGTTAGCATTTGCAAATAGCTGAGCATTGTCTGCCTGAAACCCAAGCAGAAACAGAAGATGGAGCACAGATCAGTGGTGGTTGTGTGGATAAGAAGCACTTCAGTATAGCTCCTTTCCCTTGTCACCTGTACAAGTGTCTGGTCCACCAGGAATTTGCCCATCAGCACCATCTGGACTTCTTCCCAGCCAACCTTAGGGCATAAAAACAGAGCAGAGAAACCATTGATCCGAACCTGGCCAAACTGTGCCAATTTATGAAAGTTCTAGTACGTGTCTCGAATGGGCTGTACTTAGAGTTAAATGCCTTGTGGCATCAGTCTTCTTCCTTCCCTCTTCTAAGCTGCTTTTGCCCATTCTTATTTCAAGTAGCTGTAGTTTTACACTTCCCAGATGTTAAACATACTCCTCTTTCTCTAACTGTCTTTTACAGCAAAATAAATTGAGTAAAATCAAACCAAAATTCCAAACTGAATTTAATGCATTTTTACGAGCAAGTCAAGCTTTGTACCATGGAAAAGAGATAGCATGTTGTTGTGTGGGATTGATGCACTTTTTATATATGAACGTTGGCAAAGTGCTTACTTGACTTGAAATGGACCCCGAAATAAAGCTAACTATATAAAAAACAGGAAGACAAAGACTGCCTGGGCCAGTATGAGTTAGAATGATGTTAGACTCTGCTTCTCAGTACGTGGATTAACCTAACAAATGTACTCTTATTGATCGGTATGTCCCTGTAGATCTTTACTTACATATAATACCATTTGAGAAAGCAAAAAATGCTAAAACCCAGCAATGCAAAAGAATCTTGCTTCTGATAATAATAAAGTAATAGCCAATTTCTCCTGGCGTGACAGTATTTTACTTACTTCAGCTATGGTCCAGGCGGCCAATCGTGCAAACACTTGAACATATGAGTCACTTCACTATCATGAGTAAGTATATTGAAGCTGAGTTGTTCTGTGAGTAGACGATTCATGGGTAAGTCCCTGCAGCATAAGCCCTCAGTGCATTACTTCATTTGTTTAATGTTAAAGACTCTCCTCTCCCAACACTGTGCAGGGAGGGTAGTGTTCTGTTATCTACAAAGCTAGGTGAATTGCCCCTGGAACACTGCAAAGTGAACTTCATGTGTGTATTTTATTGTTTCTGTTGTCTCAGGTCCATTGAGGTCTATAATGAAAGATCTGCATTCAGATGATAATGAAGATGAATCAGATGAAGCAGATGAGAATGACAATGATTCTGAGTTGGAACGACCTGTAAATACACAAGGAGGAAGCAGGAGTCGAAGGTGAGTGTCTTGTGATTGCAAGTAGCCTGGTGGCCAAGACATTGTGCTTGTTAGTAATGAGGTGAGGTCTAATGAGAGTGCTGAGGTCTAAAGAGTGCTGAGTAACAAATGGGCAGAGAATTCAGACTCTCTTTTTAAAGCCTATGCATGTAAAACTGCCTCTTCTAAAAACTAACAGAATTATCCATTCCCAATACAAACTATTTCTGTACTAATCCATATGGTTACGATGATCCTCATTCATGTGACTTTCCTTGATTTCATGCCATTGTGACTTCAGGGGAGTAGTCATAATTACTCTCTGGCATAAATGAGATAAAATTAAGTCCTTCAATTGCTGGATGAGCTATTCTCATTATTCTCATATGTACATAGTCTCATTTTTAAGATCTCTCTGCTTACTAGTTTTAGATTAGGTTGTTAAATTGGATCAGAATCAATGAAATTTGAATTTCAAGTAATTTCTGCAGTGCATGCAGTAGGTAATGTGTAAAAGTGCAGACAGAAGGTAAAGAAAGCAGATGTCACAGAAATTACTTTTTAAAAAAAGCTTGTGCATGCTAGCTGCAACCTTAAGAGGGTGTTCCAAAAAGCATCTATTATTCGGGCAGCTTGAAGCTCCAGCTTGAAGCTGAATGTTGTTGAAGGTTATGGAAAACCTGAAACAGTCTCTCTCGAACCTTTCCATACCTGGTTCTTTATCTGATCCACAGGGTTTTGCTGTGAGTGCACAGCACCAGAGTGCTGTGTCAGCTACTGCTTGAATGGGAAGGTAATAGGAAAACACTGATGAATGTCAGCTGCTCCCCTTGTGCACTTTAGCAGCTGGAATCGAGGAGAAAAAGACCAAGATGACTATCAGTTTGAGAATTTGTTCCTGTCAGTGATTATAAAAAGGATTGTCTCAAGCTCAGTTTGTCTCTAAATGTGGTGACTTTGTTTCACTTTTTTAACAAAATCTTAAGACTAATGTTTCTCTACCTTCTTTTTATCCCAAATAACTTTTTTTCTTTCTTCCAACAAATAAATATTCCCTGTTGTTCCTAAATAAATGAAGGGTGAGACTGATTAGGAGCTGAGCTTTTTCATGTGGCCTCTCCTGAGATACTAACTTCCTAAATTTTAGCCAGGAAAAAGTGTTATTTATGATGAGCAACAAGGAACTTTTCAGTGAAACACTTGTCCAACTGGGAAGTACAGCTGTTTAGAAAGCTTTTAGAAGAGCAGAAAATTAACTCTAAAAAACATTTTCCTTCTTCCATGAGGCTATGAACCAAGATACAGACTTGCTCCAGGACCGTTCGGAACAGCAGTGTAACGTTGTAAATATCTAACCATTTCTGTAATGTTAGCTGCTGTTAACCGGTCATGTCATCTCAGCCAAATGCAGGCAGACAGCCTTGTTCTCCAAGCTACACAGAGCTTTTTTCAGGGTGCAGCCCTGCTCAGATGCCTGTCTTCCATGTGACCTTGATTAATGATGGCTTGCTTAGCAAGGGTTCTTTCTTAGTGTCCTACCTCAAAGTGCAAGCTCTGTTCACTCCTGTTAACAGCCCTTTGTCTGGAGGTGTCATCTTCTGGCTCTGTTTTTCCATAGGGTTAGTCTGAGTGATGGCAGTGACAGTGACAGCAGTTCAGCTTCCTCACCACTACATCAAGAACCAGCACCACCTTTACTGAAAACCACCAACAACCAGGTAAAGTCAGGGTTAGTAAATGCAGTCCTGGGGAGCTGATAATGACATTCTGATTACTTTGGTCCAGTTACTTAGTCTGTAAACTGACATAAAAGCTTTTTTTTTCAGGAGAAGTAGTATTTGGTTTAGCAAATACTATAGAACAAAGTAATGTTTTCATCAATATTTTAATAAATGTGTCCTTTCTGTATGAATTAGCTTTGTAAGGGAAACAATGCAAACTGGATTTACAGCATCAGTTGTACAATTGATAGAGATTTGGGGTTGTGTTAGCAGTAGACATGGTTCACATCAATAGGCTCATACTCAGGAGTTCATTCATCTCTTCCCCTCTCCCTCACCAGTGTTAATCTAGAAGATACAGGATTTTTTACTTCACTAGAAAACACAGTAGTTCTTACTTCAGTATCAGAGTACTTGTTCCGTATCTGTAAGAGCTAACTTATTTTTGAGGTAGGAAAGTAGAGTAGTTTTGTGTTTTCAGAGAAAAGAAATTAAATAACCTGAAGCTACAAAATACATCAGGGACAAATCTGAATTAGAGTTTGGGAGTTACCTCACCCCCAGTAACCAATAAAGTAAGGCTCTCTAAATACAAAAATTAAACAGAAAAGCTGATATTCTTTTTTTAAAAAACAGAATTTATACATCTTTTGTCACTTATTTTAGGGAGCCATAATTCACTCCCAGTGTCAGTTGGATCATACACAAAGTAATCATGAAATTTACTGACTGGCAATAAATGACTGCTTAGAGTATTGAAATAGTTAGAATAGTGTCTACATGTATTAACAGAAGTTTGTGGTTTAGATGGTGAATTTTATGGATAAGTTTTTCCTATATCTCTTAGGTTAACTTCTTCAATTATCTGACAGAAATTATTTATTTGTCATTGTTTTTCTAATAAGGTTTCCAATACAAACTTAGTGATAGTGCAAAACCAAAATATTATTATTCATGTTGGTTTAGTTCAAATACACTGTGGAGTTAAAAAAACTAGCAAGTAGTTTGTACACAGGGAGAGGAATGAGAGTCCGTGTCCAGAAAGCATTCTTATTATCCACCAGAAACTCTGTAGGCTTTTCTAAGTTGATCTGTACAAAAGTTACAAGTTTTTAAGAAAGAGTCTTTGGGGAAAAAAGCAAACTATAAAGATGAAGGATCTTGCATTTACTGGAGACATAAGCACAAGAAAAATAAAACACCTGTCTATAGCTTGTTGTTTAATGAAGACTAACTTCTGCAGAGGCAATGTAATTGTTAAGTAATTTTAAGTCTCAATATCAGCAGCCCACTCAGTCACATCTTTCATGTTCCTTTCCCCTTTGGTGATCTAACAGAAGGTCTACCTGTGCATTTAGAAACTCCAAGCAATAGCAGTGTGCCAGCTAAAATTGAATGTCACATACCTTCTTCTATTTTTGTAATTGAGATTAATTTTATAATTGAGCTGAAAATTAGAAATTTAGGGAAGCATTATGAGAATGCAAATTGTATGGACTGTAGCCACATTTGAAATCTCTGCTTGGTAGCATAGTGCTGCTTGCCAGGATGATGCTTTTGACTGATGACATCAGGCTTGTGTTGACTGAGTCCATTCATAGAACTAAAGAGCTAAGACAGAGTTAATATTTCTATAAGCTTCCTCAGATGTGATTAGTGCTAAACAAGAGTGTTTAAGATGTTAGATTTCAACTACACATCAAGAGCACTGTAAGGAAGCAACTTTTTCAAATATACTGTCTCTTTGCTAAGGTTCTATTTGAAACCAAGAATTTTCTTCCTTTAAAAACAAGAAAAGCATCTAAAAGGTACTGGATTCATGCCTAGAGATCTGGGGGGGGGGTTTCAAAACAAGGCTTTTTCTTCCACTGGCCTACACAGCAGTAACTCCAGGGGCTGTTCAATTGAAGAACTGGGATTTTTCTTCGGAAAAGTATGTTTTGCTTTCTGGCCACGCATCACTCTTGGCTTAGCAAATCCTTACGTAAGGTTAACTCAGATCTGCAGTCACTTTCTCTATATAGGGAAATAGCTGCCTCGCTGCTGAATTCTTACGGTGCTGGTCAACCTGGGAGGCATATACTCAATTTTATACTAAGGAAAGTAGAAATTGAAGGGAAGTTACAGAAAGCTGTTAGTGAGACTTCTTGCTAGTCTGGAACACTTGCTTTTAAGGACCTTATTTCCTTGTTTTATTTGCTGAGTTTTGTCCTGTGTTGTGACTGTCCAGCATGGTTTCAGAGATAATCATGCTAGTGATGTTAGTCTCACTTACAATGAAATGTGAAACAAAATCTCCCATCGTCTGTGATCATTTATTTTCCTTTGATGTTTTTCAGAAGAACTGATCATATTTCAGGTTAGGCACAACATGGTGATTTTTTATTTGTTTTTGACTCTACTTTTAACTTTAGAAAATGTGTGTTGTGTGTGGAAAAATTGAAAGAATAATCAACAGTTCTGTTTCCCCAAAATATTCCTCACCTTAGTCCTAAAATTTTCATATTAAGCATGGTGTTCTGCTGCTTATTGACAGGCTCTTCTTGACTGTGGTTCAGTATTGGATGAAGCATTCTTGGTTTGTATATATGATAGTAAATGGCTTTGTATGGCATTGAAAGAAGGGTACCACATAAGTACAAGAGAAATTACCATCCAACACTTTTTTTTTCAGTTACAACTCACGTGGTCATTTCAAAGACTATGGTTCAAAATTGCTATTATAGAAGAAAAGAGACAGCATTGGGGGAAAAAAAAAAAAGAACAGGAAAAATATACTGATGATGTGACATTTCAAAGGCACTGGAGAGTACCTCAGCACCATTTTGTATCTGCAAAATCAGACATCTTATCCTACCAGCATACAAAAGATACAAAAAAATTGTTGAGGAGGCTTTAAATGACATGAAATTAATTCCTTTAAGGATTAATAATATCAACATCACCTCATTCCAGCAGCTCATTTTCTGCTGTAACCTGCTTTTTTTCTGAAAAATATAAGTAGGTTGTATGGATTAAAGAATAAAAAGCTCAGTTTTGAGTTTTGATTACATTTTCCCCAGATGTTACATTCTTTGTGTTATTAATTGATAGCAGAATTTTTCATATGTAATTGTATCCAGTGATGCATTTAATTTTTACAGGATTTTCTTTCTTTTCCAGATTTTAGAAGTGAAAAGTCCAATAAAGCAAAACAAATCTGATAAACAAATAAAAAATGGGGATTGTGATAAGGTAAATGGCAATGAGGTAACAGTTAACTAGTCCAGAATGTGATATTAATGTATTTACTAAACACTAACCTTTGTTACAGAATGAAAATCTTAGTAATTAGGACATCTTTGCTTAGGGTTCCTTTAGGTGCAGATTTTTTTCTTCTGTGCAATTTTGAAAGTCTTTTCCTTCTTTTCAATACATGTGGTGATTTGGCAAATGTCACAAGTTGGGAATCTGCGATCTATTATTTATTTTATCTACTTTCTACCATGAGTTTGCATTGTGCTTCACAGATGAAGTGATAATTTTTGAAGAGGACAATTCACAGCTGTATTCCTAGCCAATAAATCAATCAATTAAAAATATATATATGTTTTCCAGAATCCTTTCTGAAGGCAGTGCATTAGGAAGTGGCAGTGTGATTTAGCATGTTAACTAGAATGGTATGAACCAACATTTAAGACTGAGAAAGACAGTTTTGTTTAAAATCATGTCAGCTGGCCATAGGTAAGAGCTCTAAGTCATTGTCTGAGTGAACATAGCACAATTTCCCAGTGTGGACAAGTTCCTCTGAAGGTTCATATTTTACAGGTATTAGCATCAACTTTGTGATAATGTGAGGCAGGAGACCAAAGTTTCAGTATCTGTTGCTAGATTTTCAGTGGCCTGGTCCATATGCTTTTTGGTTTCTTAAGCTGGGTGCTGTATCTCTCTCTGCTTGAAAGAAAAAAAGGTTTCTGATGGCTCAGGCTGAAGGAGAAAGTTGATAATTGGGTGGAGAGGTGGGACATGTTTGACATCCCAGGAAGAAGGACAGTGGAATTTACCATTGGATTAATCTTTCTTGATCTTTCTCCCCTCCTACCTCCTTGCTGACACAGAAAATTAATTATGTAGCTTTAGAGAAAGAGAGGGGTTTGATTGTGAGCCTTTGGATTTGGGTCTTATATGGAAAAATGGGAGATGTTTTTTAAAGATGCTGTTTTGGCATCCCCAGTCTGTTTGATGCTTTTTGCCACAGTTGAGATACAGACATTATCTTCTACAGCAAAGGACCACCTAATAAGATTTTCATTGGCATTAAGTATCTAAGAAAACCCACAAAAACTTACATTTGGGTTGTATTAAGCTAGAAAAAGCTAGACTACTAAATCAGAAAATTTAGCTCAAAGAAGATTTGAAATAAAATTTTCATTTGTATTGTTTTTTAAGACATCTGAAGTTTTTAAAATACATAGCTATGACTTAATTAACAAGTTGTTTATGGGGGGGGATTTGTTTCTAGGCATATCTCGATGAACTAGTAGAGCTCCACAGAAGATTAATGACATTGAGAGAGAGACATGTACTGCAGCAGGTGAGGAGCACCCTCATGCAATATCACAGTGTGCTCGTTGAAATTGTGAAGTCACATCTATTTTTTTGCCTTCATCTAAAACTCTATAATAATCAGGTTTAATAACCTTCAGGCCTCTATAATCCGTATACAGCCCATCACCGCTTTCAGTATAGTTTAGGGAATTTTTACACATACTTTAAATTGTGTTGTCACACTAAATGACAGATTTTTAAAAAAATGCCTATCTGAGCTAAATTTTTCACCAGTTCTTTGTTACATTTCTCAACATACTGTATCAGTAATTATGAAAACAGGATGGGAGAATGGATACAGCTGTGCACCATAACTTGATAAAAATCGTGTTGCTTTCTCCTGAAAATGACCGGTGCTTTCTCAGAAACAGTTAAAAATGTTTTCTATGGCAAACAGAAAACATGGAACTCAAAGCAAAACTCACTTTAGGGAGAACCACAATGTATTTATTGAGTCTTCTGAAGTCATGGAATGAGTAAAATATGAAAATGTGCAAACCAAGAAGGCTCCAAATTTATTGAAAGGTTACACAATTGTAAGAACAAAGAAGAGTATTCTTTGTTTTGGGCAGCATTGTCAGGTACTATTGAATTACAAACTGTGAAGATTAAACAATAAGTGCTGTTAACAAAGCAGATTTAACTGTAGCACAAATGGTTTTATTAGGTTTAGTGCAATTATGTGCCAGGGAAATTTTTACCACTTCTAAATGACTGCAATCACACATCAAATTTCTCAACATTGCATAAGCGTGTTAAAAATATTTTGTAAGCCCCAGCATTAACCTGTTCATTAGTTCAGGCTCAGTATTTTGAGTGAAGATGAGAAAACAACTGAGACATCAGTGAAAAGGAAGACCTTGGTTAAGGATATTCTTAGTTAAAGAGGAATTCTGACAGCTTTGTCAGATTTCATAAGTTACAATACATAACGATGCATATTGGTTATCTTTCATATTTAATGTACTGTTGTTTCTCAGGTTCCCTTTTGTCTACAAAGGGAACCAAAGCACACTTTTAGAATGCTGGCAGAGGCAAATTTGGGGGAAACTGCTGTGCAGGAGACTAAAAAGTAGGAATTGCAACACCCTGTCCACTTTACATTATTTGTTAATTCTTAGAGAGTTCACATAAAAAGTGAATCTGAAAAAGCCACTGTGTTGTAAATTCACACCCTATCTTTGCTTCCTGAGCGCTTATTTCCCCAGTTATCCAAGGCATAGCTTTTGAATGGTTTTCACTTCTGGTCGACCTCTGTAGCCAGTATTACGCAGCTACCAGCTATCAGTACGGAACTGCACCACTGTCCTAGCCTGCACAGTCCAGCCATAAATCCAGCTTTACTGGGGCTGTATTGACAGCCTGCAGAGCATAGGGCTTAGGTGGTTTCATGTGAAATCTTGAAAAAGAAAACCATCTTCAAAATCTGTTATGCAAAGCAAAGATAAAAACATGCGAGAAACGTTTTTTCCCCATGAGGGTGGTCTAACAGTGGAACAGACTGCTGGAGAGACTGTGCTGTCTCCATCCTTGAAGCTTTTAAAATCCTGACTGGATAAGCCCAGAGCAGCCTGATCTGATCCCATGGCTGAGCCTGATGGGGGCAGGGCTGGCACTAGCAAAACCCCTTCCAACTGGAATTCTTCTGTCATCCTAAGAAATATTTTCCAAGCAAACAGCATGGTTCAAATTGAATCCATAATCCTCTTGCTCATCTAGTAGCATTTAAGTGTGTTTGGTGGGGAAGAAATATTCACCTTTGTTAGAAAAATGATGGGTTCATCCACTAAAGCTTCTTCAGTCTGATGTTAAGAGTACTGTTATAATCTGCTTCATGGGAAATAACTAATATAAGGAAAAACTGTGTGAAAAGAGACATAATTGAGCTGGAAATTTGGAGTATCCTATTCTGAGTAAATGAAAGAAGGACAGTATATTCTTGTGCGTTTTAAATTAAAGAGAGACCTTTTCTTTTCTCCTGAGTGTATTTATCAGACAAGAGAAAGCATTCATTCGTTGACCTTTGCCTCACAACTCTCATGAAGAGTATGAGTTTAGTACTGTAGTCCGTGACTGCTTGTAGCCTAGTGTTTAAAATAGTTAGGTTGATGTAGAATCAATGTGGCCTTGTTTTCTGGGGGACTGTTCTTGCAGATTGTTTCCCTTTGTTTGGAGTGTGTGTGCTGTTGATACAGCCCCAGTGAAACCTGGATTTATGGCCGGACTGTGCAGGCTAGGACAGTGGTGCAGTTCTGTACTGAGAGCTGGCAACTGTGTAATACTGGCTACAGAGGTGTAGCAGAATTCAGTGGAAGAACCAAGTTACTTGCCAATTGTTTGTTAGCCAGTCTGCACTAGCCAATGGTCTATGCTGTTATAAAACAAATAATGCAGTTTAGTTTTAAAGTCTTTAATCCCTTAATATTCTGCAATTCATTAATTCATATGATTTGATAAGTTTACAGAAATATGTTCACAATATTGAATGGATGACTTGCAGAGCATCAGTGCCTCTGCATTACGAATAAACTGTCATCCCATCTTTAATGTCCTTACTGCTTTACAGCTATGTAATTAATGTAAAATATTTCCAGTGAGCACAAAAATAAAGAAGTACAAAGCTGAGAAAGTTTTTAGGAATGAATGTGAAACTTCTAGACCAAGAAATACAAGTATATAAGCACTACAGAAGGTACAAAGGTCAGGAGAGCAAGGGGTAAAACTGTGGAAAGGGATGGTGGTTACTACATGAGAAGAGGGATTGAGCACAAAAATATGCAACAGAAAACTGTGAATAGCTGCAAGAGTTTTAAAGCTGGTGGCGGCGTTGAAGTGGAATGGTGGTGGAGTTGTCTGTTTCTGAGTGGTGATTGTCATCTCTTTAGTTTATGTCAGGGCAGGTAATAATCTCTTGCACGTGTCAAAGTCTGCTACCCACAGACTTCTAGGGAATTTTTAAAGAAGGAACTTGCAAGAGAAGAAAGACAGCATTGATCATTCAAAAGCGCTGGCTTTTGAAACTTATGCTGAGGAATGTGAGAAGGAGGGGACAGTTTTTTGCAATCTCAGTTGTTACCAAGTCCATAGGCATGACAGCAAACAGGAATGCAGCCAAGTTGGAAATGAGAAAAATGTATCTGTTTGAGAATGTGCCTCTTTCCCCAAGAGAGGTATTTGTCTTTGAGACACTTTGTTAAAGGAAGCTGAAATAAATCCACAAAAAAGAGAGAGGGGGTAGGAGAGGTGTAATACTGAACTGCAAGTGCCTGGATATGTAGCTAAGTAATCCTGATGTAAAATGATACTTGCAGATATATAAGAATTGCCCAGGAGGGAGAAGGCAGGTGAAAAAGAACATTTGACCCAGAAATTAGTCCTGTGAGAATTACCTGAGCAATTTTTATGTGAATACTGGGCCATGGCTAGACAGAAATTGGTCTGAAATTACATTTTAAAAGAAATATCTCTCCCATCTCTTTCACTATGAAGAAAGGGTTTGGGATTTATGGTGATGAGGGGTTTGGTTTTGGTTTTGTTTTTTTTTAAAAACTCTGTGATTTCCAGTGAAATAGTAGAGGTAATTGAGTCTGCAATCAGATGTTAATGCTGCATGTCCCATATATTCAAATTTGGCTGGCTAAAGCTGGGTTCTTAACTCTGCATTTTCAGTGCAGATGATGTTAGCATGACCCCATGAAAGGCAACAAGATTTCTGGTAAGACTTTCCCTCTTATGTTGAGGCATCAAGTCATATCTTCATCTGGTGAAAAATCTCCTTAAAGCCAGCGCACTAGACAGCACAGGCATAAGGAAGAAATTGAGAGTATGCAGCACTGCTGAAGATTACATTGCTTGTGTCCACAAGGTGCTTAACTTCAGATGGCAACTATCTTCTGAGAATTTTCTGCAAGGGGCAGCTTGCAGGTCTGGAAACTATCACATGCCCTAAAACCCTCCATAAATTGAAAAATGACTATGTCATTAGTTGCACTTTGGCTTCCTTAAACACACACATTCATTTTCTTGTTTAAAGGCAGATAAATAGTTGTACTATGGTGGATAATGATGGAACTGAGCTGGAGAGACATGTAAACAGAGATGTACATTACAGCAGAAAAATAAAGCTTGCTACAGCAAGAACAAATGGGATATTTTTGTTCTTTGCAGCCTGAGCTCTTGGAATAAAGCAGTTTAATGCTGTGTTTTTAATATCATAACTGCCAGACTTCCTGGCAACTAATCTCAACCTTTTATTCTTTTTCAAGTATTTCTGAATAGCATAAGGATGCGCATGCTAATACTGTAAGTCATGAATTCCTCATTGACTGGCACACAGGCAGGTGTTTTTCATTGAGCTGTCTGGGTTTATCTTGATACACTTTTGTACATCCATTAAAATATTTGGGGTTCATTTCAGTCTGATTTACCAGGTGCCCTGACATAGTGGCTATATTTCTTGAGGGCTGGATGAGGGATATGTTTAAAATGTTTGTATTTCCCTTGGCCTAGAGCTTAAAAGCCCAAAGCAGAACCTGGTCAATAGAAGTGCTTATCAATTTTTTTAAAATATACAGTGCTGTTTAAAAATACATGTGTTAACACTTTTATGTAATCTTTGTTTCTAAAATCAGTTTTATTGCTGTGGGGGTTATGAGGGGTCATATTCTTCCACCATAACACAAGGAAGCATTAGACAGAATTGTTCAGCGTAGCTACATTTTCATGGCCTCAGTTTCTGTAAACTTCTTGTGCAGCCATTTATTTATCGCACAGTAGATATTCAGAGAACCAAACCTAAGATTAGATTCCTAGCTTTACAGAAGAAGGCTGGATTGAGTCCTTAGCTTCTCTCTTAGATGAGGCCCAAGAGAGTGCCAAAAATGAGAATGACAAATAACACATATCAAAGTTTCCTTCTGGTAACAATCAGTTTTGTCCCATTTGATTTTTTTCTCTTGTGTTAATTGCAGAACAGTAGGAGGTGGAAAAGTGTTACAAGAATCTGTGAATCAACAAGTGGACAAATGAAATTGACAACTTTATATTAAAAATTCCCATATGGAAAAAAATTAGAGCCAAGAGGCACAGGTTTAAATGAAGTGTTAAAAAGAGCAGGATTGTTCCTAAGTACTTTCAGAATTTTGGACAGCTGCAAACCAAATTAAACAGATTTTACTTTTATTTTTTTCCAACCTGGAAAATGGGAGATGATTGGAAATGGGAATTTTTACTGTAACAGGCATTTCCCTCCTATTATTTTATCTGGTTTTCATTCTGTTTAATCCACCCTAGGCTGTGTCATTCCATGCCTGACAATACACTTGAAGTTATTTCATTTATCATCTACATAGTCTTTTCTTCTGTGGTCTGACAAGAAAAAAAACATCTGCTTATATAATGAAATGGGGAGCAGAAAATTACAAAAGATTTAGCTTAAATTAATTTTTCTTTTTCAAGTTGGTATATTCCTACCAGATTTGTCATTTTAAGGTATGCTCTGTAAGCCATGTGTGCGTACATCTGTATCTCCTCGAGCTGTGGGAAAGGAATTACAGTCAGAGTAATAAAGCTCAAACAAGCAAGGAATAGCTAGCATCAGTGTTTTGAGTGGAGGTATATGTGGAAGCCCTAGAACTAAATGGGTTTCAAACTGAAGGGTGCAAACAGGATGTTGAACCTAGCCTGAGTGCTGCAGAAGGGATGGTTGGACAGACTGAGCAGAAGAGGAGTGTTCTGTCAGGCCATGACACTACCCAGAGGCCTGCTTCAGGATAGGGTGCCTTTCTGTGTGCTCACTTGGGATGTCTGTCTCTTGCAATGAAACAGTGCATAAGAGCTTCATAGCCATAGTGTGTTGGCATTGTGTTAGCCCTACCTGACAAATAATGCTTTGGCTCTCCAAGATGTTGAATGGGTTTTTTAGGTAGGTACACATCCTATCACTTAACATATCTGGAGTTACTTGTTACAGCAATTCAGTGCTGAGTATGACCGCTCTTTAAAAATGTAGACTTCAGTTGAGAGACTAAAAATGTCACAACTCCAGAAAGGCACAATTTAGATATGTACTGTTGATTTCACAGAATCATAGAATGGTTGAGGTTGGAAGGGACCTCTGGAGGTCATCTGGTCCAACCCCCCCTGCTGCTCAAGCAGGGACATGTAGAGCCAGTTGCCCAGGACTGTCAGATGGCTTTTGAATATGTCCAAGGATGGAGACCCCACAACCTCCCCGGGCAACCTGTGCCAGTGCTCTGTCATCCTCATAGGAAGAAAGTGTTTCCTGCTGTTCGGAGAGAACGTCCTGTATTTCAGTTGGTGCCCATTGCCTCTGGTCCTGTCACTGGGCACCACTGAAAAGAGACTGGCTCTGTCTTCTTTATACCCTCCCTTCAGGTATTTGTATACATTGATAAGATCTGCCCTGAGCATTCTCTTTTCCAGGCTGAAGAGTCCCAGCTCTCTCAGCCTTTCCTTGTAGGAGAGATGTTTTAGTCCTTATTCTTCTCAGGAACTCCTAACAGCTCTTCTGTTTGCTGTTTGAAAGCTGTGATTATATATTAAATAGTCACCAGAAGTGAACTTATGCCATTGGTAGGAGTCTTTCATGGTTGATTTAGTTTAAAAAAATTTGATTTAAGTCTGCTACTCAAGAAATAACTGCTGGTATGTGAACTAACAGTTGATGTGAGAGCTCTTGAATACACTTTTTTTTGTTTGATATGGACTAGATTCTATAAGGATTTATTTCTTTCCCTTGCTTGCAGGAAGGCTTATGCCAATTATTTTCTAAAGTAACCTGCTTAGCAGCTATGCACACAGTAAATATTCCAGACAGAGATATACCTGGGGTTTTTTTATTTGTTTGGGCTTGCAGGGGGAGGGAGGGACTTTTTTTTTTTTCTTTTTTCTTTTTTTTAAAGACTGACTTAGAAAGTATGCAGATTTTTCTTTTTAACATTTGAAAAATATGTCCTACATGGTTATGTTTGCTGGAACAGCAGATGGGTAGGCTGGCATTATGGTTGGTGATGATCTAAAACAAAGACAAACGAGGCACTGTAGTCTGGACCATAGTTGTGCCAGAAAGGAAGTGAGTGATAAGGATAATGGTTTAACCTGCAAGTGTTGGGGCAGTTGGGCTTGTTTTATGCCATTCATACGATACTTAGTGGCATGTTAATATATGCAGTGGGCATGTAAAACTGCTGAAATTTTCAGCTGTGTCTTTTTTTTCCTTTCAGATAGTAAATCTTATAGAAGAAACTGGACACTTTCATATCACAAATACAACCTTTGACTTTGATCTTTGCTCACTGGACAAAACCACAGTCCGTAAACTACAGAGTTATCTGGAAACATCTGGAACCTCCTGAGGATTCAGCATCTGGCTGCATCAAAAACTGTTCTTTAAATGAAACATTCAGAACGATGCAACCAAAATGGGGAGAAAAAAACAAAACAACCCTCTTCAGCTTTATTTTTCCTTAAAGCCAGTCATCATCTCTTGATAACGGAGAGGAAAAGTGACAAGACTCAGAGGACTGCTCTTCTCAAGAAGAAAATGCTCTGGAAGAGTTTGCCTGGATAGCCTTGAAAAACAAACACACAAAAACAAACAAAAATACTTGGTCTTAATGAATGTGTATGGTATCATGTATCTCTCTCTGTGGTGTTCCAGTCCACAAGATGAATGCATGTTCAACACACTGCCTTATTACCTAACTGATCTATTTATTATTGCGTACATGTATTCTGAAGTCAATGAGTCATTGAATGACACTACCAGACGTTGCAAGTAGTGGGGTCCCATGTGTGCTCTTTTGATGCAGTACTATCACAAGCCTAGTGACCTTATTCATGTGAAAATGCCACTTCTTGCTGTCTTTCTCTAGTCACTTAAAACACTAGTCTTGTTTCCACTTCTGCAGTTCCAGGAAACAAGATACAAAGTTGGGGACCAAAAGCAGTCCTATATTTTGTATCCTGTCTGCCACAGTGGGGTGGATCACAGAAGGTTGGACTGCAGGTCCTTGGTTCTATCCATTTATTGATCTTGACCATGGTAGAAACTGCACCAAATAGGATCATATGACTTGCTGTCTAGCCTTAGTGAGTAAACCAGTAGGACTTTTAACAAAAGATTTTATGTATACTGTCCTGAATCCAGCATCTTCTGCAGTCTACATTCTTGTGTCTGTTTTAATGTTATAAAGTTACATATATATAGGAGTGAAGGTGTTCTTCAGGATCATCATAAAAGAAGAAATACTGGTCCTGTCTTCTAAGGAACTGTTGTAGAAAATTCTTAATTTGGAGCTATTTATTACTACAAATTTCAGTAGTCCTCTGCTGCCAGTTTATGACTCACTGTTGCCATAAAACTATTTGCATAACATTTTTGTTTGTTCATATAGTATATGGTCTTCTTAGTTTGTTTGGGGATTTTTTTTCTGGTTTTGTTGCTTTTTTTTACAACTGCTAAATTAAAACCCTTTATTTGAAAAGAAAGAAATATGTTATTATACAGTTACATGTTGGAATAAATACATATATGATGTGTCGTGTATATGTGTATACACATATATACGCACCTGTGTGTGTGTGTGTATATATATATATACACACACACACATGCATATATGCTTTTTACACTTTCTAGATTTTGGTATCTGTTCAATAACCTGCTTGTGTTTCCAGAAGGATTTCTTGTCTATAAAAATGAGTATTCTTTCATACCATCTGTTATTCCTTAAAATCGGGATCCTTGTTTATGCATGATCAAATAAGAGGCTGTCTACTCAGTTTCACATCAAAGCTCCATGCTCTCCTATTGCTGATGGTTTCTTGATGAAATCATCACCCTTCTATTACAAATTCAAACCCCCCAGTGAAAAGAGAAAAGAATTAAGAAAATACTTCTGGATGCAAAGATTTATTCAGGTGTACCAGCCTTAAAAAATGTATCTTGTTTCTGGACAGGCCAGTATGTCATGTGTATGCTTATATGCCACATGTAGTCTGTATGTGTAGAGCTGAACAGTAGTATCTGTATGACTTACTGTTTCATGCACACAGTCTGTGCAGCACTGTAAAACTAAATTCTTATTGGGGGTATTTCTTATTCCAATCGTAAATCTTAATACTGTTTCTTTAAGTCCAAAGAAAATTTTACACTTCACTGTTTTTGAAAGGGCAGGATACAGATTGGGTTGGGGGGCTTTTTTCTTATTTAAAATGTTGTTTGACCACACTCTGCAGGAAGTTCTTCTCAGGCTTCCCAAGAATAAGTGTACTTTTTCAGTAATGTTATGACTCTTATCGACGATTGGCATGAAGCATACTTGAAGCGTTATGTTGTTCTTTTAAGTCCATGTCTTAATGTGCAATTGGGAGGAGTGGGAATGTAATTTTAAAGTTACTTTTGACATCAGGCAGGTAATGGTGGGGAGGGGGAAGGGATGCATGTGAAGGGGATAAACTTCAATTTTTATTGATTATTTTATATAAAAATGTTTGGAAATCTAAAAGCAACCTTAAAAATGTTTGGTCTACTAGTGTGTGTTCAACTTCCTATCTTTTAGTTACACCAGATACATATGGAATTTTGTCCATTTTGACTTTTCTAACTAAGTTTTGTGGTAAAAAACTTACTGAGTTTCAGGAGGGGAAGAATCCCATGATACTTCTAGTATGTATGACTGTTGCACTGTTTTGTTAGAAATGGTGAAATGAATAATTTTACCCTTAAAATACTAGATAAGCCTTATTACACACTGAGAACAGGGGTGGAAGAAAACAACAAATAGGAGAATAGGCATAAAAGGGAGATGACAGCAATTACAGTATCAAGTTAGTGCTGGATTTCATGCAAATTGTGGATCATCCTTAAACTCTTAAATTTTCTAATTCAGTGGGAGAGGGAAGAAAATAGGCTACAGTTGTGTGTGTGTGTGTGTTGGCTTTTTCACAAAATTCTGATAGAATAAGAGTTACGAAGTGTTGATCTAAATTAAAAAAAAAAGCTATTTTAATCTAGTTTTGTATGCAGAAGCACAAATCCTTGTTCACTTAAGTTCAGACATTCATATTTCTCTTAAAGAAAAAATAGTAAGATACCTTTCCAAGTCTTTAACGTATATGAACATTGATCTTTGGGATGGGTTAAAATGTTTTCACTATTAATGTTTTGGAATTTTACTTAACATCAAGCTGTGAATATTTGGTGCACCTTAATTGATTGAGATGACCAGACAGAGGTTAGTAGTAAGTTGCAATGCCTAAAACATCATTTTCAGTGTGAGTCACTGTTATTAGAACAGTAGTTGGTGTCTAATAGTAAGGACAGTTTTCATCTCGTCACTAACTTTTCACCTCAGGAAGTGGATGTCCAATTGGGTAGACAAGTTAATATCTTTTTAGAGGTTTGAATCCACTGAGAGGCTTTACAAAAATTTCAGTATCATCTAGATTTGAGTCCATGCTAAAGAGAAAGTGCAAGAAAGGAGGAGGGGGGCATACACTGAAGTGAGGAGGGTCTTCCAAGGTAAAACAAAACCTGTGCTCTGTCTTCAGTCCTTGGACTGTAAGAAATGGTTGATCGTTTCTCTCTCTCTTCGTTTCATTGGTTGGGTGGTTTTAGGTTAAGTCTACGCTTTCAATTTCAGAAGCAGAGTACACATGGTACAGTGCATTTGGAGAGCCCAGTATATTTCTGTTAGTTTCTTTTAGTCCGAAGGAAGGAAGGTACATGTTCTTGGGTTTTGCACTTCTTTCCCATTCTCACATTGAAGTAAACTATGTTTACAATCTGGTTTGTGTCCTTGGCCCTTACTTAGTAAGTATCATTGTTTTCTTAGAAGCTATTCTAGTGTTTTGGGGTCTCTTGAATGACCCGGTGATTTCAAGCCCCATTACTTAGTTTGCAAAATTAATGGGAAAGCTGTAGAATGGTCTGAAGAGGAAAACTGCCCTGTTAAGTTGTTGTATGCATTATCTTACTCCAGACACTGCTCTGATGGTAAGATTTTGATTTGCTTCATACTATCTTTGTTCATACACATTATATCCCATCTTACCACTTGCAGTTTAATGGCGAACAGTGTATCTTTTAGCAAACTTTTGTTTCCAGTCTATAGAGGGACTTGTTATTCTTCTGTTTGCTTATTAGTCTATTGATTTGCACAGTTTGCTGTAGTGCAATACACTGAAATTAAGACTTTTGGTGAAAATTTTGTCAGACTTTCAGCCACAGCAGGAGCTAGCAGGAACTGCAAAAATAAGCAGTGCAAAACATGTTCCAAAGTTTAACAAGTGCAAGGCATGTGTTTTTATGAGCCTCAGTAGTTTTCTTAATCATTAAGCAGTATACAGTAGGATGTAGTGTACACCAGCAAGCTATTCTGTGTACTGTACCAAGAAGCTTTACTGTTGGGCATAAAAGGCTTACGAACAGATGATGGGGACTAAAACTTATACAGCTGCAGTCCTTTTGTGTGTGCTTGGGAGTTAATCAGTGCGTTAACACAGCTAAACCAATGACATTTACAAGGCTGGCTCTGTGTCTGAGTGAGCAAATAAATTAACCTCAAAGCACAATCACGTAAGGGCCTTGCATTTACTTGAGCAGCAAGAAATGCTACTATGACTAGACAGGAAAGAGAAGTATTACCACAGTGAGAACAATACCCTTTAGATCCCTTAGCAGCTGGATGTGGTTCCTTACATTAACATAGAGAATACAATTTGCTGGTCAGCAGTTCTGTCTGCTGTAAGATAGGGTGACAGCTTGCAGAGTGGCAGCTTCTTTGGTTCATTGCTGTAATAATTGTGTTGTTGCTGACTTGGTGAGAGAGAGAAGTATTGCAGCATCGTACAAAAATCTAAGCTGTCTTATGGTTTGAGATGCTAATGTCTGTTTAACATTTATTTGAATATTACATCTTATTTATATTCTATGTTTTACCTCAGCCAGATTGATTCTACTGCAAAGTGATAATCTTGTATTTTTCATTCTTCATTTACTTTTAATTCTTGCAGTCTGGAAATTTGAGGAAAGTCAAATGTAGGTCTGTGAATACAGCAGAAGGTGTATTTTTATCATCATTTAGTATAATTCTGACTGGAAGTAACCCTTTCCTGAATGTTACATCAAAAGGTCATGCATTTTCCTATGTTCCTTCAGAGAACTGATGCTATAAAACTGGAATTTCCATTAGTAAACTTTACCCTTTTCATCACAGGAAGGAATAAATGATTACCTTTTATCATTGCTCACAGGGAGACAGAATTCAAGGTCTGGGTCCTGTTTAGGAAATAGTAGGCTTGTGAAGCTGTCAGTTACATCTTTTTAGTAAGACCTAGAAAGAAAGCCTGTCTCTTTAAGGGTGGAAAGGAAGCAGAGGAAAAATCCGCTAAAAATATTTTCACTCTGATGAAGGTTGTTTTTTTCCAACAGTTATATTCCTCTTTCAAATACTTAAGTATCTAATGGCCAGTAGAGAGACTACATACAAACCATTAAGGAATCAAAGGTATTGAAAAGATAAAACACATAAGTTGTATTAAAAGCTTGGCAGTGCAAGTAATAAGGTTGTAATGCTGATATTGCTTTCAGTGCAGGGCAGACATTCCTAGCACATGTGGTTTGTGTATCCACGTCTGAGTGGGTGGTCTAGAAAACAGTGCGAAGTGCCGCAGGAGGGCTTAATTTTTGAGCAGTGCAGGATAGGCTTAGCTAGCACCTCCCAGGCTATCCAAGATAAAGCAGTTTTCTTTCAGCTTTCATGAGCAGCTAAGTTTTCACTTTGCCTGTTCATCTAAATATTCTATTTTTTTTTTTTGCAACTATATTAGTCCCCACTCAGAAGTTTCGTGCTTGCTAGGGACCTGGTTAGGTTTGGGGTGGGGTTATTTTGATGTTGTTACTTGCCTTGGGCAGGGCATGAGAAGATAGAAGTGGAACATGGTAGTGACTTTTTTATTTTCTACTTCTGTCCAACAAATATAAGCTTCTGAAATGTTTTCCCTCAAAAATTCTCTTATATATGGGAAGAAGTTAATACTGCTTTCATTAGTGTGACTTTTTGTTAGGACAGTGTATAATAAGAGGATAAATTAAGATGACGCTTCTGTGAAAGTGTACATATCTAAGATTAGGCTTGATGGAGTGCTTGATGGTCTGTTGGACCTGCAAGCAAGGTGGCCTAGCGATGTTATTTTTATTAATATTATAGAAATGTGATTAAGGTACACAATTAGGTTTTTACTGTCTCTTGCCTAAGCTTCCTTGGACATCTGCACACCACCTATGTAAAAAGTGAATGAGTGAATGAGTGTCTGCTGGGATTTTCCTGTGCTGAACAGCCCTTTTTCTTTGCATTATCACAGTTATCAGGAGTGCCTGGCTAGAATAGGGACTTGCTACTGTCTTGCAACTATGGAACAGCGTTCTGCAGTGCCTTGCTTTAAGTTGAATTATGTTGAGGATTAGCCATGATGTTGGTTGCTCAGATAATTTTTCTTTATACTTTACTTTTTTGCAGTGGCAGATTTATTATTTTTGGAGAGAGAGTTGTTCTCTCTCCTTCTATGCAATGCCTTCCTTCCTTCCTGGTTCACATTCTTAAAATAGTTGACAATAAAACATCAGGACTCAAGCTCTTCCCTTGACAATGTGATGCATTAGACATCTGCTGAAACTTTGATGGCCCAAAAGAACAGTGGATCTACAGTTTCTTCTTCAAAAGCAGTTGAAGCAAGGAAAGCAACGTTGATTCTGTTTCACAAAATTGTTGAGTTTGGAAGGAACGTCAGGAGGTCATCTGGTCCAGCCCCATGGTTTCTCCATGCAAGTCCCATTGGGCTTTTGCCAGACCCTTTGGGAAGCTCTTGGTATTGGACCTTTCTCATGCACTGAGAGTTGAAGTAAACTAAATGTTGCTTTGAGCATCCAGGCACACTCTTATAAATCTCATGTCACTGTTCCTTTAAAAACAGGCTTATTTTCAATCCTGGATAAAGGAGTTTTTCTCCAAGGACCAAAGCTGGTACACATGTCCCTCTGTTAACAGTAAATGGAAATTATTTTAAAGGACCCTTTTCAACAATTTAGATATACTGCCTTTACAGTCCAAATGCAGTTGGTTGCCAGTGGATTTTATACTAAGGATAATTTTTCTTCTTATATAATTATTAAGGCACTATATCATAGAATCACAGATTGGTTTGGGTTGGAAGGGACCTCTAAAGATTGCCTAGTCCAAACGCCCTGCCATAGACAGAGACATCTTTCACTAGATCGGGTTCCTCAAAGCCCTGTCCATCCTGACCTTGAACACTTCCAGGTATGAGACATCCACCACTTTGCTAGGCAACTTGTTCCAGTGTATCACCACCCTCATCATAAAAAAAGTTTTCTTCCTTACATTCAATCTAAATCTACCCTCTTTCAGTCCTGTCACTACAGACCCTGATAAAATGTCTTTCTCCATCTTTCATATAAGCCCCTGTTATCTATTGGAAGGCCACAGTAAGGTCTCCGTTGGATCTTTCTCTTCTCCAGGATAAACAGCCCCAACTCTCTCAATCTTTCTTCATAGGAGAGGTGTTCTAACCCTCTGACCATTTTCACGGCCCTCCTCTGGACCTGCTCTGACAGGTCCTTGTCTGTCTTTTACTGGGGACTCCAGAGCTGGATGCAGTACTCCAGGTGGGGTTTCGTAAGAGCAGAGTAGAGGGGGAGAATCACCTCCCTTGACCTGCTGGCCATGCTGCTTTTTATGCAGCCCAGGATACGGTTGGCTTTCTGGGCTGCAAGCGCACATTGCTGGCTCATATCCAGCTTTTTGTCTACCAGTATCCCCGTGTCCTGCTCTACAGGGCTGGTCTCAATCAATTAACCCCCCAGTTTGTACTGATATTGGGGATTGCCCTGACCCAGGTGCAGGACCTTGCACTGGGCCTTGTTGAACCTTGTAAGGTTTACATGGGCCCACTCCTCAAGCCTGTCAAGGTCCCTCTGGATGGCATGCCTTCCCTCAAGTGAATCTACTGTACCACTCAGCTTGGTGTCATCTGCAAACTTGCTGAGGGTGCACTCAATCCCACTGTCTACGTTGTTGATGTAGATATTAAATAGTATTTTTCCCAGTACGGACCCTTGAGGTACACCATTCATTACTGGTTTCCACTTGGACATTGAGCCACTGACTATAACTCTTTCAGTGTGGCCCTCTAGCCAATTCTTTATCCATCTAACAGTCCACCCATCAAACCCATATCTTTCCAATTTAGCAGCAAGAATGTTGGGGGGGACTGTATCAAAGGCCTTACAGAAGTCTAGGTAAATGACAACTGTAGCTCTTCCCTTGTCCACTGATACAGTCCCTCCATTGTAGAAGGCTGTTAGTTTAGTCAGGCATGATTTGCCCTTGGTGAAGCCATGTTGGCTGTCTCTAATCACCTCCCAGTCTTCAATATGCATTGACATATTTTCCAGGAGGATCTCTTCCGTGATCTTACCAGGCACAGAGATGAGGCTGATTGGTCATTGGTTCCCATGGTCCACCTTTTTATCCTTTTTAAAAATAACTGTGATGTTTCCCCTTTTCCAGTCACTGGGGACTTCACCTGACTGCCATGACTTTTCAAATATGGTGGAAAGTGGCTGCGGCTTGGCAACTACATCAGTCAATTCCCTCAGGAACCTGGGATACATCTCTTTGCATCCCATGGACTTATGTATGTTCAGGTTCCTCAGCTGGTCTTGAAGCTGATCTTCACTTAAAATGGGAGGGACTTAATTCCCTCAGTCCCTGCCTTGAGGTTCAGAGGCTTCGGAGATGTGGGAAGAGAGATTACCATTGAAAAGTGAGGCAGAAAAATTGTTGAATTCCTCAGCCTTCTTAGATCCACTAGTTCTGTATTATCTATGAAGGGCAGAGAGGTACATTTTCTTTCACCTTCCTTTTCTGGTCAACATACCTGCCGAAGCCCTTATTATTCTTTACATCCCTTGCCAAATTCAGCTCCAACTGTACCTTAGCTTCCTTGATCCCATCCCTATACATCCAGGCAGCATCCCTATATTCTTCCGAGAGTGTATCTCCCTGGTTCCACTGCATGTGCATTTTCTTCTCACAGTTCAGTTTGACTAGGAGGTCCTTACTCAGCCATTCTGGTCTCCTGCCTTCCTTTCCTGATTTCTTATATGGGAGAACCAAAGTTTTTGCACTATAAGAAGAACATCCTTAAAGAGTTGCCAGTTCTGTTCAGCTCTTTTGTCACTGAGGGCAGTTTTCCAGGAGGTCCATCCACTAATTCCTTAAACAACTGGAAGTTTCCTCTCCTACAATTCAGGGTCCTGAGTCTAATCTTCATCTAGCCCATATACCTCAAGATGGTGAATTCCAACAGGGCATGATCACTGGACCCCAGGCTGTCACCAGTCCTGACATCTTTAATTAGTTCATCCATGTGGGTAAGCAACAGGTCTAGTAACTCTTCTCTGGTTGGGCTGTCTAGCACCTGGATTAAGAAATTATCCTCAATGGTCTCTAAGAGTCTTGTGGACTGCTTACAGCTTGCTGTGCCACTTTTTCAGCAGATGTCAGGGTGATTGAAGTCCCTCAACTTGATTAGAGCCTGCGAGCATGATGCTTCTTGAAGTAAGAGCGCTTTGTCAACAGGCTCCCCTTGGTCTGGGGACCTGTAGTAAATACCAACCATGAAGTTTCTCTTGTTGGCTTGGCCCCTAAATTTTACTTATAAGCTTTTCACCTGCTTATTGCTGTTTTTCAAAGACAGCTCTGTGCAGTCAATTCTTTTTTTTACATAAAGAGCAACCACCCTGCCCCTTCCTTCTTGCCTTGTCCCTTCTGAACAGTTTATAGCCATCAACTGCAGCACTCATTGTGGGATTCATCGCACCACGTTTCAGTGATAATGGTAAGATAGTAGCTTTCTAGTTGCACAGTGGCTTCCAACTCCTCCAGTTTGTTACCAGTGTTGCATGCATTGGTGTAGAGGCAGTTCAGTTGGGCAACACCATGTCACCTTTTTAGAGGAACATGCCCTAATTCCTTTGAGGCATTTCAGAGGTGTTTCCCTGTTGGTTCCTAATGTATCAGCAGTCCCTGGCTCTTCTCTGTTGCTCAAAACTCCATCCTCTTCCCCTACTATATCATCCGCTGAATGATTGATAAAGTCTTTGTGCTATTTCAATATTGGATCTCTCCTTGGAACTTGTGAAAATCTTGCTCATACTGTTTTGTCAGCCACCTTTACTGCATACCAGAATTCTCCTCAGCTTGGAGAACCAACTTGATAGAGAGTTATCCTGGCCTTAAACAAACTACAGTATTTTTCTGGTAGGGATTTCTTAGTCCATTTGCAATGTTACAGCAGCAGAAAAATACTTCTCTTTCTGGAGAAAATAACTAAAATATTTTATTCACTCCATGACCTAGTCTTCTGTTGGTTTCTTCTGTACTTTGGAAAAGACACTGTGTATGCCAACTTAATCTCACTTTGGCATGGGATAGATGACTCTAATTTGGGTCATCGAACTCACCATGAGTTTGATGAACTGTCGTGGTTTACCCCCAGCCAGCAACTAAGCACCACGCAGCTGCTCACTCACTCCCCCCATCCAGTGGGATGGGGGAGAAAATCAGGAAAAGAAGTAAAACTCCTGGGTTGAGATAAGAATGGTTTAATAGAACAGAAAAGAAGAAACTAATAATGATAATGATAACACAATAAAATGACAACAGCAGTAATGAAAGGATTGGAATGTCCAAATGATGCGCAGGGCAATTGCTCACCACCCGCCGACCGACCCCCAGCCAGTCCCCGAGCGGCGAATCCCTGCCCCCCCCTTCCCAGTTCCTAAACTAGATGGGACGTCCCATGGTATGGAATACACTGTTGGCCAGTTTGGGTCAGGTGCCCTGGCTGGGCATGAGAAGCTGAAAAATCCTTGACTATAGTCTAAACACTACTGAGCAACAACTGAAAACATCAGTGTTATCAACATTCTTCACATACTGAACTCAAAACATAGCACTGTACCAGCTACTAGGAAGACAGTTAACTCTATCCCAGCTGAAACCAGGACATGAACATTGATATCTGAGAATAATCTTTCTCTCTACTGCCAGGACCAAATGTCTTTGAAAGGGACATCTTTGCTGGTGGATGCAAAAAAAAGGCTAGCACAACAAAACAGAGACAGGAGTTCTGATGAACCTGAAGGGAAGTTTGGAGGAGCTTGTCTTGCTCTGCTTGGTCAGCAATCCTTTTCATCTTTCTTGGCTTCGGTTTCCACTAGGAAACTTCACCCTACAATCCGTGGAATTGTAGGTCAGTTTTATTGTAGTGCTTTGGGAAAAAAAATGGCTTGTTTAATTAACTTATGGCTGACATAATCTGCTCATACTAGCCATAAGGTTTCTAAAAGGAATTCACTGAAGTGTCTTACCAGCTACCAGATGCCTCTCTTACATTATTAGTGGCTAGACTGGTGATGTCCCTTAAGATAGCCTTTGCTCTTGATTGGTGAAAAATGCCCTTCTGGTAGTCATCACGTCTAAGACTGAAGAGACCAGTGTTAAGGTATTCTTCTGTATGTATGATTTTTTTCTGTGAGAATCAGTTGTCCTTAGATCTCACCCAAACATATCTGATGGCAGCCTCCCATTTTTACACTGGTGGTATTAGTGACTTTCTTTGCAGAACTCCATTCTACTGCAGATGTAGTGAAACTGTTGGATGTCACTGGCTGGTTGCCTTCTTTTTGAGCTTGGACAGAGTCCAGCCTGTTCAGGTGTATGCCTGCATTCCTTGTTGTGTTTCTGGCAGAAATAACATACTGCTCCAGAAATTATCTCAGATTGGCTACTTATTTCCTCTTAACAGTCATGTCATGGTGTAGTCACCTATCTTCAATAATCTACCTGTGCCGTTATTCAGAAACTTGCATCTTTTAAGATTTTATCGGCAAAGAGTATGGCTGCCTTGCACTTTTCACTGCTGTGCTACACAATGTCAGAAAGTAGCTGAGAGGCAAGCAAACTTGCTATTGTGAGTAATTTGCTCTCATGCATATGTATGCCTGTGCCCTATGAATGGATCACATATCTCAAGGTACTTCATTACTATGAAGCAAACAACTGGTTAGTTTCACACATATATCCTGTGTGACCTTCAACAAGGCATTATGCCACTTTGCTGCTTCAGTTCATTTGCTGTAGTAAGACTAGCACAATTTTCATCTTGCCCTCTCTTCTTCCAGTAATGAGAAGGCTTATACTTCTGTGATATAGATCAATGGTATCTAGCAGAATGGAGGTCACAGAGTCATGAATGGTTGAGGTTGGAAGGGACCTCTGGGGGTCATCTGGTCCAACCTCCATGCTCAAGCAGGGTCACCTAGAGCCAGTTGCCCAGGACCATGTCCAGATGGCTTCTGAGTATCTCCAAGGATGGAAACTCTACAACCTCCCTGAGCAACCTGTCCCAGTGCTCAGTCACCCTCGCAGGAAAAAAGTGTTTCCTGATGTTTGGAGGGAACCTCCTGTGTTTCCATTTCTGTTCACTGCCTCTTGTTACTAGGTACCACTGGAATGAGTTTGACTGTTGTTTTTACACCCTCTCTTCAGGTATTTGTACACATGAAATCACCCTTGAGTGTTCTCTTCTCTAGGCTGAACAGTCCCAGCTCAGCAGCATGCTTCACTGGGTTCATTTGCCTCTGTCATTATTGTATGGTGACTGATTTTAAAATATCTGTTGAAAGAGTTGATGATGCTATGTAATCTCCCAAGCTTGTGAAAACAGATACATGTGGTTTGCAGTCTGCTTATGAGACTTGGATGTCAGGGGGGTCTTTGTTTGCAGGATCAAAGTCTTAATGGGGGAATTATGGGGCAGCTCTCAGGATTCCTACCAAACTTCTAGTGTATGTAGAACAGGAGAAACTTAAGGTGAAAACCTATAATGCTGACGAATCACCACAGCTGACTGGACAGTGAGTCTCTCCAATACCATGGTAAACTTCCAGTGGTTACTTTTTAAGGGAGAGCAAATATAAAACCTGACTGTCCTACCACAATGATTACTGTGAAAGCTTGAGCAAGTAATGGTTTTGACTTTTGTGTTATGGTAGCTTTGGATAAAGAATGAATCTGTGATTTCTAAAAGGGAAATTTAGGAAATAGAGGGAACTGAGTGCTCCTTCTAGAGTTTATTAAGAACCTGGTTTTGTTAATAGGATTGAAGTAGTGATGTAAGACTTGTTAACTTTCCTGGAAAGCTCCAGGAAAAAGCCTGAATACTTTTTGTTTCACCAAGGACTGATGGTTTCAATTTCTTTCTAATCCAAGACTGTAATCTGTCTAAGTGGTGAAAAAGAGGGATAGCATGTAGGTTAGCAGAAAAAAACAAAATCATGGAATATTTTAAATAGGAAGGGGTCTGAGGAGGTGTAAAGTCCCAGCCCCTGCCCAGAGCAGGCTCAGCTGGATGGACCAGACCAGGCTGCTCAGGGCTTTAGCTAGTCAGAGTGTGAAAAACACCAAGGATGGAGACCACCCAACCTCTCCGGGCCCTGGCTCCACTGTTGGGCTGTCCCCTTAGGGAAAAGGCTTCTCCTTATCTTCAGCCTGATCCTCTTGTATTTCAGCTTGTGCTGCTGCCTCTCACCCTTGCCCTATGCACTGCTGTGAAGAACCTGGCTGCGTCTCCTCTGTCCCCTCCTGTCAGTGCCTGGGATGTTTTGGGTGCCTGCAGTATTCCTTATGTGGTCTGAGTGCAGAGAAGAGGAGATGATCCCTCCCCCGGCTCTCAGGGCCACATACTACTCATGGCACTCAGGGTGCTGCTGGCCCTCATTGCTACCTGGGTACATGGCTGGCACCTGCTCAGCTTGCTGCCTAGCTGTTCCCCCAGAGCTGCTCCCTGGACCCAGCCTGCATCGCTGCAGGGCTCTGCCTTCCCAGGGCAGAGCTCAGTGTTTGTCCTTGTTAAATTTCACAGGGTCACCGTCATCCCCTTCCTCCTACCTGTCTAGGTCATGCAGCCCTGCCCTCAAGTATTTGATTACAGGCCCCCCAGCTTGGTGTTCGTATGCAAAGCTGAGGCAGGTGCACACCATCTTGTCCTCTAGGTCACTGATAGAGGTGTGAAACAGGACAGATCCCAACAAAGACTTGAGGAATGACACCTGTAACTGGTTTCCAGATAGGGCACAAACCATTAGACACCAGCATTTAAACCTGACCACCCAACCAGTTTTTTACTCATGTAGCTGTCTCCCCACACAGACCATAGTGTCTGAACCTGAATATGAAAATATCATGGGAGAATAGGTTGAAACCTTTGCTAAAGTTGAGTAAATTACATCCACTGCACTCCCTTTTAGTCTTGGTAAATACATGCTGTCTGTTACCTGCTGACACCACCACCTTCATGTGTCTGGAAGAGACTTCCAAGAGGACTCACTACATGAATTTCCCTGGGGCTGAAAAGATGCTAACTGGCTTGTAGTTCAGCAGATCACCCTTCTTGCTGTTTCTAAGGATGGGTACCACATTTTCCTTTCTCTAGTCATTAGAAGATACTCCCTCAAGCTGCATGACCTGTCCAAGATGTTAGCGAGTAGCTGTGCTAACGTGTCAGGCAGCTTGCTCAGCACCTTTGGATGCATCCTTTCAGGTCCCATGGACACATGATGGTCAGGATTTTTCAAGAGAGATTAGACCCAATCCTCATCCACTGCCAGTACCTCCTTTCTTCCTTTAACCTTGTCCCTAGCACAGAGGCCTGGCAGACCCTTTCAGTGAGAGCCAAGGTGAAGAAGGCACTGAGCATCCCACCGCCTTATCTGTGTCCATGGTCATTAAATAGAATCTGGATAATTAAGAGTGGGACAGTTACCAGACTATAAAGTTTGATCATATGTAGTCTGAGCTGGGGCTGCTGTGCAGTTTAGAGTAGGAAAAGCATCCATCATCCAGTCTGGGGTATTTCTTCTCTTAAATGAGGATGCCAGGTAGGAGTTACAAGGATTTTCTGGCTCTTCTGATTGTCACAGCAGCACAAAGGGTCTGGAAGAGACCTGAGGATACTTCCTTTATCTGAAGATAAATAAACAGATAAATTCTTTGTAGAGTTGTTGTGTTGTTTTTTTCCCCCACTCTCTCTCAAGGCAGATGCCAGAAAACTGGGCAACACATATCCTTTTTTTTTTTCAGAAACAAAGCAAGGAACACAGTGAAATATAAACTTAAACTAATGAATCAAATGTTAAATTTGCTTAGTAATGAATGCTGTGTAACATAAAGGGTCAGAGAGGACTGTCATCCTCTTTGAACTTCTACAAAAAGATCAAGGAGTTATCACAGGCGATACAGAAAAACTCCTGGGCAATATGTTTCTTATCCTAGGAAGTTATTTCACCAGAGAGAATCTTTCCTTTAGTGACTGCTTTTACCATAAAAGATGAGATGTAAAACTGGAGTCAAGCTATAGAAAGACTTGAAGAAATTTAGGCTGATGATATGATAAGTAGAAAACTTAAAAACCAAGGGAAGTATCTGTTTGGCTCCAGGAGATCTGGTGAATGAGTTTTCATGTCCAACATGTAATTTGTGATCATTTATTTTGTCCATCTCCATAACATATTGCTGAATTTCTCCTTGCGGTTGTTCCCAACTGTGAGTAGCTGAACTACAGCCTCATGTCTGAATGACATTTGGTTTTAATCTGAGAATGCTACGTGACAGAAAATTGTACCTTATTCCCGGTCCCTAAAATCACTAACCTTTCCTTCTTTTTAAGTGTCCAGTTTGGGCTATTTAAACTGTATACTTTTAGTTAGCAAAGTTAGTTAGTTAGTACCTAACTTTTATCCTCTGAATCAGACCCCACTTTTCCTTCACTATTTGCAGGGCATGGTTGTCTTTTTCCATTAACTGCAACTTAATTTAAGTTTCTAATTTAACTATCTGTTCTGTGCTTATCTAGATGGATGAAGTACGGGGTATGGATATGCTCTCTCCTCCTTTTTTCTAGTGTGATATTTGTTCATCGTACCAAAGTAGTTTGTCAGGATCACAGAATATCTTGAGTTGGAAGGGACCCATAAGGATCATCAAGTCCAACTCCCTGCTCCTTGCAGGACCACCTAACACTAAACCATAAAAGCATTGTCCAGATGCTCCTTGAACTCTGACAGGTGTAGGACTGTGACCACTTCCCTGGGGACCCTGTTCCAGTGACCGATCACCCTCTCACCAAAGAACCATTTCCTAATGTCCAATCTGAACTTCCCCTGACACAGCTTCATTCTGTTTCCACATGTGCTACCACTGGTCACCAGAGAGAGGAGATCAGCATGGTCCAGAATGGTCCAGAAGGTCTGAAAAGATATGTCCAAATTTGACCTCTAAACTTCAATGGAAGCCAGAACACATAACCATTTAGAGAGCACTCAGTAGTCACTGTATTTCAAAATTGACCAGTATAAACCATCTTGCCCTCGAGCACTGAGAACTCAACCGAAATGTGTTTTAAATTAAGGAGTTATAAATGTCTCATTTCCTGTAAATTGGGAGAAGAAGCCAATGGAAATGGGACCATTAGAAAACTGGTGAAACATTTAACAAATGCTGTTCAAATGTGAGGCTGATCAGAGAGACTAGAATAAATGGTTAAGATAGCCATTTGCAGTGTTGGTGCCATGGGAAGGGTACAGATACATACATGAAGAAGGGGAAAATGCTTTAGCTGAAGTTGTGAACAGCTGTAACACCAAAGTTGAAACCTGATTAATAATTCTCACTTGAAGTTACTGGCTTTGTCTCCTGGAGAGAAGCAATACGTGGAGTCCCCTCACCAAGGAGCTGTGACAAGAACAGGGAACACTGTCTTCCCAACTGTCCTACCTGCAGGAAAACAGGCTGAGAGGAAAGCTACTGTGTGTCTGCTAACAGGAAGGAGGGAATAAGCTTTTGTGCTGCTAATTGTTTTCAAGGGGAATACCAGAAGAAATCACTAGGGGTGGAGACTGGGCTATACAGAGAGGCAGGAATGCAGGGTGTTGACAGATGTGCAGCTGAGATGAGGGAGGATGAGGCATTAACATTAGTGTTAGAATTCACTTTCTTTAGAAGAAAAATCAAAGGGCTGGTGTGGATGAAGGCATATTAATTTACTAGTGGGAAGCAGAAAGAGGAAGATGTGAACTAAGAAAATGGGGCTTTGTAGGGCTAATCTTCAGAAAGTATTTTTAAGTTGAAGAATATCAAGCATAGTTTTGTAGACACTTTCAGAATCCCATTACAGTGGCTTTAAATGTGAAACTACCACATTTTTTTCTGGTGTTTAAAAGCTGAAACACAGATGCAGGCTGTACCCTAGGAAATGGAGTCAATATAGAAAACTGACAGTACTTCTTCACTTGGTGAATGATGGCCATACAGGATCAGGATATCTTGATTTGTTCCAGGGCAGGTGAAGATGCCAAAGAAGCGGGGTGAAAAAGTTCAAAAGTGAGCTTTTGCTATATTTCAGAAGTTTTAATATCTTTTCCTGTCCCTAAATTTTAGTATGGTCTTACCTCTGATTAACCTTTCGCCTCTGTTGTGTGACAGAACAATAGTGTCTTTGTTAAACTCTCAGCAGAGCTACTGATTCATTGTGTCCTACTTAACGTCTATTGGTAATCCTCCAGTTTATCAGTGGTGGTTTTTTTCCTTTTTTCTTTTCCTGTCAAAACAACAGAAACAAAAAATAGCACTCAGACCATTCTGCCTTGTATTTCAAACCCAAATGCTGAAATGTGTGAGAGAAGTAATTTCTTTTTAACCAGTCTAACATATTCTGTATTGAATATTAGCTTTAAAAGCAGCAAAGTCAGGGCTTGCACTCTGTTTTCTGAGATGAAAGAAAAGCACTGGGGGTTTTATACCTCACTGTTCTTCCATCTCTGGAAGTGCCCAGGATTAACAACCATTTGAAGCTTTTTGCCAAAACAACATGGTAAAATTTTCCACAGTATATGAGCGATGTTAACACCACTTTTTCAAAAGGGTCCCACAGTCACTGAGGCTTTTACTCTTTTTTGTTCTTCACAGTATTTTATGTATTTGTCATTGCAGTGGGTATCCTCTGGCATTGCCCAAATTGTGTACCACAGTATGGGGCCTATAGAATAACACCCATGTGCCTCCTACTGAATGTAAGCTGCCTGAGTAAGTAACAATATTGGACCATGAGCTTATATTGGACTATGAGCTCTGACCTTAAGCAACAAAGATACATCACTAAGTCTCCATACATTTGATATGTAATCTTCACAACAGCCTCCAGACAGGTTTGATAAACTGTGAAATCGAAGAGTAAAGAAGTCAGCTAAAGTTATGTCAATGTTTATTCTTTATGTATCACAGTGAGAGTATACAGAGAACTCATTCAATTTGCTGCACTTTCTGTACAGCCTGCATACTGGATTTGCAATATTAGTCTGAAATGTAATGCACCTGAGAATATGTAAGTATTTTGTCTGCTGCTTTTGCCCTAAAGGCTTGAGGTGTTTGGCTTTTTTATTAATTTTTCTTATCACACAAAGCCCAACCACTATCCTTTGTTAGTGAACACTTGAGGTTTTGACTTTCTCTTTTCTTACTACTGCTGAAAGCATTAACTGTTGATTGCATAGAAATAAATCTTCTAATGAAAATTTAATAGTTATTAATAGTTAAATTAATAGTTAATAGTGTGGTCCCTTTACGGCATCTGAAACTTTCAGGAGAAATTTTTTGTCTCTAAATTTAAGTAACTAAACACATGAGTTTTTATGGATCTGCAGAGAGCCACAGTAGCCGAAATAGATTTTGCTGGCAAGATGTTTACTATATACCCTACAGCCTTAACTGAAACAGTTATTAAATCACTTATTCTCACGCACTGTAAATCACTTTTATAATGCTTTAGAGATCAAAGTATTGCTTACACAGCACTGTGAGTAGGCACAGCACTCCACAGGTTTCTGAACATCATGGAGAAGTTTACCATCTAAGTAAGGTATAATTCAGCTAGCAAAACAAAAAAAAATTGAGAAGCCCAGGAGCAATTGCATTGAATTTGTTGTAGGCAATGTGCCAGTTTCAAAAGCACTATTGTACCAGGGAAAGTTAGCAACACCAACCTATTCAATCTGTGCACTGTGCTTTTGGAAACAAATAGATCAAATGATTGAAACGGAATCAAATACTATTATCTTTCAGTGAGTCTCCATTAGCTCATTGTTCATTGGCTAGATAGCCCAGGTCTGATTCCAGACAGCGCCATACCATCACAGACCTTGGCCTTGAAGTGTGAATGCAAAAGTGCATTCATTGAAATGGTCTGAAATGTAAATGTTTTCACATCTGAGATTGAAAGCAGAGGATGGTTAGTGATCTTATAATGAAGAAATTCAGCTCATCTTTCCTGACATCTTCTCTTGTCACCCCTCTAGGAAGGATTATCTCACATGTGATCAAAATAATCCCCTTTCTTTTGTACATGGGCCATAACCTGTTCTTATGTCTCATAGCAAGTCCTCATCAAAGTAGGAGATCTGCCTGGGTGTTGAAGTGTGCAGGGCCCATGATCAGTGATCTCATCATCCAGCTACTACAAACTGGATGCTACAAACCTGTGCTATAGCAAAAAAACAGCTATCATGGGAAGGTTTGGGCATTTTTTTTCCCCTTTCCCTTATGGTGCCTTATGGGACCAAATTCAAGGATCATTTATATAGTCAACTTAGGTTAAATTTTTTTTAAAGATTTTGAAACCTTACGACTGCAACTACTTTATCCTTGCTAACTGCTCACCACCAAGTTGCCAATCCTGCTGAGCTGACAGTATGTTCCCAGCTCACTGCAAGTTTGGTGAAGAGACACAAATTTATGCACAGCAGCACTGGGTGGGAAGGATTGTTGGAACATAACACTGCTTCCACAAAGCACTCTTCTCTGGCTGTCATCAGACTCCTGGTTTTTCAGTACTAGTTTTAGTATGGTAAAGTGGGAATATTCCTTTACCTCAAAGGGGACTTCTGAAGCTGGTTTTATTATTAATCTACAGTCAGTCCTTTCTTTCATTGCTTCTCAGATAAATAGAGTGAGTTCAGAGGTATTAGGTGTGCTCAAAAGAATTATGTAACTTCTCAAATATGCCACCAACTTTGGAATAGCTGTTGGGCTAGCTATTTCATCCCATGATGCCCAGCCACATATTGCAACTGCAGAAGTCTTTTCAGCACTTGCAGCTGTCTAGTGTGACTGTTGCATAAGATGCAGAGAGTCTGAACTCTTAGTTAGCAACACAGGAATGTAGAAGGCATTTGATGCTGTAAAATGTTGAGTACCTTTAAAGGTTATATGTTGCCAACCCCAAAAGAAAATTTCTACTGAAATTCCCTATGGCACTGCAAGGTGAGGACTAAAGAAAAAAAAAGACTGAAAAAGTAGAGAACTTTTGGAAGTTGGAACCTGGAACCTGTGTGTAAGCCTAAGCATTTATTTGTTTATGGCACTGCTGAAATATGAATATAAATTATCTGCTAATTATTTGAGGGATTGTTTTGTGTGTCTCTCCTCTACTCTCTCTTCTCCAGAAGCTTGCACGGTACGTTTTCTGAGTTGTTTTGTGACTGAAAATGGGAAGCAATAAATATTTTTCAGAGTCTGTATTTCTGGGTCTGGAAGATATTTTGTGGATGCACAATATGACAGGATGTGTACATCCCATTCTTCTTCTGTGAAAATCAATAGCAGCATGATACATAGACACAATCCTTAAAGAAAACAAAGCTTTACAAACACAGCTTTAAAACTAATAAACGTTGAGGGTGTTTTTCCATCTGTGTACTATCCAAAAGCACACAGTACCTCTGGTGCCAATTAATCTAATTGGTTCGCTTATTTGGGCAATGTTTTCAAGTGCCAGTAATCTCTCTCAGGCCTTTGCATGCAATTAACGAAGATGGTTTCAGTAGTTAAAAAAAAAAAAAGGAAGAAAAAAGAACAATTAAATCATAATTAAATGTCTTTGTAAGAGCTCATGAGTAAATGTGTATACTATTTATACAGATGCTTGTGCAAACATGAGTCTGTTACTGATTTGGAATATTAAGCAGTTTCAAGACTTTTGTCGTTCATTAAAATTTCTTTGAAACATTAATCATGTACCAGCTTTTAAAAAAATTAAAGTTCTTTCTTCTAGCACACTTTTTTTTTTCAATCTTGATTCCTTTCTCTTCCCTATTCCTTTGATTCTTGTCTTTTCTGTTACGTCTTGTTCCTGGTTCAAAGAGCAGGATGGAAGCTGTCAAGGAGCAGAGTAACAGCAAGGTGGGACGGGATGTGTGGCTTTCTAGGTCAGCTTGGCATTTGCAATGCTTCTTCAGCAGCAGTGGTCTGTGGACATAAAATGAACAGTAAGACTTTTGTTTGCAGCTTACTGCTTTTTAAAGTCGATGTTTAAGGAAAGTAGTTGCCTACAGGAGACTGAAAATACTGTCTTGCAGTGTCCCAGATAGTGAGTTTATACAAAACAAATACCACCACCCTCTCTTGACACTGCTAATGGTACTTGAGTGCAGACCTGAAGGTGGTTCAGACTTTGAAGAGGCTTTGTCCTTGGATAGCTGTGGCTTCCAGCCTGCTCACTCCTCTGTGTAGAGGTGCTTCATCCGTGCCAGAGAACCCCCAGCCACGCATGACCCACCGCCGGCAGCAGGTGTCCAAAGAGCTGTTTGGAGAACTAGTGTCACCTTCCAGTCCTGTGCCCTGGTGTCCTCAGGTCTGCAGCTCCAAACAGCAATCAGCTTGCTTTGCTGTGTCTGACATTGTAACCCCATCTGTAATTTGAGGAGTGCTCTCATGCTTCTCTCATTCTCCCTCCCTGCTTTCCTCACCTCCCCTGGCACCATGGCAGGCTCTGTGTTTGCTCCGTGTGTCCTGGTTTCAGCTGGGATGGAGTTAATTTTCTTCATAGTAGCTGGTATAGCATTATGGTTTGGGTTCAGTATGCGAATAATGTTGGTGACACACTGATGTTTTCAGTTGTTGCTAAGTAGTGTTTAGACTAAGTCAAGGATTTTTCAGCTTCTCATGCTGAGCCAGCAAGAAGGCTGGAGGGGCACAAGAAATTGGGAGGGGACACAGCCAGGGTACCTGACCCAAACTGGCCAAAGGGGTATTCCATACCATGTGGCATCATGTCCAGTATATAAACTGGGGGGGCGGGTGGCCTGGAGGGATTGCTGCTTGGGAACTAGCTGGGCATCGGTCAACGAGTGGTGAGCAATTGCATTGTGCATCACTTGTTTTGTATATTCCAATTCTTTTACTATTATTATTGTCATTTTATTATTTCTGTTATTATCATTATTATTTTCTTCCTTTCTGTTCTACTAAACTGCTCTTATCTCAACCCACAAGTTTTACTTTTTTTCCAATTCTCTCCCCCATCCCACTGTTGGGGGGGGGGGGAAGTCGCTGAAAAGCTGGGGGGGGCTTACTTGCTGGGTGGGGTTAAACCACAACACCATGCCATCACATACATCTAACACTGGGCCAAAATTAAAGCCTGAGGAAAAAAAAAAAGAAAGAAGATATAGACACCAGGTTTTAAATTAGAAGAGATGCAATGGTTTGGTAGGGGAAAAAAGGTCTCTCATAGGCTGCCACTGACTTTGGCAGAGAGGTAGAAATTCACTAGCGGCTAATAATGATGACCCCACTCTTTCAAAGAGCAATAAAATATAATTGCAGTAGAAAACTAGATGGGTGGTCAGTTGAGTGAAATTTGATTTTAAAAACAAATGATGCATAAATATTGAGGGTATAAAGGAAAGTTACCTCAGCTGATTACATTTTTTTACTGTCCTCTAGCTTTGTTTTACTGGGCAATCTTGCTATGGATAGTGTATCAACACTGTGAGATATGGAGAATCAGGATGTTTGAAGTTAATGGCACAAAACACATTAATCTACTTATAGGCAGTTTGAATAGTGTGAGTAATTCTATGCCAGCAAGTGTCTTATGTTCCTGTATTATTCCCTTTAGAGCAAGTGAGAGTTCACGGTCTTAGGTTTCCTAAAATGGAATTAGATACCTAGAAGCCTGCAGTTTGTTTATGTTTCTCTTCACACTAAGGGAACAATGTGGTTGCATTCAATTAAACATTTTCTTCCAGCTTTTGCAATCTTTGAAACACCTTTGTGGTTTTTGATCTCCATGTAGCTGTATGTATGCGAATTAGATTCAGCCCTGCACTGAGATTCTGGCATATAAATGCTAAAATAAGCGAAACAACCACTTGAATGTTGCCAGTTGCTGCTGCCCCACAGCAATCTTGAAAGCAAGATTGCTACAGGGTTTTTTGTGTGTATATATATGTGTAAACATCCATTATATTTTGCTTGGTTACAAGCTAATTTTTCACCACAACCTCTTAAAAAAAATGTGAGGTGAAAATGCCCACATTTCTTGCTTAGAGGGAACTACAAGTTTTAATATATGAGACTAGGGGTAGTATATAATTATTATACTACTACTCATTTAACTGCTTAAGATACTGAAATCCCTGTCAGGCTGAGGTGTTTATACTCCAATGCCTTGTTTCTCACAGGAGCCACTGAAAATCCCTGAGACAAAGGTAAAGAAAACTGCACAGCTGACAAATAAGGTTTAACTAGTTTTTATGGGAAATCTGTTGGCTTATGAACCCCACACTTCAGGACACAGTCTTTCTTTTGACTCTCTAGCCAAGGTGGTTGTTCTCCTCAACCATTAACTATGCACAGAATGGTTTGTTGACTCATTTGGGGAGTGGGAAACAAGACTAAAAGGAGGAAAAGAAGAGAATGTGAATCTGTCTTTATTTTCCTTTTGTAGTTAGTGAACAAGATGGAGTGAGTAAAATGAACAGGGGAAACTTTCTACCTACATGGTTTCTGCTTTCCTTTATTGAAAGAGGTCTGTGAAGAGCAATGAAATACACAGAGCACTCTAATGAAAAGTGGCTGTCACGGACCACTCTCGTGTCCAGGAGCCAGTGGGCCCCCGTCTCTGCTGAAGGACTGGCCGATCAGTTTGCACAGGTCAGGCCCTCACTCCTATAAAACCAAATGTCAAAGTTCTCAAGTTCTTGGCGATGTTCCCCATTAGATGCACCTGCACTGGGTTGTTAGATGTGTTCAGCATCTAGCTTCACACATATTATTTTTTCTGTTTTTTAAAGGTGAAGGAATCTTTTTTGCTATGGATCATAATGCAAATAACTGGGTAAAATAGACATCTGCACAGTGAATAACATTGCTCAGTTTTTAAATCCCCCTTGACTTATTCTCAACTACCTCATATTTAATGGAACTGGAGGAGAAGATTGCAGACATCTGGACAGGTTTTTTTCCCCAAAGAAATGTAGAGTTGAGTTGCCTTTTCAAAACTTCACATTCTTTTTTTTTCCAGTAAAACTCCTTGAGTGGTGTGTTCACCTTCTTTGATTTATGAATGTTTTACATGTCTAGTTCAGAAGGATGGGAGGAGATGGGGATCCTGAAGATAAAATATTAACCAAAGTCTGACTTCTAAACATTTTGGTTTTTTTTTAAACAGTCAAGGAGCTGTTGACACAAAGATACAGGAATTGAGTCTCTTGAAGTGTAAATCTCATGTATTTGGAGGCAGTTCTTGTTTCAGAGTTAAAAGTAAATGTTTCTAGTGTTAGTGGCTAAGATCTAAAGAGATACTTCATGGGTGGCTTAGTAGTCATGAAAGCTAGCTATGGACAAAGAGGTTGCAGGGCATCAGCAGAGAAGATGTTTCAAGGGGAACTCAACTTTCTTTTGTCAGTGGGAGTTTACACTACAAAATGAATATTGGGAGCATTTATGGATCTGGCCACAAGTAACTGGCAATGCAGAAGAGCATTGGTCAATCATCCAAACAAAAGCTTAGCTGGAGGCTGCAGCAGCTGATGCAGTAGTGGATTTGTCCTGCAGAAAGCCTCTGTCATGTCTGATGTAAGCTATAAGTTGCAGTTGAAGTCTTTCCTGGGGCATTTCCCTCATTCCTCTGGGAGTTCTCCACACTCAGACAGCCCTTACAGCACACCCATGGCCAGAGGCAGAGGTGTCATCCTTTGGCAGCTCTCCATTTTCCTAAGCAGGGTCCCAGAAACACCACTTTTAACAGATGATTCCTCTTCCTCCAGCAAGGTCTCAGGTGTTACTCATGCAGGAAGTGAGGCAGAGTATTTACTCATATGGCATGATCATTTGAGCCCTTTTTCCTTAGGGTTGCTAAAAAGGCACAATGTAGGCTTGCATCAGGCCTTGATAGTGCACAGGTTTCCTAACTAGTCTCTCATTTCCTCTGCTGTTTCATCAAATAATACATTTCATGTCAACTGACTTGTATGCTGCAGACATGCTGGTGAAACTTGCTCAGTTTCTACAGAATACTTTTTTAAAGTTTATTATTTATGTAGTTTATTTTACTAACATTTTTACAGTTTTAATAGTGTCACCAAGAATTCTGGAAGCAGCATAAAAAAAGAAAGAAAAGTTGCTTCATAATAGAAGGCTACTGTAATCTGAAGTGGCATGTTTTATGTTCCTGTACTGCCAGAAAGGCTGTGATACTCAATTAAGGCCACAGGGAAATGATAGATATTTCAGACACTAAGGGTGCAAAGACCCAGGAGGAAAATGGTTAAATGGTACATCACTTCTATGGTTTGTTATATTATGTCATGACAGCATTGCATGTAGAAACAAGAGCTAACCATGTTAGGTGGGTGGTTTTGCACTGATACATATATAACCCAAGACTAAAAATTCATCCATGGAACTGTTTTATAACCATGTAATGGAATTTAGCTGAGACCATCGTGGAGTCTATTATGCCTTGTAAAAATCATTGTGCACTGAGGAGCATATGATACAGTTAGACAATTGCTTGACAAGCATCACCCCCAGCCCACAACAAAAATTCAAAAGCCTGTGAAAAACCCACCTAGAAACACCACAGAAAATAATTACCAAAGCAGCATGGAATTGTATGATTAATAAAACCCCTGTGAATAGTTTTGGTGGCTCTACTGTAACTGCTGGCCTCAAAGCATTTTCTCATAAGCTCGGTGAAACTAATGACAGTATTTTCATGGCTTTCCACCACTTTTGGATAGAGTATAAAGTACTGTTCAGCTCAAGTGATAGTTTTCATCACCTCAGTTTTAAACAGGTGCAAGCAACTGTATAAGGTGTAATATTGTCTTAGAGCTAGGTCTTCCAATATTATTCAGAACTTAAGAGAACATTTGTCTTTGGTTGCTGTAGTAAATTTTCAGCATATCTGAAAATCAAGCTTTAGATAGTCAACGTTTCTATAAAAATAGCAGACTGAAGATCATGTAGACAGGTAGCAGTGACAAGAAGGAGCAAAGCCAGGCACTCATGCCCCATGGAGTATCTCCACCAGATCAGAGTGTAAAGAGTGTCTACTATAAGCAGTTCTCTCAATACTTGGCTCATGAACTCACTGTCTTCTGATAAATCCATTCCCTAATAGACTTCTTCTATTTGCAAATAAAGAAACCCATAAATATTTATTGAAATGTGGGAACAGTCTGAATGGTTTATAATTTCACGCTAGGAAACAATATAATAAACCAAGGTTAGTAGGCAGTAGCCTCCTACTGTAAATACTTTAAAGATAGTCTCGAAAGAATGTTTACCTTGTCACTTAAGATATCTTTGGGGTTATTATTCATTGAGCTACCACCTTATGGTCAACACAAAGTATGGATTCAGCAGGCCAAGTGGAACTTATAATCAAACAGTAGTCAAAATGTAGATCAAAATTTGGAAGTGCGAGATAGTATTCTTCCAACCTCTTTTTCTTCTGTTAGCATAAACCCCATTCTTAAAAGTTTAATTGCTTTTCTAAAGGAATAAATAGAAATTAACACTGTTCCTATTGTGTTCTTATCCTAAGTATCTTGCAGACATTGTACAACAAGCTCTGGTTTAAAAAAATACATCTTAAGCCACATTTCAGTTTTTGATCTGCAATACAAAGATGATAATGATGCCCTGGCCTTAAAACATCTAAGGCCTGAGTAACAAATAACTTTCTTTTAGTCAAGGGTATTAATTAAAAGTGTTTGGACAGAGTCTTTTTGTCATTATTAAAGATTTCTTTTTTTTTTTTTTTATGTTCTCTGTGTAGTAAGCTACTTTCCATATGACTTTACAGATGATTGTTTGTAGCTGTAGTACAGACAGACACATTTCACAAGTTTAAAGTAATTCTTATTTCTTCAACATGGCAACACCATGCGGTGTCTAGAAATGACTCTCTGTATTTCAGTTAGTGCATTCTCCTCAGTGGAGGTCTTAGATGCTAGCTGAATTGTTTGTCAGTCCATTTGTAGAACCAGAAGGAGTTATTAAATCACCAGGTCTGATCCCCTGGTGAACGGGGGATGAAAATTTTATCCAGTTAATTTTGATCTGAATCTAACAGAGAATACAATACCACATCTGCTGGAAAAGCACAGAACTATCTTTCAACTTCTTGATTTACGTTGATCTGTTTTAGAAGGTGAAAATGAAAAGCAAGACTGTGCAATGTGCTCTACAAAATACAGATAAGGCATGGTAAAATGATATGACCTTACGAATGCTTCCCGACTTTATATAAATACATTCTGTTTTAAGAATAAGCACAAGCTTATTGTTGAAACAAATACAAGTGCTAAACTTGGGGATTTTCAGAATGGCCTTTGATAATTTTTAAATCCTTGTTAATTTAGCTTTTGGAGGTTTCTTCTGAGATCTTATCTTTTTTAAAGGTGACTTGTGAAGTTACGTCATTGCCATTTGCTTCCTGCTTTGGTGCAGACTCTGTTGGCTGAAAGTGTTTCTATAAATGAGTGCACTTCATGTTACTTTCTTTAATTTGAGTGCAGTGCTGTCTTTGGCACAGCTACAAGACAGCAGTAACCTGCAAAATACATTGTACTGTGTGAATTTCTGTCCATACGGTAGTATATGGTGCTGCTGCGATTGAGAGAATGCATCAGATACCATCCAATGGCATGTGGAAATGGCCAGGCATGATGGGCCACCACACCTGCAGTTATCGCTGAACATCTTTTCCTACAAAATCATCTGCAAACTCATGCTTTTCCACATGGCAATTCAGAATGGGTCTCTCTAGACATACTGGAAAATTTCATACTTAAGTCCATCATGCACTTCTCCACTCTGCAACATTCTTGACTCTTACTGATGCTGAATACCCCCTCCTCCTGGCAGGAGGCCCTGCAAGGCTTCCCTTGGTCACCTGCTGCTCACCCAGCCCACATGCATAGTGCAAATCAAAACCTTTACCTCTAATACTCTAGGCAGTACAATTCAGCAATAAATTGTCCACCCTCTTTTGCATATGGAAAGTATAACCATCATGCAGCAATAATCCTCAGAATGGGCTGTGCCAAATAACTATAGTTTAACTACAGGCCAAAAGCAAGTGCTGCTTTATTTACTTCTTGGTTTCTCATCATATACAGTCTGTGTAAACATATTTTTCCAGTTGCTGAGATGTGCAGTGAAACCTAGTCTTGGACGCCTGTCATAACTGAAGGCTGCGTTTGGATCTTTCTGTCAAGTACCACTGTCAGATTATCTATGTTCTGCCTATACAATTTCCTATCGTACTTCAAAGGGAAATGATATGCTATGCTTTTCTCTGATGCTGTGCACTGTTCAGCTGCTGAAATCCTGTATCCCAGATTTGGTCACGTACAAACACTGGATGAAATGACTCAAAACTCCTAAGCCAAAGCACACTAATGTGGCTGGTACCCAGACAATGGCAAATGAGTGCAACTCTTACTAGCATTTACTCAGACATCTCCTGTGCCTTGGGAAAGGGGAGAAATCAGTAAGGCATTTTGAAACTACTAGACCAGATTGAATAAATTACCTGCCAACTGGTGACAGTATAAGAATCAGAGCAAGACATGGGTAGGATTAGCATGATTTGGTCACGAGGTGCATCAAACTGCTGCTTGCTACCACTCTGTCTGTCAGCTACATACAGAGTTCTGGTTTCTGATTCTCAGACTGGATATTCCAGTTCTGATCTTCCTGCAGCCTACAGTTTCCACAGGATGACTTCTGGAATTTCAATGGAAGTGCACTGAAGAAAATATTAGATTAAAAATCTACTCTGTTGAGCTACTGTGCTCAAATTGGAATTTAATAAGTAGCAATGTTTTTATAATACCTTTTGAATATAATTGCTGTTTTAAGAAGCTGAGATTTTTCAGTGAAAAATTTTAATCTGGGGGTAGTGTGTTAAAAGTAAAGATATTACAGTTCAGAGCATATCAATATTATCCTTATTAAAAAAAAAAGAAAGTATGATCTTTGTTTTCCAGTTACCTTATGAAAAACGGATCATGATTATTATTAGTTCTTAAGATTAAAAATTCAAGAGGTCAGACTTCAACTTTGTGATCTCTGGAACACTTCTCAGGACTCATGCTGAAATTCCTAACTGTTCATTTCTGTTTGATGAGCTTTTTCCTACAATACAATTCTTTCTTAAAAAGTAGTCATAAGATTAAAGATGACACAGTTTTTCCATAGTGTACTTCCTGTAACTCCTGTGATAACAGGAGATGCAGAAATTCAGCAATTTATAAAAAGATATTTCATTAATTTTACCTACCCAGCTATCAGCATTACACTTAGTCACACTCATGAACTATTGCATAATAAGCAGATGAACTGAATAAATGTTTTTGAAGAGCTGACAGCAGTCCATTGAAAACAGTCTGGGAACACTATTTACTTTACTGAAATGAACTGATGAAAATCTAATAACTTCTGACTTCGGCAACAGTTTTCCTCTCCACACTGTGCCCTGGTTGTATTTTAAGTGGATGAAGCATGCAAGTCAGTCAGCTCTTTGCATCCATGAAATTGAGGAGGGCTGTAAACTCAGCTCAGCTGTACAAGCAAACCTGCTGTCTGGCATCAATTCCACTTGGTGTAAGTAGGAAATCTGAAACAACTGCAGCTCTCATGGTAGAATATTCATGCAGAGGGAGCAGTCAAATGTCCAGATTCCTTATTTAAATGCAAAACAATTTGATAGTTTTAACCAGCAATGTTTTGCTTTTGAAAAAGAGATCCCTGATAACATGCTCATCTCCACACTGGAATATAATACTTGTAAAGAATTTTATACATCACATCTGTTAATTTAGCTGAAGAATTTTCTTCTGTTTTGTTGCCAGTGTTTTTGCAGTCCCAGCCTCCTGGTGTGTGGGGAGGTGTCTTGACCTTGGATATTGTGTTCTATCTCCTTAATCTATGGAAAAGCCTTGGTAAACCTCGGTAGAAAAGGTTATGACAGCCTTGAGAACCTAGGTCTTCATTTTCTTCATGGAATGGTAAACTGCCTTTGCTTGTCATGTCCTGTGGACTAGTGCTGAAGAACATACAAATTTGTGCAGACAATTTTACAAATGCAGGTGCCTTTTGGGCTAAACTTTTGCTATGATCAGAATAAACTGATGCATAAAATATGTTCTAAGCCCTCTTTTTTTGAAATAACTGACAAGAAGCTTTACTTAAGTAACTGAAACAGCTGTGTGCCTCATTAGCAGATGGGTATGCTTGGGATGTTACGTAGCTGAAATCCCATTTAAAGTGCTTATCTTAAAAGTGGGCCCATCAAATTGTTGATACCACTTTTAAATGCTTAAATGTTGCATGTTGGAGTTTAGTCTTACACTGCATCACTGTCAAAGTTACAAGAAAAAAAAAGATCTCTGCCTTTTATTTCTGTGTGGAGCTACACTGAGCTGCAAATGCAACAGGGCTGGGAAGCCTAAGTTGGTTGTCATAACCCACGTTCCTGCTGTACCAGAACATGAAAGACAATACATTATATTACCTTTTTCTTCACTGCAGAGGGCAAATGAAATGTGGAATGTTTTATTTTTTGTTGTTATGCCAAAGCCAATACCAACTATGTAGTAACAATAAATAAAAAAATCCATGTAGAAACAGGGTATTGTTTCCTCTCTCAGGGTGAACTTAGAGCTTCCATCACAGGCATGACTGAAATGCTTTCATTACATATGCATTTCATTTTTCAGTGCAGAATTAGTGTCTCTAAATTTTGTCTGATTAAATGAAAGAACACAAAGAAAAAAAGTAGACTATCCCAACTCACGTCAATTCTCTTCCATGAGATCCTACTGACATAGTCTAGCTTAAGAAGTGACCCACAGCTGGAAATCCCTTTGCTCTAGTATCTTGATTTCCAGGTATTTTCCCAACTGGAAAAGGAAGATGACTGGTTGTCATTTGTGTGGGATACTTCTCTTCAGCTGCATCCTGACACGAACAAGCATGCTGAGAGAGATTTTTCTTGAGGAGCCATTAAGTTGGCTACTTTTTTTTGAAATCATGATGAAAAATATACTGAAGAGATTACAGACCTATTTTAGTGCTGGTGTACCTGAATCCACAGAAACAATCCTCTCAGCATAGTATTTTGTCTTTGTCTCAAAAGTAGACCTATATCATGCAAGTTCTATGTAGTGGGGAAAACACATGAGCGCTTTTCATGACCAAAGGGCAGAATCATCCCATGTCCCTGGCAGCTGGAAGTGGCAGTGCCACAGTCATATAGATGAGTCAGGCTCAGGAAGCAACAACAGGTGAACACAGGGACCTGTGCATGATATATGCATATATGTGATAGACATAATGTAATTGTACAAGCTATCAGAGGTTTAGCAATTTTTGTTTCACCATTGACAAAAAAGCTTTTTTGTCCATTTTTTGTGATCTGGAAAAAAAGCCACCAAACTGCAGAGCAGAATAGCTATTCCAACAACAACAAAAAAATATTTTTGCTTCTGTACATTTTCTGTTAGAAATTTTAAGAAATCTTACCACTGACTAACCAGTGGAGGACATCTCTGCCACTACCTTGCAAGGCTAATTGCAACATGTACAGAATGACAGAATAGTTTAGGTTGGAAGGGACCTCTTAAGATCATCTAGACCACCCCACCTTGCTCAGAGCAGGTTTAACCACAGCAGATTGCTCAGGTCATTGTCCAGTCAGGTTTTGAGAATCTCCAAGGATGGAGAGTTCACAACTTCACTGGGCAGCCTGGTCCAGTGCATGACCAGCTTCACCACAACAAATTGTTTTCTTGTGTTTAGGTGGAATTTCCTGAAATTCAGTTTGTGCCCATTGCCCTTTGCCCTTTCACGGAACATCACTAAGAAGAGTCTGTCTCTGTCTTCTTTACACCCTTCTATTAGATATTTATAAACATGAATAAGATCCCCCTCAGCTTTCTCTCCCCCAGGCTGAACAGTCACAGCTCTCTCAGCCTCTCCTTGTATGAGAGGCTGGTCCCTTAATCATCTTCACGGCCTTCACTGGACTTCCTCCGTTATGTCCATGTCTCCCTTGTACTGGGGAGCCCAGACGTAGACCCAGCACCCAGTTGTGTCTCACCAGTGCTGAGCAGAGGGGAAGAATCACCTCCGTCCACCTGGGGACACCTTCCTAATGCAGCACAGGAGCCTGTTGGCCACCTTTGCTGCAAGGGCACATTGCTGACTCATGGTCGGATGTTGTCCACAAGGACCCTCCAGGACCTTCTTTCCAACCAGTCAGAACCCAGTATCTGTTAGTGCATGGGCTAATTCCTCTCCACATGCAGGGCCTGGCACTTCCTTGTGTCAAACTTCATGAGATTTCAGTCAGTCCATTTCTCCAGCCTGTCCAGGTCCCTCTGGATGGCTAAACCACCCAGCTGGCCTAGCAACCACTCCTGCCAGTTTTGTGTCATCTGCAAACTTGCTGAAGATGCCCTCTGTCCCATCATTCAGGACATTCATGAAGTTATTAAATTGTATTGGCACCAGTATCCACCCCTGGGGCACATTGCTGATGATCGGCCTGCAGCTAGACTTTGTGCCACTGACCACAACACTTTAAGTCTGACAGTTCAGGCAGTTTTCTGGCTGTCCATTCACTGACCATTTATCTGAGCTGAACTTCAATAACTTGTCTGCATGGTTGTTACAGGAGACTGTGTCAAAAGCATTACTAAAGTCAACAATAAAAAAGATGTACTGATCTCCCTTATCCATGGAGACAGTCACCTTGTAGAAGGCTATCAGATTGGTTAAGCATGACTTCGCCTTCATAATATTGGACCTTGCTGCATTACAGAGGAACATCTTCAAACCTTTGGAGGACCCTTACCTTGAAGTTAGTTATTATCTGTGAGAGTGGGCTGGCAACCAACTATCTTGATTACAGAAAAAGGCAAATTTAGAATTATTTGCTCCAGGTCATGTGAAAGGTCAGTGGCAGAAAAGGAACCAAAATGCAAGTTTCATGACCAAGACCTTTTCAGTGCCATCTTTACTGCTTCTTAAAACCAAGAAATGAATGAGAGTCACCATATTAAAGAAAAAAACCAACAAGCCCTGGAAATGCTGATCTCAATGTCTTTTCCTTTAAAATAGTTATAAAGGCTCGTAATTCCTCTCTTCTTTTTCATTGCCTCAAACAGAGAAAGTCATCATCCTTGCAAGCATCCCTTTGCTCTGTCTCTGTCTGTTTGTCTTTTTACACAACACAAAGTATTGTCATGAGGTACCAACTTGGTATCAGACCACTGAATGCTTGAAAGATGATAATTTTGAGCCTTTGGCAATATATGGAATCCTTTCTGTTCATCTGCAGCCACTTGGGTTCTACCTCACAGCAGACTACTGCAGTTGCATGTGTCAAAGGCAGAGCCTGCATTGCGCCAGTTTCACTCATAGCATTGTAGCAATAACTGTGATAGTTGTGTGTCTCTTGTGGGCTGTATGCAATCTGATTGCTGCATTCTTACTGCTACAGCAATTCTAATGAGAGCTTTAAGGTAGTGCTGAGGGGAAGAAAAAGCATGGGCTGTAGAGAAAAGTTGCAGCAGTTCTACAGGAATGTGCTTCTCTCTAACTAGAAAAATCCTATGTTCTTGTTTGCTTATTGCTAATTTTTTCCTAAGAAGAGAAGACAAAATCCTTAACCATGACACCTGGTTCCATATTAGAATCAGCAACTGAAGTCTTGCACAACAGCAGGAGAGGGAAACAAAACATTAGCAAGATCCTTCAGAACAGGCCAGTAGGGCAGTTGAAAGGAAAATCTTTATGGGTGTTCAGGCTAACTAATAAGGCATTGCTGTATCATTCATATATTCACATTTGAAAGTAGTGGATGACTACAGGAAATATGAAGGTAGGTAAATGCCACCTGTGCATTAATGAATATAATGGAAACACACTGTGAAGTGTGTAGGTGTCATGATTTAGAAAGGCATTTTCCAAGCTTTCTCAAACAGCAGTGTCTGAGATAATGTTACTGGAAATCAGATCCACTTCTTAGATAACAAGGTTTACAAACCTATTTGTAACCAGTGTGGTTAACACTGGTTCCTATTAAATCTATTTACGATTCTGATGAGTCACTCAGCTCTGTTAAGCCAATGGAGTTAGCTGAGGTCAACTGTGGAGAATACAACATACACAGTCTTTGCAATGACACAGGTGAGAAGAGACAATTAGCTTGGTGCTTCTCTTTACAGAGCCTGGGGGGAAAGGAAAGGTCTACAAATCACCAACATAACATGTGTGCACATTTAGAGAGTGCAGGGGGAAAACAGAGTCCTGGAAAATAATGCCAAAAAACCAGGAAAAAAAAAAGGTAGCGTCAACATTTCAGTTGTAGATGACTGGGATGTTGCCAACTAAGAAAGGGAGCAGAAATCTTAACAAAAAGAAAAAAAAAATATTCAGAGAAGAAGAAGGAGATTCTTACCATCACTGTGAGCTCTTGAATACTTAAGTGCAAGCGTTTTTCACTGCATTTTGTCTATAAAATAAGAGGTAGATTGATTGTGACCTCACTCCACCTTTAGCAGAGTAATACTCTGCATTTGCTCTTCAGCAACACTAACTGTTCAAAGCAGCATTGTGTTTCCATCATTGTTTTTCAGCACAGTCCAGTGACTGCTTGCTGCAGTTGACATGCTGTGGCTATCAACAGAACAGGTAGCCAGCAGTTCTGCCCCATCACTGGGAAATGATAGGCGCTCTGAGTATGAATCAAAAAGAAAAAAAAACCAAGACAACAACCCCAAATGTGTAGGCCTCGGTGTGCAGTTAGCTTTGATTCTAGGGAGCCTGGGGGAAGCACCAGCAAATGCTGTGACTTGAGGCATAGCTGGCTTGGACTTGGTTCAGACGTTGTGGACTCCCTGCTCTCTGGCGGGAAAATGAGATGTGTGTACCACTGTTTTCTGTTGCTGTAGGTGAGAATGTAAAAGTGATTGTTCCCACCTGTGGAGAACCACACCGACCAGCACGGTCAGACAGCGACCTTCCTCCCTGTGATGTGAGAATACTTTATTCAATGCAGTTCATTGCACTGATGTCTGTGCAACCTGAATGTTGGCTTCTCTGATCTTTCTGATCCTGAAAGACAGGAGGGAGCTGATAACACCTCACATTTCCTCTTCAGTCTTTCCCTCACTTCCATCACACACACACACAGAGTGTTGCCTATAAAGCCTACTACAAAGCCATGAAAAACTACTAGTGGCATGCAGGCTGCTTTGGCTGTAATGTGTCATTGCTGCAGCTATCTGACATTGTAAAGAAGTGGGCGCACAGACCAGTAGGCCAGGATACCACAATGAGACCTTCTCTCCAGGGTACCTGAGGTGGGGAACTAATCCCCACTATCTTCTCTGCAGAGAGGCTCTGTAGTACCTTGAAATCAGCTGCAGTGCTAAGACTGAGCTTGGAACCCTGAACTCTTACTGTGGTTTTGGTTCTGCTATCAGTGGACCTCAGGCTTAATTGAGAGCAGGACTTGCCAGCTGAAAATGGAGTTTGCAAGAGGCTTTCTCAAATGCAAGAGAGGAAGAAGCCCCAAGATTTGGAGAGATACTTACAAATGAGTTGGCTGGCATGGCTGGGTTTCAGAGACAAATAGTAACCTCTACTGCAGGGCTCTGTATCTAGCCCTAGACTGCATCTGGTGCAAAATGTGCAGTCATCTTCAGACATACACACATATATTCATACAATTCATGGTATCAAATTCTGACCTGGCAGAATCACAGCAACTTTAACAAATCACATTATTTCCTAACGCGTAATTAATTAAGCCATCTGCTTTTGATCCCAGCTACTCCCACAAATTTTTCTTTAATAAGTTAAGATGCACAGTAACTTTTGCTCCCTTTTTAGTAGCCAGAACAATCTTTTGCACACCCATAGATCATAACATTTTGTTCTGGTGTGTATAATCACACTCCTGCAAAAGAAATTCCATTATGCAGCAGAGTTCTCTTTTCTTGGCTGTTGGGATCTAAGACTAGAAATAATTTTGTAAAAAGAGTTGATCATAAGGAAAGGAATAAGTCTGTTCTGTATTCTTCCACTGTGACTTGTCAGTCTGCTCAGCACAGAAAGACAGGATATTTTCAATGTCTGCATCTTTCGTTGGTGTATATGTGTTTAGGAACTGATTTTTTCCCCACTAATTTAAACTTGAGTTATTTCTTATATGTAAAGGCCTGCAGAGAACTGAATGCCTGGTTTGAGTGGTGGTGGGAAGGGAGGCAAAGCTGTACTAGCACCTGGAAAGCTCTAGAAGAATAAGAAGTATATGACCCTAGCATACCCAATGACTGATGCACTTATAGTCTGAAATTCCAGAGAGTGTCCCAGGACATGTGGGCAATTTGCAGCTTGTTTCCATATGATTTTTTAAAATTGTTGTGCCCACCTATTATATGGGTACAGTCGGTTGTTACAGGCAAACCTGGGCATGGCTGACAGTTGTCCCTACTTCTTATCCTCCCATGGGCAGTGCAGTTCAAACCAAAGGTTTTGTGTGCACTCTCACTCAGGTACTCTGTGCATGCAGTTTCACCCCGCCACTAAAATTGGTGCTCATATAAACATCTGTGCTTGTATGAGCACCCATGCTACTCTCGAACTGAAAAAACAGTCCCACCAAAGCAAGGAAGGGATGGTAATGACAGTTTGCAATGCTGATAGGATTACTAGTGGTTGAAATGGTGCCTTCCCACAGGGATATATGGAACAATGCTGAACAGGGACCTATGGATACATCCAAGTTTTCTTTTCAGCTCTTGAGTGCAGCCACAGCTCAGTGGGGTGGTCATCACCCCACATACTTATATGGTTATAAAGGCAACAAATGTTTATCTATTATATTGTTTGATAGCTGGAAATAAATAGCAGATGTATTGCATGGCAATGAAGGTGAAAGATGTTTGCAACACTCAGCTGTGTGCCTCCTGAACACTTTTGCCATCTTTCATTCTTCCTTCCTTACAAGTGATTTCATGGTCAGCAGCATACTGTGGATGTACACCCGTGTACACGTGATATTCCTTACCTAGATTTCCCAGACAGCTGGGTATTGAACCTAGTGAGATGACTCTGAGTTTTCATCCAGAGACAAACAGTTCATTTCACCCTGACTGTGAAAGGAAAGTGGCTGTCTTCTGTGCTGCTTTAAATCCTGATTAGCTTCCCAAGTGGAAAAGGGAATATATGTATGTTTCCAAGCTGTTTAATTAACTATAGCCACTGTATCTTACAGCTCTAGCGCTCTTTCTAAAATAAAAATAAAAATGGAGTTCAGAAGAGTGTAACTGATGGTGTGTGGAAAAAAGACAATAGAAAAACCAGAAGATAGATGGAAGCTGCCTCATTCTGGGCTCTTCCTGGTCTGAAACCCAACTCTAAGTAGCTCCTGAAGCATCTGCTTGGCAGGTACACATGGCGTCTTTGTTGTCAAGCAATAAGAAAATCTCAGAGTGATTCAAACATGCAGATATTCATGTTGATGCTGTTTGTTTCTTCTCTTCTTCATCAATCTGCTGAGTGTGAGATCCTTACTACAGGGTGTGATGCTGTTCAACTGCCTTGGAAGCTGATCTGGATTTCAGAGACCAGCATGCCTGGACTGAGGGCAGTTTATGCTCTAATCTAGGCGCTGCCTCTTGGGCCATCTGTCACATCATTGGTACTGGTATTGCTGCCCTCCTCTCCCAATCGAAGTTTTACAATGTCCCCTTGGGAACTACAGTAGCTATACATTTGGTAGAACATTATTCCTGTTAAAGTGTTTTTAGAGTTGTGCTAGTGCTGAAGCAGGAAAATCCAGGACAGTCAGCATCACATGGACAGGCAAGTGTCTGCACCATTCTGTGGATGGAAGAAACTCACTGATAGAAGGCTCTTTTTCCTGTGAATTCACCATTCCTGCCTGTGACTGTGAAATGCAGCTCTTGGATACATGGGAAATACCTAATCTTGTAATGTCTGTGAGCAGCATCCAAGATTTCAAGCAAGAAATTAAGATCTGCATACTGTGTTTTGCAACATGTTTCAGAACTGGTCAAAGCCTGCCCATTAAGCCTCTCTGGACTGATGAACCTTCTCTTTTATTCTTATTTTTGTTTTTTAAACTCTCCAGGATGTAAGGGTAGAGAGGTCAAGTCATTGCTTACCTGACTTTTTTTTTTTGGTGTGTCTTTTTCTACTGAGAATTCTACATTTGTCCATGTTGTTAGGTTTTGTCTCTACAAAGCATGGACGTAAATTGTGCACTGATTTTTCTCTTTCCTGTAGTAGCCAGTTTGAAATCCATTGGGCAATGTAAGAAACAAGACAGCACTCTGATTTTGGCAAAGTCTTCAGCAAAAGTGCCATTTTACTTTTGAAGTTTATGTCTTTCTCAGATGTTGGAGTTGCAGTTTCATATAACAATAAATGACTGACTGCAAAATGATTATTACTACCACAAAACTTCTGAGGGATTACTGTGGGCTGTAAGACAGGCACTCCGAACCATGTGTTATTGTGGTGTGCTTTTTTTGGCGTGCTGCCACTGTCAGGGTGCATAGCCAGAACAGTTCACGGCAGGACACTGGCTGCTGGTTTGAGTCTGAGGAAGGCTGGTGCTCAGCATCAGTTTTGCTATGGACTCAGTGTGACCAATTTTGTGCAAGTGGTTATATCTCTGCTTGGTGTGGTGCTCTGTCTCCTGCTGAGGGATTGGAGAATGGCTGGGAGACTGAAGGATGAGTCTTCTACAGTTTGTCAGCTTTTACTACCCACATATTAATGTAGCTCAGTAAACAGAAGTGAACTGTAAAATATGACACTATGTTTACAAATGCTGATGGCAACAGTAAAGAAACTCTGTCCATAATAAGGACAGATGCCATAATTTACCTAAGATGGCCTAAGGTAGCTGTTGCCTGTATCAGATTTTTTGTATCAGCAGGATATACAGAAAAATTATTACTTATTTATTTGAAAGGCTTTCTGTAAAGATGTGTAAGAGCTCGACAATGTTGTATACAGATATTTTCTAAAGCAGTGCTCTGTTCTTTGCTCTCTCTAATAAAAACTGTGGACAATATAAATATACTTGGTAGCTGCTGTTCATGCATAACAACCATACACTTTTTTTGAGGAAATACTATTCAAAAACAATAGATGCTCAACTAAATTCTAATAAAATAAGTATTATGTGATTTTTAACCTCCTGGCATGTCATTTGCTGCACAAGGCATTAGAAATATTAAAAACCTGAATTTGAGAACTATTTGACTAAGATCTCTTTGTGTGTGATTTTGCATACCTGCACAATCACTTGCTTGCATGCAGCATTTTATATAATTGTCTGGAGGGCTGAATCACAATTAGTTCAGAAGGCTCTGTCTGTGGATAACAGGTATATTCAGATATATGTTTTAGCATGATAGTTTCTAGTTGGCTTATTATCCTGAGGAACCACATCCCTAGAGCTGCCTGTTAAGGTGGCATCCCTCTGAGGTTTTTGAGTCTTAAAGGAAAAAAGCTAAAGAAGAATTCTGCAGCCTAGTCTCACTAGATTAACTTAAGCCATCTTGCATCACCAGCACAGCCGATGAAACGGAGTCTTCCACAGCCTGGGACACCAGCAGGACATCCTGTTTCAGTTTAGAAATCACCCCCATGGCCCCCCAGCTCCCCACTAATAAAACAAAGGAACCCAAGGAATAATTTCTGGCCGAAGAGGCTGCTCAGGCACTGATTGTCACTCTGGCACCCAGCCAAGGCCAGCGTGCCACAAAAATGAGCCTAGGAGGGGAGCAACTGGAAAGCAGTCAAAGAGCACCGTAAAAGGGAAGTCATTAAACTACCAACAACAACAAAACTCTCATTTGTTCAATTTTTCCTTTCTTCTTGTTCTCCCCCCTTTTTTTCTTCTCTTTTTTCTTTTACTTTTTTTAAAGAATGAATTCAATACAAAACTTTCCTCCAGGCTGTAATGAAAGTCCGAATCTGCTGATTTCTATTGCCCAGTGCTGCTGCTGTTGCTCTTTTGTTTTGGTTGCATTTTTTTATGAACTGTTGCCTAACTTGACTTCCTTATTTAAAAAAAAAATAATAAATAATGACTAGACTGTGAGTTTCTCCAGATGAAAGGAAAGGTTTTGTAAGCAGCAATGAGTCTTGTAAGTGCCTTTGTGATGATATCCTTACAGTTGCAGAATGGTTTATTTGTTATTTTTTGGAATATAATGGGGAAAGGGGAGAAAGAATGACATTTTTTGCCATTCGAGGACTAGATTCCTGCTGTTGGAACTGATGTCAATACACAGAAGAGAGTGAAGTTAGACTGATTTATTCTAGTTGAGAGTCTGTTCTTTAATTATTTTTTTTTAATTCAGAAGAATGTAAATATACATTGGAGAAAGTAATGTTGAGCTGTAAACATGTAGAGTGTGTGTACACTGGGAAATGGGAAGGGATGCTATTATAATTAAGATTTCACCTCATAAAATTAAGACAGAGTTAGAAGATGTTAAAACCTGCACTCAATGGAGCTCTGTCTTTTCAGACAATAAAGAAAAATTGATCAAACCCCAGTGGTTTGTGTGATGTGTGACTCAAAAAAAAAAAAAAAAGTGAAATAACACTCAGTCTGCTTAGCAAAATAAGTGACTTTTATATGTATTGTAACAATAACCAGACCACATGATAGTAATGGCTCAACAGTGGGGGCCTACTAAGCAAAACTAATGAAGCAAGTAATGAATGTTTTGGCAGATGATGGAGAGAGATGTTAGATAATGTTTACTTTTCCTTTTCCTAAACACTGTTTTTAATTAGCACCAGGATGCTTCCTCTGTAGCCATTTGGAGTGCAGCTTTGGGATGGCTCCTTTGATATAACACAGCACTTTGGGTGGCTGTTCACTTGTCAGCACTTGACATTGTGGAAGAAAGATGCAACTTGAGACATTTCCTAACATATGGCCCAAAAGGAAAAGCTTTTAGGGAAGGGGAAGAAACCAGGGGTGTGACTGATCAAAAGTATTGTAGTGGATCTAAAAATACCCTCTGAGAGTACGCTTTTACCTGGCTGGCACAGCCGTATCATTTATGACAAACTGGTCAGTCTTCTGAACAGATGAGAAATACCAGTTTGGTGCAGCAAAACCTTGGGCTTTTTTAGAGTGGCTGTATTTTGCATGCAGGGCCTGAAGGGTGGGGAGAGGGGAGGAGGAGAGCTGAGGGGGGCTTTCCACATGAAGGGAAAACTATAGCAACCAACTGTAGGTGTGTACCTGAAGCACCTCCTATGATCATATTTTTTGTGATTTGTGCTTCACTGTAGATGAGATTTTTATACAGAAAGTGGAACTTTGCAACCTAAATCTGAACTTGCATCTATGGAGAATCCTTGTTTTTAATGCATTTGCTTACTGGGTCCAAAAATCTTTAGCTTGAGCTAAGGGGCAATGCCAGGTTGAGCCATTTGAAAGACAAAAGTATATTTGACTGCAGTGCCCTTTTATTAAACGATTATCTTTGCGCATGCAGAGAAATTTCTCAAATCTGCTTCAGATCAGCTCTTTGGGCTTCTTGTTCTCTTCTTCCCACTCACAGCCCTTCATGTAACAATTTAGTAATAAAATTCTCCTGATTAAATCTCTTAAAATACGGCTTATGCAAATTCATTGGCTGAAAGTGTATGATATGCAGAAAACGTATTTGGGTAAATGTATTATGGACAACAAGCTTGCCACTCACACCCTTCCCCCCGCCCCCATCCACTCACAATCATCACCAGCTGGTGTGCTATACACCTGTGGCTTTTGGGCAGCAAGTGGTGTCACTGTGTGAGTCACGGCAGCTGGGGATTTTAAGAGCTCCCCTTGTTACCTTCACTGCAAACTTTACAACTGGTGTCTTGCTAATTGTAGCGATTTTGTGTATTTTTAATTGTTTCTGGATGTTGTAACATGCTTAGTCATCAAAATAAGGGAGAATTGAAGCCATTGCCATTTAAAAGGAATATGCGTGCTAGTCATGTGGACATCAGTTTGTGTAGGAAGCAGAGATGTAGTATTTCTTGCAGACAGGTGTTGTTACAGAACACATGCTTTCCAAAATGTTACAGTCCTACTGAACCTATAGAATTGAGCTGTAGCAGGAGAGCAGTGCTGCTCAAAGTCTGGTCCACAACTGGCTTTTAAGGAGGCATCCAAGTCTCCCAGAAGAGATATGAGCACAGGGCTTGCAACTGGGCACCCAAAAACCACCTTCAGGTTGAGTTTCATAGTTGAGTGCAGCATTCCTTAACACATGTACATCCAAAAGAGTTTGCAGCACTAGATTTCAGATCCTTCTAAATAAGTTTCTGGTTATAAAATCAGTGCATTTACAGGGGCTAGCTAGTAACACATACCACCAGGAATGGTTTACACTCACACACTGATGGCATTTAGCCTTGCCTCTCAAGTGGAATCCTTTTGTGTGTTCATCAGTTTTGTTTTTCACAACCTCTTTGGCAGAAAGTTCAGCCAGACTGTTCAGCTGTTGCACAAAAAAAGCAATTCCTTTTGGAAAAAGCTGGGTTTGGTGGGCAAGGGTTAACCTGTGGTCAGGGGAGGTGGGGCTTACAACACTCAGAGTCTGTAAGTGATGGTGTTGCAGCACACATCATTGTGCTCACATATTATTCGATATTTATGGAGCCTGTCACCTCAAAATACAGTTCAGTTCCTTTGTGTTGCATCAGTAGATCTCTGAGGATCAACAGCAGAGAGCTGACTGTAGGCATTTACCTCTAGGTACAATGACATAAGGTGTTTCCTACAGCAACTTTTTAACCTTCAGTACTGTGAATATGGAAAGATGGATCATGGAGTGTCTCCAAAATACGCTGTACAGCATGTGTGCTTAAAACTGTACAGGAACTGACAGTGTCTAATTACAGTCAAACACCATCGACTCGTGCACCGGTTGCTTAAGGTGGCTGGATGCAGCCTTCCTTGCAAAACCTCCATAGCTGCCAACCAAATCTGTTCACACCAAACACTGGTGGCCATTCTTGTCTACTTCACCTTCCCCTGTATTCAGGACTTCAGGACAAGGTTAGGTGCAGAGGTCACCATAGTTTACTGTAGCTTCAGCTAAGCAAGCATATGGGGCTGCAGGTAGTCAGACAAATGAAAGGAGGCAATCCACAGTCTCGCCTGGAGTCAGCACGACAACTTTAGTCTTCTTGTCAAGCAACATGTGAGAATGGACAGGAGATTGAGGAACAAGGCATGTTTTTCTCCCAGTGATCTTTAGGCTAAGCTACTGGACTTCCAATGCCTGCACTTTCTTCTGATCAGAGCAGTACTGCCTGTAGGTGGCCTCCTTCTTTTCCTCACAGCAATGAACAATGACATGCCTAGCTGGTGGGCAACTCGCATGTGCAGATGAGAATTTGTAAGTAAGTCCAGTGTCATTGATGCTGAAACTGATCTGCTGAAACCAGATCATGCACTGGTAAGAGAACTGCAATTCCCTTTCTTAGAAAATGCCAACCAGAATCATAATGAAACTTTTCTGGAAGAAATGAAAGAGAGAAGGCTAAAGGGCAAAGGACATGTTTGCAGTGTATAGCCATGTGTTCATTGTGCTAACCACAGACAGGGCTTTATAGAGTCAGACTCTCCTCTTAAACCTATTTCACGTGCTTCTATCCAAAAATCTGTTTTGGACTGGGAAAGTCTTCAACAGGAAAGTTTTTAAAAACCAAGGCATGTCCAAAAAATATTTCCATTTCTGAGGCCTAATATTTTTCCATGTAAAACAACCTTGCTTGGTTTGTTCTGTTTTGTCATATTTTTCTGAAGCACTCTTTGTTAGCCCATAACCATCAGAAGGACCTGAAAACATCCCAGTTCTAAGATCAACAGCCCAAATGCTCTTGTCAGGCAGTTTAGAATGACTGAAGAAGAAGATTAAACATTAGCTGGAGCAACAGGAAATAAATGAAAGGGGTGGTAGAGACAGGGGAAAGAGAGACAAATAGCTGCCCAGCTTTTCCATCTGGTAGGAAACAGAAGACTGGTGAGTGCATGTTTGCTCTCCTCCTTGCTGCAGCTGCTTTTTCCTTGGCTGGCCATGTTTCTTCACACCCCGACCTTGCTCAGACTGCCTTACTGTGAGTCAGAGGAATTTTTCCTCCGTCTCCACTGCTCTCCAGGGCCATCTGTTGACTCTTTTTGAGGTCCTTTTTTTGTCTGCTCTTCTCGTGCCCCGTTGAGCCAGCACTGAAAGAGCCAGTGAGAGGAGGTGCTCCCAGACAGGAGAAGGGACAGGGGAAGGAAGAGAGGTTACCTTCATCGTGGCATCTCTGTTGGGTCTTCAGAAGATGGAGGTAAGGCGAGCAGTATGAATAAGGAAAATGTGAGACCCTTCTGTTGTGTGATTTCCTTCCTGTGCACCTGCTTAAGGGCTTATTTTGTTTTTGTTTTTGTTTTTGTTTTTAAAAGGTATTTGTCATATCTGTATTCAAAAGAAAATGTTAGGGGAGAAAGCTCAGCCCAGGTTTCTGGAGCCAAACAGACCCAAAGATCCAGACTGCAGGTTGCCCAGAACATTTTAGGACATAGTTTACACATCCCAGCAAAGTGTTGACTGAATGAGTGACTACAAGGACTCTTCAGGGGCAATATCTCTACCTGCGCTATGTAAAAGCAAGGTTTGTATCTTCCTAATGCGTCAGAGCAATCCTAAGTCTCCTTCATGCGAGATTGCTGCCATTCTGCCTGGACAGTGAGAAGTTCCAACAATAGCCACCCTAAGCAAAAGTTCTTGTCACGATGAGTTACATCTGCTTCTTTTTTTTTTTCCCATGTCCTGTGTGGGGGGAAAACCTGTGCTTTCTCTGCTCTTTTTGCCTGTTTGCTGGAAGCTCCCACTTTAGTACTAAATTTTTATTGCTTCTGTTTGTTCTTCAAAGAAAAGCAACTTCTGGCATCATTATTTGTTGCAGATGCTTTTAGCTGTCAACCTTTTCCATTTTAAAAAGTTGTCTTATTCTGCTAAGCTGACAGCAACACAGGATTGGGAAAACCTGCTCCAAAAGAAACTGTTGGAAAGAGTACCTTTCTGGTTTTGTGCAGTGCTTTTGGTCTGGAGCTACCACTACAGAAGAATAGGCATACACAAGAGAAAATGTTCTGTTCAAGGCCTCCTGCCAGGCCAATGGCAGAGCATCAAGAGTACCACAAGAGCTTTCTGAGTACCAGACCAGCCCTGTGCCCATGAGTTCATGCTGCTTCAAGGTGTTTTACAACTGATAGCTTATCTAAAAGGACCTCTAAAGTCAGGGCATGAGTAAAGTGAGACTGGATTTAACTCTAAAACTCATTATGTTGCATGGAACGGTGACCTTCACCAGGAGAGGTCTGAGGACATCAGAACAGCACACTAGTATATGGCTTAAATATCTGTTTTGTGCTGGACTGGCGTGCCTAAGTACATACTTCCCTATTGTCCAAGCAAATAACATCTTCATGTATATGCCTAGATGTTTCCAGAAGTCTTGCAAGGTCATGCCTCTGTACTTAAAAATCTGCTCCCTGTTAGCTGACTCTGACTCAAGTCTGTGACTGACTTACACAGAGAGCTGTTATCTTGTCCTGTAACTAGTCATCCCTAAAGGATATAACCAGAAAGTTAATGATGGCTGAATTGTACTTACTGCTCTCGCATTGATGACAGTGCTTTTATTCGGTTTAGATATATTTACCTACACAATATAATTACTTTGACTTGTAATTATCTTTCTGTTGCCATGAGTTATTGTTTATTAGTTATCAAGAGGACAAATGCCATATTCACTACAAAGAGCCATGACTAACCTGGTGGGAAGACCTGGTGCTGACACACCCATAATCATCTGCAGCTTCACTTCTTTATTAAGTGTCCAAAGGGACTCTGTGTGTCCTCACAATAACAGGCTTTGTGTCATCAGATGGACCATAAAAAAATGTGTACAAGCATTTCCCTTTCTAAGAGAATGAATGAGCTATTAAACTTAAACTGCAACTTCTAATCCAGGTATTTTTAATAAAAAGGCAGAGCATTTTATTGAGCAGGCAATGTGTGACAGACAGCACCTTTGGCATCAGGCTGGGTCACCAGCTGACCAAGCATCTTAGGGGCATGCATGAAGCTGACACACTGGGGCTGTAATGCTGTGGCCAGCTGGAAGGAGGAATGCCTAGGGAAGTGTGAATGCTGGGGTGAAAGATACAGGAAACACTGTTTCCTCATGTCCTCTGGAGAGAGGGGACAATGGTGGCATTTCCAAGCATCTGGCCTGACAGGAGCCCAGGTTCACGGGCATCAAGAGGCATGGCATAATAGGCTGCACTAATGAATCCAAACTTCAGGAGAAGGAAGGCTGAGGTGACCAAAACTGGTTGTAAGGGGTGCTTGGGAACCCCAGTGGTGGTGAAACAAGCAGCCTGTCTTTGGGGAGGAGGCAAAAAGACTTCTACTGAGACCTTGGCTTTTGCAGAGAGACCACCAAGGCAGAAGCCAATTAGTGCTGTGAATGATTTATTGTGTGATCCCCTCACAGTTTCAGATAAATAGTGCTCACATGTGTTGGAATCTATCAATTTGGATAATGTATGTCCTCCTTGTGCCAGCTGAAATCTGGAGGAACTCTAACTTCCCAGCATCTCTTTCTTCCTCACCCCTCTCCCTGAGTGTTGGCTAATGAGGTGACAATCAGGAGTTGCAATCTATATCTTTTCTTGTAGTTTCTTACCATACTTTGCCTAAAGAAGCATGTACTTCAGTTCTACATGGCATCATGTACCCAACATGCAACTCTGGCCCAAATGTCTCTCTCCACATCTGCGGGATTTTTCTTCTTTTATGGTTAAATTTACCCGTGTTCCCTTTTGGCCTCAGATATTGAGCAGTAGAAAGGAGCTTTATTCTCAGCAGTTTCTTGCTCTGGAAAATATTTGGCACTGTTCAGGATACTTCTCGGCTCACCTCCATAACAAACTCATTTGCTTCTAGAAGGGAAGAGGCATATGGGAACATTTGTCTAGTTCTAGTGTACACTGGCTTTGGACTAATAGATCCCTTCCAAATCTCTTGAACAATTTGTCAGATAATCCATCAGCTATTGCTGTGAGCTACCTCTAGCATTAGCCTTGCTATAGAGGAATAAAAGCTGAAGGAGGCTAACAAATGTTCCTCGCAATCTTTCACTACTTCATCATCATCAGATGCTTGATAGTAACAGTGGTCTTCCAAAGAGCAAACAGAGGTCAGGTAGATCACATTTGGCAGATCTTTATAAACCAGCTGAACTGATTCCAAGACAGAATTTCTTCGAGCTTTGACCTTTTGTATTTGGTTTTCTGCCCAGACATCTGCAAGCAGCGAAGCTCTCCAAGGATTATAGTTGTGCTCAGGACCTGCCTAGACACTGGTGCCCTCCACATTACAGAATACCTGCATGCTTCCTAGTGCAGGAGCACAGTTGTCTGAAAGCTTGAACATGAAGCACAACTTCACTGTCAAATGCAGTCACTTGCAATGAGAAGCTGGAGACAGGCTGTATTTTGCTAGCAACCGAGCAGCTGAAAAAAGATTTACTAACAAAACCATGCTGACCACATGACCAGGGAGTTGCACATAGTGTTGAAAGTGACTGAGGCTGTAGTTTGATGGTAAAGAGGGGTGACATTAACATAAAGATTTCCTCCCTCCTACTAGTCACTTCCCCCTCAGCTCTACCGGTGCAGTAGGGCACCTGCCCTGGATTTGAAATTAAGAAATCTTTTGGTTAAGGTTTTATTTCAAACCATCCCTTGCATGATCTAGCTTACAATACTGAGACTGGAGGATGCTGCTAGGGCAGGAGGAAGCACAAGGGAGAGCAACAACCATGAGCACCATTGCATCACTGCTCCAAAGCTCATGCATTGGGCCTGTGGTATATCTCAAGCTGCACTGTTCAGCATGGGCTTATAAACAGCAGGAGCCAATGTGCAAATCAGCTGACCAATGTTACATCTCTGCTGCTGGACCAGGTCAAGAAACTGCAAACAAGTTCAGTCTTTCACATGAACCCATCTCGGCTGGGCACGTGCTGCTGCAGGACCACCCTTCCTGGCATCTGGCATGAGGCAAGTGGCTGGACTCACCGTCAACACAGGCCATTCTGCTGAATTCAGCCGTGTAACATGCTTTGTGTGAGTACGCTGTGTGATACCAAGAGCTGTTTTGTTCAGACTGGAATGTGCGTTGTGTAGCCTGCAACTTCAATCTCAAGAAAGATCTTTAAATATGTGAAACAAACCACTTGCAAATAGGCTGCAATTCAAAACTTTGTGTAAATACATGTAACTTATTGAAACAACTTCACATAACAATTACAATAGGGAAACTGTTGTCTTCTAGATGACAGTTCAAAACAGGGAGGGACTGAATGAATATTGTTAAGCATTAATCACTTTGGTTTATGCAGATACATATAGTGGCTAGAAATAGAAAAGACTGTGCCACTGCACACACAGAACAGTATCTTGAAATAACACTCAGAATAACACTTTAGCTTTGATGCTGCCAATGTGAAACTTAACTCCAACTCATTTCCAAAAATACTGGGCAGTGCATGACCTAGTTTATGTAAGCTACGCAACATACTTCTAGTAAGTACTGTGGGCAGCAAAAGTAATTTCATCACGATTTACAGGTTTACAAACATTCTTCATGGCTTTAATTTAAGAAAATGGGAATGACTTACAGGGATACTTCCAAGTGCCCTGCATGTCAGCTTCATGTGTTAGCATATCAGCAACCTTTTTGGAGCCTTACATAACAGCAGAGAGATGACCTGAGATGCAGCGCAAGCAAACACTTCTGTGCCCTCTCCTGCTGCATTGAGTCAGTGCACAGCATTTTTTTTGCTTGTTTATGGGGTGTCATGGTTTAACCCCAGCAGGCAACTAAGCCCCACGCAGCCATTCTCTCACTCCCCACAGTGGGATGGGAAAGAGAATCAGAAGGGTGAAAGTGAGAAAACTCGTGGGCTGGGATAAAGACAGTGTAATAGGTAAAGCAAAAGCTGCACACACAAGCAAAGCAAAACAAGGAATTCATTCACCACTTCCCATTGGCAGGCAGGAGTTCAGCCATCTCCAGGAAAGCAGGGCTCCATCATGAGTACTGGTTGCTTGGGAAGACAAACGCCATAACTCCGAACGTCCCCCCCTTCCTTATTCTTCCCACACTTTACATGCTGAGCATGACATCATATGGTATGGAATATCCCTCTAGTCAGTTGGAGTCAGCTGTCCCAGCTGTGTCCCCTCCCAGCTCCTTGTGCCCCCCCAGCCTGCTTGCTGGTGGGGTGGGGTGGGGTGAGAAGCAGAAAAGGCCTTGACTCTGTGTAAGCACTGCTTAGCAATAACGAAATCATCCCTGTATTATCAACACTGTTTTCAGCACAACCCCAAAACATAGCCCCATACTAGCTACTATGAAGAAAATTAACTCTAACCCAGCCAAAGCCAGCACAGGGGGAATGCCTGACTTAAAGACAAAGCACTAACCTTACAGAATGTTGTGTTCTCACTGCAGCCTGGGCCCTGCCATGAGATCACTGCAGAGGCTGAATCTGAAACATTCCTACTTGGCAGCATCTGTGGGAGAGAATGTCATGAATAGTGCTAAAGTTGTCTCTTTTCAAAAATACCCTTGAGTAGATAGGGGGGCCCATGAATTCTGGAAAAGCATGCTAGCTTTAGAGACGCTACTAGTATATAGAAGATATAATGAGACATTCTGAGCATGCAACATGGCCCATAGTGCCTACTGACCTGGGCAATAAATACTGTTTTAAAATAGTTCTTCCTCTCACTAAGGTCTGAAAAGCTCTATCAACAGTAACAACATTGGGAACTCATTAGTGCTATGAATTTTCAGTGGTTTAATATCTGATAAATAACAGGATTCAACAAGAAATTTGGGGTTGTGTCTTGTGATACCTAGAATTGAAATAAATAAAGCCAGTTGCAGAAAAAAATCTCTTCTCACTTGAGCTTTTAATGGTTTTAATGGTGCTGGAATAAGGAAAATTAGTTTGAAAAAAATTGTAGAGCTAGGTGAAAAAAATTTGTTCATCAGCAGAAATACTTGTCACTCAATTGCTGAAAGAGAAGTTCTGAAACACTACCAAGGGCTGGAAGAACACTTGTGACAATTTAGGCACTGTTCCTTCCCAGTTTAAACAAATTAAAAGCTAAATTTCTTCTTTGAGTGAGCAAAGTCTGGCCCGTAAAGCAAGCCACTACTTTTAGATAAAGTATGAAATGACAAAATCATGATCTTTAACGCAAAAAAAAAGTGGCTTATATTTGTTGTTGTCTAGTTTAAGTTTTGAGACTAATTACCCATTGGTTCTCGCACCTCATTTTAACCAAAGAGGCTGAAGTTTATATGCTGGCCTAAGTAACAGTAGCAGGTCAGTCAGATGGTTTGCTGAGAAGCATGTGAAAATTGTAATTGAGTAAACATTCTCTTTAATGAGTAATAAATAAACCATTCCCTCCAGTAATAGCATTAAAATTCACTGTGAAGCTAGTGGTAAACACCATATTTTCAGCAAAGTATTAAACCTGTGGTTCTGGATTAATGGTTTAGTGAAATCAGTCTATGAGAAAAATGAAGGGAGGACAGAGGCATCTTCTGGTCTCTGGGCAGCTGGACGACTACAGAACTCAGCATTGTCTGTTTGAAGAAAAGATACACATAACCATTGCAAATACTATCTTCATCTGCTTTTATCACAACATGAATTGAAGGAATTCTCACTGCCACTGTTGCTTTTCTTTAAAGCACAGAGAACTGAGCCTAAATTACGCCTGAAGCCAGATCTTGAAGAGTGGAGGCTGATGCAAGGCAGAAGGAGGACCACCACCATCTCTAGCTGGAGTATGTGAACAAAGGCATGACTACCCCCACCACCCAGGGGAAGCTGACCCTGTCAGCCACAACACCTCAGCCTGGATCCCAACAGCTTAGCTTCAGGAAGGTCTCCATGGGCAGACAGATGCCTGCCGTTAACTCCTGCCTCCTCCACAAAGGCCGCATGACCCTGTCCTACCAGTAGGCAAGGCCAAGCTGGCTGCCCGCAAGTGCCAGCAGTGCTGAGAGCCAGGCTGCTGGGCAGCTGGCACTGCTTTCTCTGTGGCCATCCCGTGCACCATGGGTGAGCCCTGAGCACAGCGGCAGGTGTGCTCCTCCCTGACGGGTTTTCTGGGGAGAGGTGTCCACCAGGAGGCTGTGCTCTTGGAGAGGACTGCTGCCACAGTCAGGCTCTGGTTTTGGCTGGGAAATGGCTATTGAAGGTTAGGGTGTGATGAAGCTGCTCCACAGTTTGGACTCTCCTTCTCAGCCTTGTGTCCAGACATGAGCAACAGGGTGCAACGGGCTGATTTTGAGAGCTTAGTGACATGCGTGGAAGGCTCAATGAGGTTGGACATGTGTTGTGGCTGCATATGCAGTGCAGGCACGAAGGGTGGTGCAGGCTGAGGAGGGCCTGCTGGTAAACTGGGCTGTTTCCGTGTGAGTCTCTGAGGGTCGAACTTGAGCTGGTGGGGGAAGGCGAGAGCTGTGGGGAAGGTCTCTGCATGGCCATACTGCAGAGCGGAAACCTTACCATCATTTAAACCCTTGGGGGAATTTCCTACCTACTTACGGGGAAATGCAGCAACCAACTCTGAAACTGCCTAACATCCCTGTTGCCAGGGATAAACCACTATATCCGACAAGAAGGGGTGGTGTGCTCTCAAGAGCGGTCTTGGGAAATGTGCTTCTCGCTCAGAGAAGCTGTGAGGAGGCCATGTGAATCCTGAGCACCAGGCCAGCTGAGGGCAGACGCTTTCATGGCAGTGTTATGTGAGAAATGATGAGCTCTGCAGAGTGCTGTGCTTTCCCATCAGCGTCAGTTCAATCTCATGATGATTCAGCTTAGTCAGGGCTCTGTATTTGGGAATGGTACAATGCCAGAAACAGTGCTGCTGCTAAACAAAATAAACCTAATAAAACACCGGCATTGTCTGAACAGATCAGACTTCAGGTCCATCTATTCCAGACTCCTCTTTCTCACATTGATGAGACCTTTCAAAGACAGTGGTGGAAAATAACAGCAAGCAGATGTGGACTAAGCTGCCCTGTTCCTTCCCTGCCACTGTATTAGGTCTCATTTTGGACCATAATAAATATTGGCTTAAGCCCTAAAGTATGAGTTTTAATATCCCTTCCAAAATATTTTCCACTGATCATGATTCTGGCTGGTTTTAGTATTTCTTTATAAAAGTCCACTCTTCTGTTTAAAGCTCAGTTAGATTCTTCTACGTGATTTCAAAACAAAATTCACAGTGATCATCCTAGAAGCAGTTTCTTTTTAATTTTTTGTAGCTTTTTAGCAGAATCCCATAGGTGACCTTGGCATAGGACCAATAGCTATTATTCATTAAAACCTTTCTACTGTCCCCACCAAATTAGTTTTGAATCCAAATTGTGGACTGTAAATAATACAAAAATGTAACAGCAAAGCAGAGGAAACACAAGTCCTACTAACTCTGTAATGCAGATAGACTTCTACGTCACATTTTGTTTCTACTCTCAAGTCATAGCTTACTTTTTTTGTTGTTTTGCTTTTCCAGATCCCTGAGTGTTTCAGGGTTCTGCACAACTTTTTGGTTTCCTGTTGGTGGATACCATACTGTGAAAAGTACAGAATATTTTGAAAAGTACAGAGCATTTAAGGGAAGTGTGATTATTAGTTGTTCTTTGTCTTTGTGGCTTCCCTCCTCCCTTTGTTCTGCCACCATGTTAGTGGTATGCTATTGTCAGGCTTTCCCCAAACATGTTCAGCCCTCCCATATTTGTGTCTGCAATAACGTGGTGAACCTGACAGCTTGGTGGGTTTTGTTGTTTTGTTTTCTTTCTTTCTTTCTTTCTTTCTTTCTTTCTTTCTTTCTTTCTTTTTCTTCCTTCCTTCCTTCCTTCCTTCCTTCCTTCCTTCCTTCCCTTTTCTTCTTCCCTTTTTCTTTCTTCTTGTGTGCTTTTCTGTGTTCCTTCTACCCCGAACACTACACAAGCTCACAAAATCCATCTCCATCCCTACAGTAAATTCATTCTCCCTGCCAGTAAACTCCCATACAGAATTCTGGGTGGCAGGTTCTGACCAGGGTTGCATACAAATTAGCTTTTGGAAAATGGCATCAAGCGAGGTAAAGAACAAAAGCAAACTGACTTCAAAGGGAATGAAGCAAGTGGAATCTACAGTTACTATACACCAGGGGTTTAACAGAGCCCGTGTTAACAAAAAAAGAGAAACGACATACAAAACAAGCAGTAATCAGACCCTCTCTTCTTTCTTTCTATGTTACATAGGAATTGCTTTTAGAACAAACTACAATCAAAAACTAGGTCTTTGATATGTATTTGGGTTGCAACCACTGCTAACAGCACTTTGTTCTTCATGGTATTCCACAGCAATTCAGTGTGACTCCCTGACTCACCATGTCTGAACCAGCTTATGGACACAGACAGGGAGAGTATCTCAGCTGGCAAATCTGAATTGGCTGGCTATAAATGAAATCTGGCTAGCTTCCCAAAGATTAGACGCCTAGACGTGCTTCGTCTTGCTGTTTGTTTTTTTTTCTTTCCCCTTTCTAGTCAGTCACTGATGTGTGTATATCTAGCAAAGACACAATGAACCCGCAAACTGTCTAGAATGTTCTCATGCTTGTTCTCCTTGTTTCTTTTTTTTCCCTTTCTTTTGGGAGGGTGCAAGGGAGTTTCAAAACAGAGGAGAGGTTAACAAGACTTTTTAAAAGTCTATTTTTTCCCCCTCTTTCGCTCATCAGCTCAGCAGATTACAGTAAGAAAGATCTTATTAGAACCAAGTCTTTTCTGCTTTATGAGATGCTGTGTATTAAAATGCCATTGCACTTTAATTAGGTCTGTCCACTTGTAGGTTTTTTTGTAGTTTATAAGATTCTTCCCTTTTGAAGGCAAAATTACTTTACAGACTGGGATTCAGAGGCAGCCATTACTTGTGCATGGGTCTTGCCAGCTGTCTTTAACTAGAAAGGCCATGCACAGCAAGTCTTAAACCTATGTCAGACAACAGGAAAGCACCTACTTTTGCATACTGAAAGTTCTGGGACAGAATTAAGAGGAGATGAAGGAAACAAAAGGGAATAGAAAGACAACTGATATCCTAAATATGGAAAGGAGTGAGTTTACAGTGTGTGCCTTAGTTCTGGAAAAGGCAACTATCCAGCAAGTTTGGACTTGAGTGCCTGAGCTATATCATAGTCACTTCATCTTATTTTACTTCTAGGCACTCTCCTGTGTGAAGGGTATGAAGCCAAATTGCTAATATGTTAGTCACAGCTTTTATAAGGTCATATTAGGGGAACTTCTTTTCTCTCTCCCTCACTCTTCACCCCCCTCCCCAAATCCATTAAAATAGTTGATTGTCCCTAATTTGTCAGGTGCAAAAGAAAGGAATTGCATTGCTCCTGGAGATGAAAGTTGCTCAGTTGTTTGATGTGGGGCTCCGGGAGGGGTACCCCCCTGTCTGCATGAGGTGCAGATACAGAACACTGTTCCCAAGACAAGTTTAATATACATTTTGTGTGCTGTGTGCAGCAAATGACAATTTCTAGGCTCCTGCTTGTAGCATGGTGATGTAAGAGAGCATATGTGCACTGCAAAAATCGTCTCATATAAGCATGTAACCACAAGAATATAGAGTAATTCCCTCTTTGTCCATAGACTGCCTTTTTCAGCTATCCCAGATGAGTCTGCTAGACCTGGCTTTGGGATTCTTGTTAAAGAGTACAGAGTAAGCAGGGAGAAAAGATTAAAGGAAGAATACAATCTGTGTGAAACAGTGGCCCTGACTCTAAAGAAGCAGATGATCTAAGGGAAGGAAGAGCTTCCCTTTAAACAAGAGACTCCGCATGCAATGCAAATGATCCCATATGCAGCTGCCACTGGCAGACAGCCACCCGCCTACAGAAGAATAAAGTCAAAGCAACAATTCCCCTGAACCCTGAAGCTCAGTGACTTCAAACAAGAGAAAAAGTGACATGATTTTTTCCAGTGAACTCTTTCCATCTCTAAACTGTATTGATGACCTCATCAGCTACAGCTGTCAACTTGGAGCTTAGCTTCTTTCTGTCCAATGGACAACATCTGGTACTATCTGTGTATTTGTACCTAGCATGGGAAACATGTGGAACATGCTGCCTCAAAAATATGTAGTGAGGGCCTTACACACAAACCTCAGCTTTTGCTCACATCGGCAAGCACATGCAAATCCATTAACTTAGTGGGACCTACATACAGAGGGGGACATCAACATAGATAATTCAGGAACTGTTGGCTCATTAGGCAAATTTTACCAATAAGTAGCTGTGAACATCTCAGCTTTAAGTACTTGTATGATCCCTACACATAGCCACAGTGATAAGGAGTCTCTCAATTATCAAGGCAAGCTTGCTGTCTCTACTGGACTCATCTATACTCTAAAGAAGGCTGAGGGGTCTTGGTAGTGCATCTAGATATTTTCATGCCACTGCTATCTTGTGCACCTCAGAAGTGTGATCCTTGACTTTGGAGGCAAATTTTAAAATCCAACAATGTACTCCAGTTTGCAATGTCTCTTATTCCCCAGACAGGAAGATGCAGATGCTTGGAATGATCTGGGACCATAGTACCAGTACTCTTCTGGGGAAGAGTGGCTGGAAAGCTGCCCGGCAGAAAAAGACCTGGGTGTGCTGTTTGGCAGCCAGCTGAATATGAGCCAGCAGTGTGCCCAGGTGGCCAAGAAGGCCAACGGCATCCTGGCCTGTATCAGAAATAGTGTGGCCAGCAGGAGCAGGGAGGTGATTGTTCCCCTGTACTCGGCACTGGTGAGGCTGCACCTCGAGTCCTGTGTTCAGTTTTGGGCCCCTCACTACAGGAAAGATATTGAGGTGCTGGAGCATGTCCAGAGAAGGTCAACCAAGTTGGTGAAGGGCCTGGAGCACAAGTCTTATGAGGAGCGGCTGAAGGAACTGGGGTTGTTTAGTCTGTAGAAAAGGAGGCTGAGGGGAGACCTTATCGCTCCCTACAACTACCTGAAAGGAGGCTGTAGTGAGGTGGGTGCTGGTCTCTTCTGTCAGGTGGCTGGTGATAGGACAAGAGGAAATGGCCTCAAGTTGCAACAGCGGGCGTTTAGATTGGATATTAGGAAAAATTTCTTTACTGAAAGGGTTGTCAGGCATTGGACCAGGCTGCCCAGGGAAGTGGTTGACTCACCATCCCTGGAGGTATTCAAAAAGCATGTAGACAAGGCACTTCAGGACATGGTTTAGTGGGCATGGTTGATGATTGGACTGGCTGATCTTAAAGGTCTTTTCCAACCTAAATGATTCTATGATTCTACCTCTGGTGCTGGGAACATGGTAGACTTCAGGGGGCCTTCTCTCTACCATATACCAATCTATATTCAAATGTGTCGTATTAGTCTTCATGACTCCCCAGGAAATCTCTTCAATGTATAAAGACATCATTGGATTTCCACTTAGTTCCATGTGGCTGCTAAATCATGAAAGTTGGCAGCTGCTGTCACTTTGATTGTTGTTCACTGAGTAGTACCTGAAAGTGTCCATACATTCTTAAGTCTTGGTGTAAGTACTTCTCAAATGCATGGGAAGAGTGGTGCCTGCCCAGAAAACTTACAGTGCAAGGTCCTAATTCAGCAGAACATGTTTTCCTGTGCACTCACACACTTGTGTGTCTGTGGTGGGGAGGAGGCCACGTGAGTGAGAATTAAAACCACAGTTTAAAGTCAATGGCAAGCTTCAGTGCTTTGCTGAATCAAAGCTGACTGGGAGACAAGGAAAAGCAACAAGAGAGGGAAAGTGAAAAGCCATGTTGAGAATTTAAAAGCTGCTTGTGTGTTGTTTCTTAGTAATGTGCAGCTAGAAAGCACAATTCATGACAGCTACCTGCTAGGTGCTTAGTTTTTATAGTATTTGAAAATGTATTCAGTGGCAGGATTTGAGGAACAGAGAGTTGTGGAGATGTGGATAGTTCTGGAAAAATGGTCCTTTGGGGAGCAGCTAAGAAGCTTACAGCTGAGACTGCTGCAAAGTGGAGGAGTAGAAATTCACTCCTGAAAATACAGAAGTGGATAAAAAAGGCACACAGAGAGCTCTGGAAGAAGCTTAGAAATGAAAAACACTCTTGGTTTTGTCTCTCCATTTGTTTTAGAAAATGTGATGCCACCTTCCAGCCATTGGAAGACTCTTTGCAAATGAGATTGTAAACATTATCACATTAGTTAGTGTATTTAGTTGTGAATGCCACCCTATTTCCCTGCTCTTGTCTTATCAAAGTCCTGGATTTCAGCATTTCAGATGAATGAATAATTAGCACTAAAAATAAGTGAGATGATAGATAGATAAACAAGAGTGCAAAGTGAAGGGAGGACACCTGGTAACTTTGTGGCTCCTTAGTCTCAAAAATCTGTCAGTTTAAGTGGAGAAAGGGGCCTTCAATTTGTGAGGATGGGATTTGTTTCAAATGGTGAAAGCAGAATGGCTGAAAATGGTCACATCAACTTTTGCTCATGGAAGAAGTTCTTCTCTATCATTTGTCCTGTATTGTGGACCATCTGTTATACCTCTGAAAAATGCAGAAACAGGAATAGATACAATCCCAAAATCTTTAATAACTTACAAAGAATGAAACAGAAATGTGAGCACAGATCATCTTGGAGATTCTGGGCTTCATTTTTGCTGACAGCCCTGCACTTGGACATCAACAGATTTCAGTGGATACAGTTGAAGGGCTTTCTATTGTCTATGAGACTATTTCACTGCTCTCCACAAATAGATCCAATGCACTGAGGTTGGAGGGTGAACAGAATTCATGAATGTAGCTGAAAGCAAAATTTGGCCCAAAGGCCAAAAATTTAAGTCTGGAATAAATTTCTCTTAGTCTTGCCCATTTTTAGATATTACAACTACAAGAATAAAAGTAGGTGCCTCATATAAGGAAAAATTCAATGCCAAGAGGACCAATATCTGTTTGTGAACTACATATAAATTATGTATCTGGTCTGAAATTTTGTAAGATGTTAGTCTAGATGACAAATATCCGTATAATGTTCCAGCTGGATTCAGCAGAACAGAACTGACACTAGAAGTGTCTAATTTATAGGAATTCCTGTAGAAAATTTTCCTATTTTGTCTTAGATTTCTAGGATTTTCTGGACATACTAGAAGCAGAGGTAAGGTCACAGTTGCTACTTATGCTAATAAGCAACATGTTAAGTATGCCTTTTGTGGCATAGGTAAAACACTCCACTGATCGTTTTTTTAGCCAATGTAAGAACTACTTAGCTTTGAAGTTGTTCAGTACTTGTATATGTTCTTGCTATTCTGTGTAAATCCTGCCTGGCTAAATTAAATCTAAATAAGGTGCCTGTATATGTTTGCAGTGTCAGAAATTCATACACAAACACGCATAATCAGTGAGTATGATCTGCTTTTTATATACAAATGCAAGTTCCATGCTTTTACTGTTGTGTATATGGTACACCTTGGGAAAGTATGCAGTGATATTGTGAAATTTAGACTAATGACAGTTACCATTTGCTCTCACAGCTTTGCCAAAAAACTCTCATAGCTTTGCCAAAGAGGAAATTTTAATTTTTCTGTTAAATCTAGAGCCAAGAGCTCAGCTTAAGTCTTTTTCAGGTGAAAATGACTAGCTTCCACTAGAATTGTGTGCTTATCATAGAGATTTGTGTTTAGAACATACAAACAACAGACATGTTAAAGTGTTTATCAAGAATGATGGGAATTGCTTTTGTCCAAATCTTCATGCTTGCCTACAGTGCCTCAGTTTAAATGTCATTCTGCCCCTACTATCCCTTTCTACTCATAGCATTGCCACAAAGAACCTGCTTTGTGGCGTGTCTGTAGATTTCCAGCTTTGATTTTAGATTCGGTATTGGAAACATATAACATAGGACCTGGGTTTTCTAGGAGGAAGAGATGACATTCAAAGACTATCTGCAGATGCATGCCTCGTTACAAACTGAGACAGCTGTGAGCAAGTTATGATCTGAGGTGAGAGGGGAAATGCGAAACCTAGATTTTTTTTTTCCTTAGATGGGAATGGAGATTGTTTTATCTTCTAAGAATGAACAGAAAGTTCAGATGCGAACAAACAGTGAATTTCTTACTGGCATCTCTGGGAAATTTGGCTATATGCTATCACAGCCTGATAGAGAAAACAGTGTTAATCAACTATATGGGAAAAGTCCCTCAATGCCACCCCTGCCAAGAAGAAAGCATTCGGCAAAGAGGAGCTAGAAATATGTATGCGTAACTGCATATGACCAGGTAGTGAAATAACATAGTTTAGTTTCAAGTGCCAGGCTTCTCCATTTCAAGAATGCTTTAGGAAGATAGGGAACTTCATTGAAATGTGAAATGTAAAAATAATTTTAATGATGCTGATTTGGTCAAAAGACTGAAGTACTACTCTTTCCCCAAGGTGTGTCATGCCTCAGTGTTGTCTTGATATAGACAATATCTTGACACAAAAGCTCTATAAATATTATTTTCTGCCATGTGAATTTACAAGCCAAGTCCACAGATTTAGGGCTGACTTGTGCACTAGACTGTGCTATAGTCTTCCTTGAAATGTATTTTTGGTTCATAGCAAAACAGAGAGTCTAGTAGTCAATGTAATGGAGTGTAGTCTTATACAAATTCCTTAAATCACAAGAGGGCAAATAGATTTTTCTTTCTGAAAACATCTTTGAGTTCCCGCCTGGATATTATTTATTGCCATATTTATTTGTTTTTATTTATTCTTCTGTTTATCAGGAAACAAAATTCAGTTTTTCTTCATTCTTTCACAAGCTTATTGGTTGTTGTGTGCTACCAGTTAACTGCATTTCTTCCTTCAGTGGAGATGCTCAGCAGATTAGGGAGACAGAGGATGGTAGCACACTGCATTTGGACACTGCAGTCAACACTGCCCCTCTGGACCAGCAGTGTCAAGTACATACACGGCTGGAAGATGGTTTGTATGATCATTCTTCTGGAGCAGTAAAAGTATATTCCAACCCTTCTCTTTCTAGCTGTATAACCTAGTCATAACAATTGCAGAACTTGCAAGACGCACCAGTTCAATCTGGGTACATATTTAGGTACTGTAACCAAGTTATAAAAACAAGGGTGAGGTAAATTTTTATGAGCACTGTGTGGTGAGCAAAGCTCTTTCTGCTTCTCTGTGTGTGAGCTCTGAAGGGTATCATTAGGATGATGAAAGTTGTTGACCAGTGTCATGCACCAAAGGAGAAAGAATGGATTTCCCGTAAGTCTTTGTAGACTAAATGCCACACTGTGGCAGCCAATCTGTGATTCAAGAGAGGTTGCTCTAGGATTTCCTCCTAATCTTGCTTTTCCTTCATGTTATCATGTTCATGTGCATGGGTGACATTGACTCTGGGAAAGGTGGGGCCTGATTCCAATCTCCCTTAGTATAAATTGGAGTAATCACACTCAAAAAATGGCAGTTAAAGCAGCATAAGATGATGTGCCCACAGTGATGACTAGTGACACATAAGTTAATTCTATTCCCTGCATGAGATCTGGTGCTGGATATACTGTGGTTTAGTGCAGCTGTGAGCCATCAGAAGATCTCACGGGAAGTTGTGTGGCTGTGAAATGAATTAACCTGTATCAGTACTGCACAGCAGGGCTTGTGATTAAGCTGTAATTCCTGCCAGCTAGTTTCATAGTTCTCCTTTTGCAACCATCACTAATTCTAAACTGTAGCTCTTCTGACCTCAACCGCCTCCAAACCTACAGAGACTCTACTGGATAAGACTGCTCATTCTGATAGTATTTTAAAGAACTCGACACTTTCTCCTTTTCCTGGTCAATCAATTCTTCTTGGGGCACAAATTTAGGGGAAAACTGAGCACAGGACTTGCATCAAAAACTGAAGAGGAATTTTTAGGAGTACATCTCTTGTATCAAAAGCTGAATTCTGTAGCAGCTTTACTTGGGAAGATAAAAGAGGTTGTAGCTTTGGGTGCTAAGGATGCTATATAGTATTCAAATGCTTTAGGACTCTGGTCAAGCTCATTGTTAGCTATCCAAAGGAAGTACCATGCTATGCTAAATGTAAATCCTTTAAAAGCTTTCCTTTTGATGAGATCTTTCAAAATGAATAACTCAAACAATCCATAAGATTCATAATGTCAAATTAATTTCATGGTAGGGATAGATCTAACATCACTTTTTAAGGCTTCCCCATAAAACATCACTAATGAAAAGTTCTGAAGTTCTCATGGGAGGGCACTGACTTCTGTATTTTTATCTTTTTTTTTCATTGAAAGCACTATTTTTTCAAACATTTTTGCCGTAGGATTTTTTTTTTCCCCCTGGATTACTATGACTGATTAGTCTTGTTGCAAAGATCCAGAAGCCTGAAACTGTTGATCTATTTCATTACAATAGATGACATCTTCATTGTTGGTATGGGAGTTTTAGCCTTCACAGAATAACCAGGGTCTGAGAGTATAAAGATTGCGTTGAAAAGCACAAGCAAGTCCTAAATGACAATGTGTTTTAAAAAAGAAATTAACCTTAAAGTTCAGAATAAGTGGGCTATGCATTGCAAAATCTTTTAGTTTAAGAACTTTAAGGACGAAATACTCAGGTTTTCCTGTCTCATCATACCACTCAGGTATTCTTGAGTCTCTAAAGGTTGATCAATAGGGACCATTTTTGTAATCCAGACATTTTCTTTCCTACTCTCTCTGAGTCCTCCTCATTTATTTAGGTAACTAAAGGTCAGAAATTTCAGATAAAGGCAAAAAAAAAAAAAAAAGCCTGATATGCCAGATGGAGGTACTTCTCTTCTGAAACTATCCACACAGTGTAATTATTGATAACTTGGAAAACATGTCTGAACAGAACTTTTCTTTCTAATGATTATGTTTTTGAATTTTTGTCCAGCAACAGCAAATCCATATAAAACTATACGTCACAATACCACCTCAGTGCTAGGCTGCTAAACATTCTGAATGTACTTGGAAACATCAAAATTACTGCAGGTTCCAGAGATGACTCTGCATTTCCTCTTAAAAAATGTGGTGGCAAGCAGCTCTTTTTGCTGCTTTTAATGGAAGAATAGATCCCTGAGACTTCTTCTACTTCTGTCTGTGCAGTATAAATTTTTCTGGGCACTCAAAGGTTTGGTTCATGCTCTGTAATATTCAAATACAAAGGGTAAAATGGGTAAGGAAATAGGAAGGCTGCAGTGCCAACAGTGTCAGCATGCCAAGCCTACATTCAGCTGAATGCTGGCTGGTTTGACAAGCAGCTTGCGATAGGACATCTCTGCTCTGAGTAGATCTCTGTTGTGTGTAAGCACAGTTACATCACTGTTATCACCAGGAAAGCTCCCTTTTTTTTCTTCATGAGGTGGTCAGATGCTCATTGGGGTCTGATTATTTATTTTGTTTGTCATCTCAGAGATCATTGAGTAGCTGCACACATTTGAACAGGTAGCAATTTATGCTCTTTTTTTCTGGTGGTAAAGTAGGCATATGAAGCAGTCTTAATGCAGACACTAGTGCTTTCTGTAGCAGGTCTGAAGTCAGCAGCCTGTTTTCTGAAGTGGTAGATTACCGGTATTTCCACAGCCTGGCTCACTGCAAATGATGCCTAAATTTGGACACCTGCTACTAACAAGCTGCTGTTTTTCACTGCAATAATCCAGACTGCAGGATTAAATCCAGACTCAGTGACAAGTTTTTTGTCACATAATTCCCAAAACAGAAGAATAGTTGCCTCGGTAAGGTAAGCACAGCCATTTTTCAGTGGCATGAGTCTTGAGATCTGCATGTTCTTGAAACACTTTCTGATTTTACCTTCAAGTATGACTTAGAAAATAAACTGTTGTTCATGCACAGTGAAAGAGATGGTTTATTGGTCTACTAGTAATGAGAGGTCTTTCTTCAATGCCATAAGTCTTCAGACTTTGACGGGACTGTGGGCCGCTTAACTAACTCTCAGAAAGAAAGACAGTCCTGTCCAGGGCAAGCCACATAGATAAGTTTGCATTGGCAAATCTGTGAGACTAAGTACTAAAATGTTGCATGGAGGTTCCAGCTTGTGATTTTTTGTTTCTTTAAGCTCTTTTTGGCTGCTGGGAGTCAGTCACAAGTGATGCTGGGAGCCTTTCTATGAGCTCACTGGAAAGAGAGCATGGTTGTTAACTAACTGTGATCTCTCCCAGTCACCTAGATAATCATGCTGTTCACAGTAAGGTGAAGCCTTGCACAGCTTCACTAAATCACCGGATCCCAAGGACACAGGAATGGCCAAATGGAGAAAGAGGAGAATTTATGTTGTGCAAGCAATAATTAGCTAGGCTAAGCAGAGAAATTTCTGCACAGTAAATATTTTTCATGTCTCACCTCTGTGTTCACTGGTTACGAAGATGTTCTCAATAATTTGCTGAAATTTTTGCCTGGGTATTTGCAAAAGCAAAAGTCTTTTCAATGATACAAACACATACATGGATTATTTAAAAGTATTTGACATATTTTCAAGTTTTCAGTGAAGTGGAAAATTTCAGCTGGATATAAAAAAGTTTTGACTGAAACATTCAGACGGTGGGCAGAAGATAAGAAAGACATTCTTATGCCTTTCTGGCAATAAGAAACATAAGTCTGCAGATGTCTCAGTGCAATGGAGAGACTAGAGAGGAAAACAGAAAGAACTTTGGTACTCAGGGATCACAGGAAGCAGCTGAGAGATCAGAGAATTGTACAGAAAGCCAGTCCATGAAGAGACTTGCTGATGGTAGAAGCTGAAAGAAATCAGTTACCTTTATAAAAATTACTGAAAGTGTACAGGGGTACTGATATTTTATTACAACACTATTCTCAAGTTTTACTCTGTAGTCCTCTTCCAGATACCATGCTGGAGAGAAAGGCAGTAGAATTCTTCCCTCTACCAAAAATAATCAGGAAAAAAACTACTTGTCTTTCTGTGAGGTGGAAGATTATACAGAGATAAAGATTTCCAGGTTGCCAGCTAAGTCAATTTTATCCTCTGAATGAAATTCCTGTAAAGATAATAGTGTCACCTCACAACTTACCTCTTGCACATTGGGTCTACCACATGTGAATTCAGCAGGGGGCATGTGTTGGGGATCTCTTTGTTGGGATTTAATATGTCAGTGGTCACTAGGCAGGACCTCAAATTCAAAGTAAATTTTCTTCATGGTGCTTTAAGTTGTTCCATAACCTGTTTTCAGAAGGCATTTGAGCTAAATTTTCTGGCCCCTTTATCTGTGTAAATAAGAGGATGGTTATATAGACTCAGCTTTATCAGGTAGTGTCAATAACACTTACCTATTGCTTTTCTTCCAATTGCTTTTCAGTCTCAAATGGAAGAATTGACTTCCCCAAAGAACAAATTGTCTCTTCAAGACAGGATGCTTTTTAGGTGCCTGTGCTTGGACTTCTGTAAACACCTAAATCTGACTTCTGCTACCTGCCTGGGATCTTTATGTGGAGGCAGCAAAACCAGTTCACACTGAGCTTCCTCAAACATTTCTACTGGCATAATTGAAGTGTGGTAAGTGAAGGATAAGGTTAGCAGATGAGGAGGGAAAGGGAATGAAAGGGTGAGGGAGAAATCTTTTGTTAAAGTTGCCATGAAAAGAAATGAAACTGAAACAGACAATATAGGATTTGGGGAATCCTAATCCTATGCTCCATGCTTTTGATTGAATATCTTACCTGTTGAGCTCTTTCCCTTCTTTGTATACACATGAGAACCAAACACTGTTAAATGACAGGAAAAAAACAGTAAGAACTTCATCTCTTCAGTCAGTTTTCTAGAATGTAGTTATGCCATAATCTTAAATATCTCATATAGGAGCTTTGAATAACTGGACATATTTTACGATTTGAATTGTGCCAGCTGCACTGCCTTTCATTGTCTTACAGACTGATGTCATATTATAGCTGGTGTCAGCAATGTGGGCTCACAGTCTTTTAACTTACTGATAACTTACTAATGATCTCTTATTTTCCAGATTTTTTATCTTTTTTATTTCCTCTTGCAAATACAGCTTTTTCAGTCTACATATTTCCTACTGTGTTATTTCAGGACCAAATAGTCCTTGATTAGCTAAGTGTAGCTAGTCTCACTTGGTGATGGCCCTGAAAAACAACAGAAATATAAAAGAACATTCAGGTAATGAGACTAGTAGGAGACTAATAAAGAGTGAATGTGACTGATAGCATACTTTGTGCTTTTGTTCTTTTTTTTGGACAACCACAGCAATCTGAGTATACTTTTTGTTTTCATGACATAATGCATCTACTTCTAACATGTCCATTTGTATCAGCTGGCAACAGATTGTGGGATTTCCTTTTTTTTTTTGCAAACTACAAATTAATAGTGTTTTGGTATTTCTCCTTTCTTTTCACTAACTTTGTGGTGTTTTCACCAAACTATTTACTGACTATAACTATAAAAGTGTTATTGAAGCATTTCCTGAAATGTGCAGCCATGTCTTCAGCCTAATCCAAATTTCATTTTCAATATGAAAATGCTTGATAACATTGTTTAGAAGTGGAAAGTTTTCTATATTCCAAAAGTGGAACCCAGAAAATGTAAGGGAAATGTTCTTCTATCCCTTTAGACAATTTCTTATTCTCCAGATTTCTTATTTGTCAGATTCTATGTGCAGTTGACACATTTGCTGAAGTTTATAGCAATCACTAAGACTTAATGTAGCCCTAGCGAGGGATGGGATCTATTTGTAAGATGTGTTAAGCTAGACAGAACAGCAGTGGACATTGTTGTTTTAATCCATGGTCATTTAAACCTGCTGAGTTCTAGGTTTTGTAATAAATACCCTTCCTGAGCATAACTGCAAATTACAGAAGTCTGGATTTTTTCTGTTTCCCAGTTTTTGAATTTAGTGTAGTTGGCTGGTGAATGAAAACTGTTATTCTTGTTCAGGAGGTCCAACAGAAAAAGTCTTCTGTGACCCTCTAATTGATTTGTGTTTCTTTTACAGACAGACTTTAGAAAATGGATTATTATTGTTCTGTGTGTGTGCTAGAAAGCTGCCAAAGCAAATAGGTGCAGGTGCAGTGCGATTGCATCACCAGGCCCCAGATGTCTATGTACCTGATCTGAAGGTGGAGTCAGGCAATTAAATCACCATGTTCTCTTAACTATGGTCAGATACATCAGCCCTTGCTGAGTCAGGGAAGGGAATACCTGTTACAGGGAATGGTTCTGTCAAGGTTTAACCCTGGATGGCAGCTGAGCCCCACACAGCTGCTTGCTCACTCCTCTCCAGTGGGATGGGGGAGAGAATCAGAAGGGTAAAAGTGAGAAAACTCACGGGTTGAGATAAAGACAGTTTCACAGATAAAGCAAAAGCCATGTGCGCAAGCAAAGCAAAATAAGGAATTCATTCACTACTTCACATTGGTAGGCAGGTGTTCAACCATGTCCAGGAAAGAAAAAAACCCAACAAATCAAATGAAATGATTCCTGGTTCAAACACAGAAGTAGATTTATTTCTTGTATGCACCATTAGTTTCATTGGGGATTTGTAAGATACATCAGTTGGGTATTTCAGAGCAGTCATTCTCATAACATGAAACCATAACAAAAATCCCAAATTATTACATGTGGGGAATAAATGGCATTGTGTTTCTCACAAACACCCACTAAAGCAACAATAATTTATTGTTCAGGCAGACATACTGAATCTTACTAGAGGCAGCTAACTTAGCCCTTCCTTAGCATGCTGCCTGTCATTATTATGAATTGGGATTTCTGGCTAATGTGTGATTTTTTTATTTTTATAGGTGTGTGCATATATATATGTGTTTGCTAGAGAGGTCCATAGTAATATTACATTACTAAAATGGAAAATGTTAATGGTCTGATTGGAATGACTCTGTACAGCCTGTGCTGTATCAGCAAAGCCCTTGCATGTTAGGGCTTTCAGTCTAAATACCATAGCACTGTGAGGAAAGCTACCATATCCCTTCTGGGAAACCAGCACGACAGTGTGCCTGTCAAAAATGCCTGTGCCCCTGCAGCCTGGCAGACACACAGGTGGAATTAGAGGTCTGTCTGCATCTGCAGGTTTATGGTCTCACTGGGATGACGGAGATGTGGTGGGATAGTCCACATGACAGGAGCGCTGCCAAGGGTGAATACAGACTTTTTAGAGGGACAAGCCAGGAAGGTGAGGAGGATGAGCTTATGTGAGCCCTTTCTGTGAGAGAGAGGTGGGAATGGATGGAGATCTGCCTTGGGATGGGCAGCGAGCCAGCTGAGAGCTCGTGGGTGGGTCGTGATAAGTGAGCACACGAATGTATGAGCTATGTTGTAGTGGGTGTCTATTGCAGATTGCCTGACCAGGAAGTTTAAGTAGATGAGGCCTTCTGAGACACCTGCAAGAAGCCTCACATTCGTACATTCCTGGTCCTCACAGAGGACTTCAGCCACGCTGGTAACTGCTGGAGGGACAACCCTACAGGGCACAAGCAATCCAGGAAGTCTCTGGAGTGCATTGATGATAACTTCTTGACAGGTGATCAAGGAGCGCTAGCAACATCAGTGTCCAAGTATTAGATTTTACCTGAGAACACACTTTGTGGCATGGTGACCCTAAGTGCCACAGCTACAACATGCACAAAATAATTTCCTTACAGTCTTTCCTTTGCAGCCACTCATATTTTCTTCCTGTTCCACATCCTTTTACCCAGAGCAGATGGTAGTTTGTCCCATCAGTTAAGGTGCCATCTTATGACATTGGCTTTCTAGGTAGCTGGAGTTCTCAACTGCCCATGATGAGTTCCCTGCTGAGATGACGACTGGTGTCATCTCAGGTTTGTCAGGAGTGGAGTGACAACTCACTTCTACTCTTCCAGAAGTAGCAGGAAAGAGAAGTAGCTGTGCAATAAGCCATTGCAATTTCTCTTCATCAGGCTTCCTTATGCTTCCTCTGCAGTAACACAGATTCAAAAAACGCTTTAGTCAAAAGCAGAGAAGCATCCCTTTTCAATTCAAATCCATTTCTTGTAATCACGTGTATATTTTCCAATTACCTGTGCACTTAAATTCACTTCTTTTTAATTTCTATGTAGTAGCTGCCACAGTTGTTGCTAGAAGTAAGCTTCTACTGGACACTCAATTGTAGTGTCTGCATGGAAAGTAGATTTCTGTCTTACATTGATTGTATAAACAAAGTTACAATTGATTGTTCTCATTTCCTTTATAATGCTCTGCTGTGTATTATATGAAACAGATACAATATATGCAGGAACAATATTTATTTTTCTTTATTGAAAATTCTGGATTTCCGGCTGAGCAGAGTATTTACATGCTGTTCTCCAGTTAGCGTCTGCTGCTTAGCTGAGTGTAAAGCCTGGGTGTGTATCTTGTATTGTAAGCTGAATAACGCATCATGTTTGCAAAATAAGGATTCTCCCCTGTGCCTCATTAAAATGAGGATACTGAATTAAAATGCTCAGTAAAGACATCTCCTGGCTTTGCTAGTATGTTTCATATAATTCCTGTTGGGCCCTTTGACTGGAAGTGGAAACTACACCCTCTAAGGTCTCCAACCTGCCAACACACACTGCAGTTTGTGGCACCTTCCTACTATATTATCTACATTACCCTTGGAGAAAGCATTCTGCCTATTGTATTTAAAAAGGAAAACAGAAAAAGGAAAAGGAAAAAAAAGGAAAAAAAAAATCAAAATTGAAACTTAGGAAGCTTTTTAAGTAGGCCAGGTAATCACTGTGAGAGGAAAGACGTGCAGAGGAACAAGATTTCAGGCTATGCTGTTACACTTAGTTAGTTTCATGACATTCATGGCATGGGAGGCTCTGTTCTGCCTGTCCCTGCTTGAGCAAACAGATTGCCTTATTTGTCTTGTTTTGACACTTCATTGTTTAGGATTTCTGTTCCGCATAATGAAAGACGTAAAAATATTACTGAAAGTTTTAATTCCCTGGGGAACTGGATGTGCTTATTCTATGAAGCTATTTGGAGGAAGGAGCTTTGGCAGCATGTCTGTGGTGTTCAGTGTTTGATGAAAGGTGTCTTTAGAAGACAAACAAAAACACCCCTCATCCCCTCTGTTTGGACTCTGTCCTGTGGTGAGGCGGACTGGCGCAGATGGCAGTACTGAAGCATCGTCCAGATTTCGAAAAGGCCCATGGAGGGTCCAGTGCGTTTTATGGAAAGATGATTCAGGTCATTTGTGCCATAATGCAAAGCTTTGAGAAGCTGCTGGCTAGTTACCTGGAGGGCTTTGCCCAGGGATCTCAGCTATTCACAGGGAGTTAATCATCTCCCTCCTCTCCCTTCAGCACAGGCAAAAGTAGTAATAATGAAAGTGGAGTACAGCAATAAAGAGGATTTCTTTCCTCAGCACTTTCCAAGTGCCTGCATTTCACTTGGTAGATAATGGTGTGGGGCTGGCTGTGATTTCCAAGCCTGCGTTGAGTCATCATTTTAAACTTGTTTCTCTTTTTGATACTATGATTAGTTTTGGCCAATGTACACTTGACTGGAGACAACAATAAAAATAATTGATTTAATATTTCTTAAATTAAGCTTGTGACAGATCTCTTGCTCAGAGGAAACACACGTTGGAGTCTCCAGGGCGGTCACACTTCCAGCCTCCTGAACATCAGAGGGGTTTTAACTGCAAGGCCAGTCCCTTCTTGTCTCCCTCTGCTGCAGTTATCCTGCAAGCTACCCCCTGAGATGCGCAGCACAGCCCCCAGGAGCGGAGCTAGCCTCAGCCATGTATGATACTCCACCTCAGGGACTCCCTGTCTCCGGTGGGCAAAAGACCAAAACAGCAGCAGGCAAAATTGCCTCTTCTGGGCCTGGATTTTTATTGCCGTCTCTGAGGAGTACTGGTATGTAACCTTCAGTCAAATGCAACCAGTTGAAGGAGCAGTTCTTTCTGGAAGTCTCAAAACTAATAGCTTTTCCCTGAAAACCCCTAGTCTGAAATAAACCAAGCTGCATTCAAGAGAGTCTAATGATGAGAGCCCAGTCCCTGGACTGCGAGTCCTGAGCCTGCTGCAGGAAGACTGTGGCAGGGCAAAGCACCTGGGTGCTACCTGCTCCTGCTCTCATGGGTGGACAGCCAAGCTGGAAGCAGTCACTCCCCAGCAGCACGATGGGCTCTGGTGGGCATGGTGGTGCATGTGGTGTCATCGCCTGCCTCCTGCATGTTCCAGCCTCCTCTGAGGGGACTGAGCACAGGGAGCCAGTGTGTGCTTTGGTGGGCTCACAGCCTGTGCCCTGGGAGGTCTGGGCAGCAGAGAGCAGTGCGCAGACACAGGGAATAGCATTTTTCTTCAGAAGACCTGTAGGAGCCCATTTGTCACTTGCATACCTGGATAAAATTTTTCCTGTCACTGGGGTGGGGAAGGGTCTCACTGATTTCAGAAAAGAAAAATTTTCAATTCACTGAAATGCTACATTTGTATTATTGCTTGGTTTTGCTTCATTTATTTGCTTTGGAACATTTTTCAGCTGGGACAGTTAATGAATATGAAAGAGATTGTATCTGTGTTGATTCAACTGGTCTCTTTTATAAAGTGCTCAAGTCAGCTTTAGTAGCTGAAAATGCAGCTGTTTCTCTTCAAATACAGATGGTATCATAGCTGATAAGTCAAATTAAGCCTGAACAAGCAACCCTAGACTACATCTCAGCTAGTTTAAGAATCAATTTTAGAGATTTATAATACCACAGTGGGTACTGTTCTGTATTATCTCGATGTGCAATGATTTACACATTTACCAACTACTTACCATTAATAACATAGACACGGAAAATCCCAGTCAGTGAAGTACAAAGTATGCTACTGAACAGAGTTCCCAGCAGTGCCATGGGGCCTCCATATTGAAATGAAAGAAAGAAACTCTGAATGAACTGGCTTTGCATGTCTATAACTCTGTGTATTGGTGTATTGGCATTCATCCAGTGTGGTTGCTTTGACATTTTTTCCTTCTGTTTAAAATTTTTTTGAATATAATAGGTTTCTGGCATGGAGTCGCTATGATGCAGCACAAGCACAGGTAAACAGAATTTGCCTGTGTTGAATATGGGCAACTTCTCAGTTACCTGCATATACTGTTTGCATCAGGAACATTACCGTATGAGCTTGCCTGCTTTTCTACTCTTGGCAGACTATTTTGTTGCTTATGAGCACAAGAAAACTGTGTGTTTGATGCATTGATAAGCTGAAATTTAGGGAGTCTTAAGCTTTATTCTTGATAAGTAGATTACTATACAAAGAGACACGTTTCTACAGGTAGTTTAGTTAAGCTGCAAAACTGTATGTTGCCTCAAGAATGTCAAGGACTCTCCACAAATCTAAACCTGTCATTATTTTTTTTTTCTCTGCCACTTCCAGTATGGTTTGCTGTCTGCCACATGTCTGGCCCTCACCACCAGAGTTTATGAACATCATACACCTTAGCTGGTCTGGAGTTGCCAGTTTCACTCCCAGCCCACACTTCTTCAGAGAAGTCAGTTTCTCTCTCTTCTGTCTCAACATCCCTACCTTGAACAGTGGCGTTAGAGAGAGGGAGTGAATGCTCTCAAACTACATTTCTATGTTTTCATGCTCATGAGAGGAAATACCTAACTTGGACAGGTACAGAACAGCTAAAAAAAGGTGGTGGGGTTTGTGGTTTCTCTGCTGATAGCAGTCAGATGCTCTGGCTTCCAAAAAACTGGCAGCACACAGTACACCCATAGCTTTGGTTTGAGCTGGAGGCTTGCTGCTGTGCTGTGGAGGCAGAGGTGGAGACCTGGGTCAGGGCTTGGTGCCTGGAGGCCTGCCTTCACCTTCCAGCTCTGCTCCAGACTTCAGCCCCCTCCTTTCCCTTCATAAAACAACAACTACTCTCTGTCCATCAACCTGTATTTACCTGGGTTGTGGGTCCTTTGGGGACTCATTATAGGTGAGCAGCACCTATTTTGGTCAATCCAAGGCCAGCAACTAACTTGAGCAGTGACAACCCAGAAGAAGTAGAGCAAAGGCTGAATATGACAGAATTTTTACTTGAGTCTGTTTACTGCCCTGGCTGTGGCTGTAGCAGAAACAGCCGCTCCTGTGCTCTGCTGTGAGAAGGTCTGGCTTACCGGGAGAGCTGTCTCAGGAGGACTACCAGGCATGCACAAACTCTCACAGTGGGAACCCATCTGGGAATTTTGGAGCTCAATTCTTTGCGTGACAAAGTTTGGAGAAAGGAAATAACTGCTATTCCCCTTGTTCTCTCCTTTCCTCCCACAAGTGAGCCTCAACATTCATTTGAAACTATTTAAAGAATTATTACCCTTGAATGAGGGGGAGGGGGAAGTGCCATATTTTTTATTGGTCACATTAAATGCATATTTTTATCTATTATTTGGTAGACTGGATAGCTATGACTTTCAAGTTAGGTTTTTAGTACAAATGCACCTTTTAATTTTCATAGTGTGCTTTCCAAATACTTTATACAACTAGAAAAAATTGCCTCTATGACATAAATGTGTTCCCTATTATGCCATTATGCAGTTATTTACTGAGGTCCTGTGAGACACAATTCATCAAAGATTTTAAGGGTTCTAAACTCAATTCCACAAGGACACAAAGGGAGAAGCCCCTCCTAACAGCTTACAACACATAGGTGAGATGGAGAATGTCCACAGAGGACACCTATGTACCCACAGTGGAGCAGAGCACAGCAGGGCTCAAAGGGAGCTTGTGCAGCTGCATGCTGCAGATGTGCTTGCCTGGGTCCTAACAGCACAAAAACTGAATTAATGTGGTTTTTTTCCTGGGCTTGTTAGGACTGCCACTGATTAGCTCAGGTGCAGCAGCACCTTGCTAAGTTTATATGCTTTCTGTTTCTGAGGATGGACAGTGTCTGTTCAACACCATGTATTAGTAGTACATGGAAAGTCATTGCTGAAGGCAGCTCCAGGCACAATTAAAGATTTCTCAATTTTTGTCTGAGAAAGGAGCCATACAAGTAAAGGAGGCAGACAAGATAGGCTGTGCTGTTAAACCTGCGTTTTGTGAGACTTTTAGCATACAGTTCCCTCAGCAGATTGCACAAATATCTGAGAAAACGGTTGTGAGGCTTTTCACCGGTGCTGTTCAGTACTTTGATTTGTATTAGTCTTTCTTACATTGTTTCTTCTTCCCCCAGCACTATCTCTGCCAAAAGGTGCAAGACACTTGCATTGCAGATTCCTCCCTGACCCCATGACCACCTCTTGTGCGAATGGGTTTTCAGCAGCTGGTGAAGTCCCCTGAATATGGAAGGAGTTGTAGGACCCAGTGTGTAAGCCTAGCCATTAGCTAGGGCACCTCTCTTTCTCTCCAGGAGTCTGTTTGTGCTGTAGTCTTTCCCCTGGAAAATTTATGGTAATGTTGCTTAACCACAGACCTAGTGGCCTGGGAATACTTAATAGGAGAGGTGGGAACTGAACAGCAGTAATGCAACTCTTGGGCATGATCAGTTGCTTCTCCTTTAATGAGGAGTCCAGAGAAAAAAAACACCTTTATTAATATGCAGAGATAGGTCAGTTTTATGAGGGAGGTGTTCAACAAAGACTGAATACTAATATAAATAGCCACAACTAGGGTCTTTTCTGGAACAAAATTTTCCCTCCCCTACACATTGTCATAAAGGGCTGGCTTTTTCAGGCCCCTTCTTTCTTGTATCAGTATTTTAGTTGTGGACACCACTCCAGAGAATACCCCTGTTGTGATAATGTATTTCTAAACATAACACTCTTTCACGCTGCAAACAACTGCAAAAACTAACAGCATGCTGTTCACAAGCTAAACAACTGCATTAATTTACATAAAGGAATAAGGAATAAATGACACTCCAGGGGCATGCAAATACCTTCAACCCAGCATGGCACAGACATGGCAATTGTACCTAGTTTGTCCCTTCGCATTTTAATTCTTCTCTTATTTCTTCATCAATTGTAATGACGAAAATAAAATGAAAGAAGTTGGTGGCTTGATGTAGAGACAAAAGTGTACTTGTCACACTAAGCTGTAACTAATTGCCTATTAAATAAAAGTTATGTCTGGTCATGGTTATGAAACTGCTGTAGGCTTCTTTACAGCAAGTTCTTGACATAGTGGTTTATGCTAACGTAATGGCCTGCAAAGATCCGTAATATTAATTCCTAAATGGTTCCAAACCATTCTAAGCCATTCCTCAATGATTTGCTAAATCTACTGAAATTCAGTTTGAATTTCTTTCTGCTGTTATTTAATCCAAGCGCACAAAGTTCCCTCTCTCATTCCGTAGTTCTAACAACACTTTAGAAAATAGATCATCATTACCTCAATGCATTTGTTTTATTATGTACATGTGATTTCAGAATGACTTTTTAAGTTGCCCATCAACAGAAATAGGCTCGCAGTGTTCCTTTGTCCTAGAGCAAGCTTGGGCTGTTCACTACCACTTAACATTAACAATCTTATTTATATGTTTTGTTTAAACTGTCAAGTGACAGAGACATAAATTAGTTGGGCTGTTCCTTTACAAGCTGCTGTTCAGCAATGCATGTGAGGCTTTTAGAGATCCTGTACTACAAGTTCTAGTATGTGTGTTCTTTGTTCTAGCCCCTCTTGAACACCTGTTGAAAACCTGGTTAACTTACAATGAAAGGTGCTTGAGTACAGAGCGTAGCAGTTGCTGTTAAAAAATATTAAGTAACACGTGAGTGATTACAATAGCTTCTTTATCCTCTCACATCGACCGTCCTGAACATGTGTTACTTCCTGTGTAAATCTACACACTCTTACAGTCCACATACCTCTCTGATTGCTGGGACTAGAGCAATGAAGAGGAAGGCTTCCTGGTCTGTGAAATCAAGTAGCCATCAAAGTGATGAGGTGAATCTTTATTAATTTTATATAGCAGAGAAGATGGAACAAAACCAGTTTTAATTCCAGACCTGGAGCCTGATTTTAAAAACAAATCCTCTTACTCAGAGGTATGTTAATTTCACCTAGCTCTGGCTTAAAAACCCTGGTTTTTGTAGATTTACCAAGTATTTTCCTTTTTCATACTTGCTGTTAGCTGTGGAAGGTGAATATTTTATGAGATTAAACTCCTTTTTTTTTCTTAGTAAACAGAAAGCTACAGAAAACCAGATTTCTTTTCTTTCTGTACAATTAACTAAATATTCCCTAATAATCACACAAAGCCACATCAGAACAAACGTAAGTACGCACACTGAAAATCCTTTCGAAACCTTTCTTCATTCAATTAAATTTGTAAACGTTATTTTCCATTAGTCTTACTCAAGCTCTGAATCAAGCTTCTGAGCACTGAAGAAGGAACAAAATACTCCTTTTTATAGCAGTGTGCAAGGAAGTGAGCAAGGTGGGGAGTAAGATGGGGAAGCTATAGCAGGAATATGAAATTAGAGAACTAAGAAAAGAAGAAATCGAATGAAGAACAATCTGCTCTTAATTTGTGTCAATTGGCAAGTAACAACCATAAAAACTATTTTGGGAATGGATATTCTTTCTATAATTCAAGTAACTGGAATCAATCCAGCATGCTTTTCCTTAGCCTAAATTCTAAAAACATGTTGTACCTCGTGGGCAGAAGCACCAAGAAAGATTATTTTTCTCCCTTTGCTTTTTTCTCCTCCACTAAGGCCAAATTTAATTAGAAGAAGGACAGCTTAAAAAAATGAAATCTGCCTCGTAGCTGTCCTGAAAAGTTACTTGTGAACTGGAGAAAAATGTAGTTGGTGGGACACAAAACAATTCCAAAACATTGGGTCTGATTCTGCTGGTGTGGCATGAATAGATGAAATCAGTGTCCTGACTATAATCAGGAGGGTGGGTAGCCATACTGTTATGACTCGCCTTTCCTGAATAAAGCCAATCTGTTTCATAAATAAAGACAGACCTAGGCATTAACCTTGATCAGTCAAAGTCTATTCTCACCCAATGAATGAAACCAGCACAATTTTATCCTTTAAGTGCAAAGGAAAATTGTGTGTTACCTTTTCAACTTAATGAACTTTTTCAACTGAAGTATCCAACAGATCTTTACTACAAAAATACTAATTAATATTATCAGGTAAATCTTTTAGTTCAGTTGTGAAATGGAAAGTAATCCTTAATGAAAATAATTTAAAGAGAGGTAGTTATCATTTTGATGTGTGTTTTGGTGAAGAAAAACCCACCTTGATGTCATTTCACTGAAAAGAAACAGTACAAGAAGCACCTTACATATGTACCTGTCACAAAATGTAAACAACATCAAATTTGAAATAAAATTAAAATTATAAATATAAGTGGATTACACTTCACCATTTTCTGGCTATCGAAACAAAAGCAAGATTACATTGATACGAATACCTGATGACACCCTTAAGTCCAGACAGTTTTAACAGTGTCATTAAATTTCACAAACGTTACTTAACTAGCAAAAATCACTTTTACAAAATCTCACCTCTCAGTTTCTTCCTTTGCCCAACTAGTGTAGTCAGGTCCTTTTTACATATTGGCAAGCAATAATAGACTTTATTAATTTCAGGTTGCTGAATGAGCATTTGTCACTTCATATGTTAGTTACTGGCAACACCAGACCTTAAAATAGTTGTGACATTAGCAAAATGTCATGCTAACTGCATGTCATCTATGGCAAACTGCACTTTGTTTAGTTGTAACGGCATCAGACAGGGCTGCCTAACCATCATAAAAGTCCAGTGGCTTGGGATCCCTTCTAGAGATGGGCATCTTGATACAGAGTATTGCCTGTGTGGTTTTTGCAATGTACGTGGCTGCTATAGGCTGATGCTGGAGGCAATAATGACCCCTCCAACCTTAAAAAACAAACCCGCATTGCTAAAGAAGCAATGTCTGGGTAAACAACAGTTGGCATCAAAACCTGGAACTGGTTCCTTAGCCACAATATGTCAATTGCTGCCCACTACAGGTTTGGAGTTACTGGAGCTCTCTTGATGGTGTAAAATGTGGGAAAAATATCTTACTGCTCATTCCTGTGCATTAGTGCCTCTTCTGGACCACCTCATGGAGATACTTCAGGTTCTCTGTATTGACATAACACTCAGCAAAAATAGCAGAGTCTTTCTACCAAAAAGCAGGCATTTCAAAGGAGTAGGTGCTTGTATTAAGAGTGTGTTTACAGTTTCTTGTGAGAGCTCAAATGCCTCTCTTTTATTACATGCAATTTGGGTGGGAAAAAACCCACTTCACTACTCGTGAGAAAGTGCAATGCAAGTTTTGGGGTGTGGAGGGAAGTCCAACACTTGTAAAGTGCATTTCAGTAACCATGAAAAATTAAACTTCTCTGCAGAAAACCTTATGTTAGGACCTATTTCATCTGATACATGAAGAATAGCATAATGCAGTATTAATATTGTATTACAAAGGACAGACAAACTGTAATATTTACTTGAGGGAGAAAAAGTAAATTTCCTTTTTCAGGAAAAATCACTCAGAAATTTGCAAGAGACCATACACCCTTCCCCTGCCAAATGCACATTTTTATCTTGTATACACATGGTGAGTATTTGTCTGACCAGCTAAATTGGGCTCTATCAAACCTTGGTTGACATCAAAGAAGCTTAATCTATTACTTGTCAGCAGGCATGTGTGTCAGAGTTGTTAGGTCATTTCTTGCCTTACTCCAGTTTCTTCAAACAGCAGTACTGGTGGTCTGCATCACTGCTGGTCACTGCACAGAAGCAAATCAACAAGCTCCAGGCTTGCATTAATGTCAATATCTGCTGTGTGTTTAAAGGTTCAGATTAATTTTAATGCCATAAGCTCTGGGGACCTTAGCTGAAGGCAGTGCTTTTGCAACAACAGCTTAGTCACATAAGCTGCCTTGAACTTGCAAGCAATTGTTTTAATGAGCGTGGGTCAAGAAATATCTGGTCTTTTCTCCTGGGTACAGGCCAAGGGAGAGTAACTTCTGTAGCACAGCTGACAACTCAGCATTATGAACTTGATTATCAGAGTTAGTGAAATCTGCTGTGTGCATCTGTTCATCTTCACCAACCCATTTGGTTTTTTAGAAACTCGTTGTTTCCTTTTCTGCTGCCTATTATCCAGTGTGAGCCCCTGTGAATGTAAACAGCATACGGTGGCACCAAGCCAGGCATCTTCCACTGTACACACACATGTGTGCATGTCAGATATACACACACACACCCTTCTCTGGGGACTGCAGTCACAGTGGTTTCTTTGTGATTTTGACAAACTGGCTTGCAAACTCAGAGCAATTTCCATCATGAATTTCAGAGGACATTTCACGTCACTCTGCAGTTATGAGTGAATTCCTTTGGCTCATACACCTTTGCTTTTTGCTCAGTGTTGCTCTGAGCTGCAAGTAGGATGAGGAAGGATCTGTGCCTTACAGTGACTGTTGCTTCATGGCTGAAATTAACAATAATGCTCCCAGCAACATGATTTTTGCTATAGCAATGGTAGACTACCTATTTTGCAAAGCACTTTGAGAGCTGAGAGTGGCTGTCTGGAATTGCCATGAGAGAAAATCAGTGCAGAAAGATGGCCTACAGCTGTCCTCTATACTGCTTCAACTCAGCCATTTCTTTCTAATCTAGGGAAGTTTGTGATATACTATTTCACGGGTATAAAATTGAGCCCATGTGAATTGATGATAATCAGCAAGTGCCACTGGGCCAGGAAAGACAAGCAAGGCTTAAAAATGAAGTTTCCAACTGCCCCTGATCTGCCAGGGCTGCCGCTGTCTTGTAACCAGAGACTCTTACATCCTTGCAGCCTTGAGTGAGACTGAGGGAATCCCAACTCTGATATTCCAGTCTGAGCCCTGCTTGCTCAGTGTCCCCCTGGGTTTTCGGATTCCCAAACCAGTAAAGATCAGTAAAGAACGGCAGTTGTTCTGTTATTTCAACCCAAAATTTAATCTGATCTCATGACACTTCTGTTTTGTGCCACTTTCTCATGAGAGAAACTCACAACGGCCAGGTTCAAACATGGTTCGTTGTCTTTCTGTACATCTTGTCCTCATCTCCAACAAAGATCAAATTCTATTGGTTTGCCCACCTGAACTAAGAATCTCAACTTTATTCATTGCCGAGACTTGGCAAAACATTTTTCTCTTTTGCTTTGGGTTTTTTTTTTTTGGTTCTCTCTGCTTTTAAAGTCTTTTTCTGCTTTTAATCAGGTTTGTGCAATCAAAATGATGTTCTGCCTGCTGGCCTGGATTTCTTTCCTAGGTCTGGTCTTCCACAGAACTGACAGGAGATAAAAAAGCTTAAATGATGTGTTGTTCATGGAAATTAAAGAAAATAGCATCAGATTTTCCCGCACACAAAAAACAATCTGCTTTTTTCCCCCTGAATGGTCTTTTAAAGGCTATTTCTTTGTTTTCTTTTAAGCTAAAATAAGTTCCCATGAACTAGTTTAGTATCTTTTTTTTGTAGCAGACTGCATTAACCCTATTTCACAAAATGGCAGTAGTCCCAGCAGCTGAACAGATTCTTTAGTGCACAGAAACATAAAAGCCACATGTGTTTCAAACAGGTAAATACTTTGAAGGAGATGCCAACATAAGGGGCAATTTAAAACACCATCCCCTCTCCCTAATTAATTCAGATATAAACTATTAATGAATTTGTAAACCTGGGCCAAACTCCATAACATTTTTTTCAGTAAAAACAACCATGATTTCAGTGGGAGATATGATTGAGTTTGAACTGCAAGATTTGGGACGGAAGAGGACTTCCACAAATTAGGAAGAATAGTTGTGGACTGCTCTCATGGTGGCCTGGTCAGGGAAAGCATAGTGGATGGAACTGTTACAGTGAATCATATGTCTTTTCACAAACCTGCACTGGCTAGAATTATATGCAGGTAAGTTACAAGACACAGAAAGAGTAGATGTACTTATATCTCTTACATCTTGTAGGCAGTTAAAATTAATGTAATACAGTAAGCCAAAAGCTGTCAAAATTAGACTTACTTCTTAATGAGTTGACCAGATACATGGCTAAGAGGGAAAACAGATATTCCATTAGTATCAGGGACTGATGTGCTGCCAATATTTCAACAGTATTGGCCCTAATCTGTGCTGACAGGATTTAACGTCTTTACTGTGGACAAGTGGGGAATCTCTTAACTTGTTTGCCCTTTGAAACAAAGGTGGTCTCTTAGGAGCAAGGAAGGAGGCTTTGCCACAGCAAACAAACTTCTAGGAAGGAACTTTGATTAGCAATGTTAGCCCTTTGCTCTTGAAAACCAGTGGTGGCTAGACCTACATCGCTTGAAATGGGTAAGGGAGAGTGACCGTGGCTGTGGAGCAGAAAGGAGAGGATTAACACTGAGAATTTGGGACTTCTGTTAGTTTGGGAAGTTCTGTCAATTAACAAATCCTCAGTCTGAGTGCAAGTTTCCATGGGTGACTGGGCCAGTCTCCATTCAGTGAGCTGGCAATGGCAGGTACAGTGCTGTGGGTATGGCCTGTGGTGCTGGGATTGCCACAGCTATTGTTTCCTGTGGAGAAGAGGTCTTTCTACCCACAGATGGCCGCTTCACCTCTCCACTTCTTACAGTGCAGGCTCAGCTGTAAGGGCTGCTGTTTGACAAGCCCATTGCCCTCGGTCAGGTGTTGACAGGCAGGGATATCATAGTGCAGTCCCATACACTACTGAGGTGCAGCCCTTCTGTACCCTGACCCTTGTACTGGGTGAGGTCCACAGTGTTCATGTGGGACAGAAGAAAATCTTTTGTTACTCCAGGTTAGCTGGCTGAAAAAGTTCCTGCTTATTCTTAGGAAAAATCTTACTAGATTTTGCCTCAAGACCCAGGCAGATGATGAGTTAAAGATACCTGTATCTGGGACACTTTGTGCTTCTCATCCTAAGAAGTCAGCATACTTTAAAATCAGACTGTCTCAGCAAGGTATCTATCATTACACAGCCTGGTAAGAAAACATCTGTGTTTCAAGTTTTCCACTGCTGAGGTCAAGTTCACCCTTTATGTCCTTGTAACCCTCAAGAAATGTGTATGGTGAAATCTTTCCTCACACTCACAGAGGCATTTTGATGGTGCACAGTTTCGGTGCTGACCCTCTTGTTAGCAATAAATTCTCTTGTGGAGCATAAATAATACATTTCTTAAAGATAGATCTGAAACACTTTAACAGCAAGTGATAATTCTTATATTAGTTGGCAGCTTTTGAGAAAAATGATGTGTGCTTCCAGCACCTTCATCAGTTTTGGGGACAGTGGGAGGATGTTTGTTCTTGTAACTGAAGCACTGTATTGTTTGAAGGTTTGGGTTCAGAAGACTTTCTCTGTGACCTTGAGCAGCCATTTGCCTTCTCTGTTCCTCACTTCCATTCTGTAAATGGGTTGCAGACTGTATTCTCAACAGTGTATTACTCTTTTTCTAAGAAGCTAATTTTTTTAAAGCACAAATATTTACACCTATCATTTACGATCAAATGTTCAACAGAAAGTTTTGAGGTGCTGGTCTTGTTGATTCTTTTGGATGAGAGAAAAAGAGGCAGAGGGACCTGAATCAAACACTTGATATTTTCTATCTGAAAATGCAGTTTTCTTTACCATTGTATTTCACAAAAGGTTCTGAAAGGTTCTACTTTTGTGCCAATTAAGAAAAACAGCTTTTGAAACTTGGTGAATTACACAGAACAAAATTGTCATCCTCTAAATCATTCTTAATATGGTATTTTTTTCCCTTTTAGTCTGTCTTGATAATCTGGAGTGGGAGCTCTTCTCCCTAAAACAGTCCCTGTCTTTTACCATAGTCCAGATTCTGATAGTCAGCATGACCATTCCCACATCTCTTCCAGTAATCCCATTTCCTTCAACTTTCTTCTTACTTTTGGAGTCAGATTGTTTAACGTGACTGAAAATGTTTGGAAATACACTTCTGCTGTGCATATGGAGCATGTCAGTCTGAGGATAGTATTATAATAAAACTCATAAATTTTTAACAGTTTGAACAGAATTTGGTTTCAAACCTGATTGCTTTTCTTTGAAGCTGGTAACTGTATTTTCATACTGGTTTTAGAATTACTTTTATATGTGTTCCAGCCTGCATTGTTATTTGCCAACACTTCTTCCTCTCTCTGTGTATGTTTACAAAACACACAGTCATTATGTTAGGTCATGTCTAATGCTTCCCTTTAAACTCCAGGAAAAATGAGATAAAAATTAAAAACACATTTCTGGAAAAAAAAAAGATATCAAAACAGAGTGACTATTTTGAGAGGAGTCTTTCTAGAAATGCAACATCCATAAAGAATGCAAAGGAAAAGGAAGCAATAGAAGCCACATATGGTTTATGTTTGGAATTTGAAGAAAAGATGGTGTTGTGAGATAGATAGTGCCCTTTCCTTCTGATTTTTTGTTAGAATGCTATGAGAGATGAACTGCTAGTAGTTTTCAGCTAAGAGGCTCTGCCGGGTAGATGGACGTTCTCTACATCCTCTTTGCTTGAAGAGGTACAGGTGGATGTCTACATGAGGATGCAGAAGCAGTGTAAGTGAAATAGTTCCTTGCTTTTATAGCCTTTTCACTTAGTTGAAAAGGACTTTGAAATATAGGAGAAGCTATGAGTTGTGAAACCTGATTTGCATAGTAAAGCCTTTTTTTCTCTGAAGTTTCTCATGGGAAAGAAAAAGAAGTAGAATTTGTCCACCTTGACCATCCATATTTAAATATATTTTCAGAACTAGATGTTTCATTGTATTTTTAGAAACTGTTTTCCAAAGGTGGCTACTGAAATAATGTCTCTGAAGTTTACTCATGTCTCTGTTCTGCAGATAAACAATAAAGGGGCACACAGATAGAGATTTGTTTTAGGAAGAGATCTGTGGTGTTCCTGTTTCTCTGATGACTGGTGAAGTAATTTCTCTGAAGGGTCCTATTTACCTGTGTATCTGGAATATCCAGTGCAGGTTCTGTGCATGCCATGGTGCTTTTAGATCACACAAAAATCCTTTCTTTTTCTTCTTAATGATAATGTTTTCAGCTCACTGAATGACAATGCTTACACCGTGTGGATAAAAACACTACTTCCAGTTTATATTCAGGGGTGCTGAAGGCCTGAAACATTTCAACTGCCTAAAACGAAAACCAGGGCTGAAAAATGGACAAGCAACTCCTCTGGATGATGGCGTTGTCCTGTGCTTGAAAGAGGGCATGCAAAGATGCAAGCAGGCCTTGAGATCCACCTAAAAACATACATAGTTGCAGCAAAATCTCTTGAAATATCAGGGTGGACTGTCAACTGTTATAAAGCTTATGTGTAGCTCACAATATGGCCAACTGCATTTTTATGTTTGTGTGTGGTCAGGATGCAGTTTTAAATTATATACCCTACTAATTGACTGCAGTTTGAGGTGCTTTGCTTAGCACCTTTAAAAGTCAGATCACTTTTTTTGATGTCTAAATATAACCTTGGATGGCTGGGGCACCTGTGTTTTCATAAACTTTCCCAATTGTTTAAAATCATAAATAGAGCTCAGATCACGTACATTATTCTGCCAGTGAAGATGGTGCTTTATACAGCATAGCTCCTACCAAGAAACCTCAGTCTGATTTTGCTGAGAACACAATATGGGTGACAATATTAGTGATGCATTCCTGACCAAATTGTCCTATTAACATGTAAGTGTTTTCTCTGTGATCAGTTTCAGTGGGAAAATGATTGCATTTCCAGTCTCTATTTTTGGACAAAAATTACTGTATAATGTTACTTAGTCAGAACCACACTTCAAATCTAGTTTATTGCACTGCTGATGGATATTTGAATTATGCGGTCTCCACTTGTGAAATGCTTGCACAGTGCAGTCTAGACACATGAAATTCCTATCCTCTGTAATGTAGGCTTAGAAGAGCAGCTTTGCTGTTGGAGTAGAGCTTAAGGAAGTGTCAGGCTTTTCTGCTGAGGTATTTTACTAATAACAGATTATAATAATGTAATTAAATCAATTTGCATAGAAATAGAAAGATGATTCTCATTTGCCATTGAGGCAGCCTGCACTGGGAAGTGCTATCACTGTATTCACAGTTCTATATGAAGGGAGGGACCTTAAAAGTAATATGCAAAGATGAGCTACTGTTTGGAACAAACTCATATCTGTTAACAGGTGTATTGGGAGAGAAAGCTTTGTTCCCCATATGCCTCACCCAGTCTATCTGTGGCCTAAGCGCTGGAAGAAACCTTGTTCAAAAAATTCCTGATGTACAGTGCAGGAGACATGTTCAAAGAAGTGAGGCTGGAAGCTCCCCAAGGATGTTTGCGGGCTCTCAGTCTGGGAGCCAGCTGGCAGCTATAAAATTTCAGTGGAAAAGAATAATAAATAAATACAAACAAAATAAAAATAAACATAGAAAAATAGGATAGTAAGTCCACGCTCTTCCTCAGCCTACTTGCATAAGCTGTTCATGATGCTGCATAGTGAGCAAGTGAGCAACACATTTCAAACAGGGAGGGCAGGCTGTAAGTGCCCCAAAGAGCTTGCTTTCAAGGGAGGCATGTGAAGACAGAGGTGGGGAAGACAAATGCTAGCAGTAACAGACAGCCATGACACATGTTTGTGAGCTCAGCTGACTTCCAAGCTGTGTGGGCAGAGGATTTTGGTGGCAAATCTTGGGGATGAGGGGGAAGGACCTTCTGCTTTGTCTCAGGAAGGGCGTATCAGACTTAGAGGCTGGGTTGAGATAGACAGAAAGGCAGCTGTGTGAAGTGACAGGGAAACAGGCAGTGCTGAGCACCATGCCCTACGCCAGTGACTGGCACAAGCCTGTCGCAGCTGAATGCGGCTCCGAGGCTTACGCAGCCTCCTCCCCTGCTCTTGCCTTCAAGGGCATGTGGGGGTGAAAAGAAGGGCTGGTGGCCAGAGCACTGCGTCCGAGCGGAAATCGCTTTTCCTCCCCATTTTCCCAAAAGATCATGATGTCAGAGGTTCAGAGAAAACCTCCCTTGAAAGAGTAGCAGACGTAGCACATCTCCTCCTTAACCAAAGGGACCCATGTGGATGAAGCTCTCCCTTAAAGACCTCAGGTGTCTGGGCATAAGCGCCATCCTCGTGAGTGATCAGCGTGCACCCCCAGCACATCTGCTGGCAGTGTCTGGGGGATGCCCACAACCGCTGAAACCTGATCTCACATCCTCTCCACTGGCTGGTGAGCAGAAAAAACCCCACATGGTAAAAATCCTTTGTGGTGCAATGGGGAATTGCTATAGTCAAACCTGAGGTCCTACAGTGGGGACTTGGCAGTGCCATTTATACAAACAGATCTGGGAACCAATACACCATGGGAGTTGCTTTTATATAACCCATATATTTTAATAAAGCTAAGGTTTTGCTTCCCATTGTAACACGATTTCTGCCGGAAGGGTGATGGGATGCATTTGCTCATTATCAGGAATATCAGACTGGAGATTCATTTTAACAGGGTTAACAGGTAACTGAGAAAGAAAGGAAATTAATTCTGCATCACAGAAAATATTTGAATAGTGTCACTTTCCTTAAGGGATACAACCACCCATTACCATGTGTGAACAAAACCCTTCCCAATCAAAGGCAACATAATGATAGTCTGAGCTACTCAATGTTCAGTTCTCAGTAGAGTCCAAATTAGTGAGCACCAATTTATTTGATGCCTTAATGCACAGCGAGATGGTCCTAAATGAATAATTGCTAAAGGAACAATCCCAAGCATCATCTTTTGCAGAAGATTACTCTTCTTTCTTCAGAAGTCCTTGCAAGTATGAGTTTAATAATAATTTGGATGGGTACCGTGCTATCTTATAGCCATCAACATATTCCCAAATTACACTTAAAATGATTCCTAGACATTGGGAGACTTGAATGAATTACTATTTTGCTGTTAATGCATCTATAATCCTACATTAAAGAAGGAATAATATCAAAAGCAGCCTAAGCAAAGTCTTTCAGCTGTCATTTCCTAGAAGGTCATGATTTATGCTCTGTGTCTCCCGACTGAAATTCTTACCTGTAAGTAAATTGACAGTAACTAGTTGGTGGCAGCCTCTGGCTTATTCCCTCTATAAAGTCCTCTTTTGCTTACAAGTCATTAGCACCATTCTGAATGGTCATACAATGTTTTCTGGGCCTGCCTAGGTTGTTGCTGAGGGTGCTACATGAAGGAGTTAGTAGGTGCCAGTGGTCGAAAGCTCTGAAATCAGGAAGAAACTGCTTTTTAGGACATTTTTCCCCTGTACTCAAAATAGTCAGACAAAGTTTCACTAACATTAGCAAGCCTGATCTGACTTCAGAGTTTCCTTTAGACTATACATACTAATGGTGACTTCCACCCTTTGCACTGCCAGAACAGATAAAAACGTGCAATATGACCAGGGGGATAAAATGAAAAGAGGTTTGACTGTTGATTCCAGCCTCCTTCTGCCACCACCAAACCCCTTCTTCCTTTCTTTCTTCTTTCCTTCCCCATTTCTATGTACCAGGAACCCTTGAGAAGCGACAGAGGTCAAACGTTTGTATTCCAATTAGGAGCTGCACACAGGATCTCTGGAGGAAAGACCCTAAATCACCTGAACATCTAACAAATCCTTTGGCATGCCAGCAGTTAGTTCAAAGGCAAAGCCATCCAGCTCTGAATAGCTATCCATTAAAGGGTTTGATGTTGTAGATGGATGAATACGCGAAAGGAAAATATCTCCAACACCCATGCCCTTTCTTGGGTTATGCTTCCTGATGAAGAGTGAAGTGCAAGGTAACAGAAGGATATGCGCTGAAACTTGAATTATGTTGTCAGTGGTGCTTTCAATGCTGACAGAAAGAAGTCTGCAGCCTCTCGCCTGGAATGTGTTCCTGGCTCCAGCACTCAGCTGCAGCTCCAGAGAAACCTCACTGAGAAAATGCATGGTGTAAATACGAATGGACACAGAGAGGTGAGCAAGCCCAAAGCATTCAGTTCTGGTCAGTTTGACTCTTTCCTTCTTGCAACTACTGAGTGTGACTTTATTTTCTGTCCAGGGCTTTCTCCATACAGAAATTTCCTGCCTGATGGTCCTTCCAAGCAGTTGTGTCCTTTACAACTGCTTTTACATGCAATGCTACCAAAAGAAACTGCAAAGCAATTAGTGCATTCTCAGCCCATACGACAAATCGTTGTTCACTGCGTGGATTTGCCACAGAGTCCCTCTGATACTGAACAACAGCCATTCACAGCTCACACGTAATGAGCTAGTTGCTGTAATGCTGATTAGGATGTGACAGCATCAGTGTGCTTGAAAAAACAGCAGTACTTGAAAAAGCTACTTTATGGATTCATTCGTCTTCCTGTGATAGGTGGATGGAAAATAAGTATTAGTCTTGGGGGAGAGCTAGGCTTACGCTCTCTTTGTAAGGTACACATCAAACATGTAGGAGTGGACTGCAGCTATGTATAACCACAGTCAGAAGGATAATTTCAGCCCTTACAGGCCTAGCTTTCCTTGTTTTTCAGCATGGATTGTACAGCACCAGAGACATCAGTGCAAGCTAGCAATGTAAATAACCACTCATATACCATAGCTGACTTGCATTGCCTTTGCTAAAGTTCATCTGTGTTCCTAGACCTCTTAACCAGATTAAAGTGAATCTGTGTGTTTCTGTTTCTGCTGCAATCATACCTTTGATTACAAAGCAGCCTTAATGAGATGCCTCTAGGGACTTGGAGACCCAGCCAGGAGAACACAGTTTTTTTCAGCTTTGTCATGGGTTTATGTTGTGACTTGGGGCATATTACTGAATCTCTCTGTCTTTACTTCTGTGATTAGGGGAATACTAAGACTACTTTCCTAATTCTTTGGAGTGCTGTAAGGTAAATGCTTGTGAGACGCTCAGAAAAAGTTTGAGGGTGCATATAAATAAAATACAAATTATGTGCCAGTACAATAGTATGGAAATGAGGATTGCAAACAAAATTCTCTTTGAGAGTAAGAGCCAAAGGAACAATGATGCGTTGCTGTAGTCAGTCCAAGCACTACTGAGGGAAGCTGACAGCTGAATAAAAGTGACACTGGTTATGATTGTGCATTCAGAATCATTTTCCTAAGAGGAAGGATCATGTTGTATCTGATTTATCAAGTTAGGCACCCTAAACAACCTTTATGTGCCAAAGAACTTCTCTGTAGTTGGTATTCTTCCTCAGCCATACTGGTCAGTCCAAGAAAAGATGCTACCTTTTGTCTGTAAACCATGCCTTCCTATGATGGAGTATGTTATTTCAGCAGGAAGTCAAAAAGGGCTCCAGTGACCTTTGTGGTGTTAGAGTGCTTGGAAGAATCAAGGGAGTTTCATAAGCAAGAATATTGCACAGAACCTTTTTACAAGACAAACTTTGTGGGTGGTAGGCATGTGTTTTATTAGAATGAATAACATCCATGGTTATTAGACAAAAAAAAATAGGCAGCGTTAGAGCCACAGTCTGAAGGAAGATTTTGAGGCCCACAAGCTGGAGAAGGACTTTTTTTCAGTGATAACCAGTTATACCTTGTTTTGCATGTTTCTTTAGATCATTTTACTACAGCACAGCTACCACTGAGGTTTATTCTCATTACTAGTTAAACCATAGAGATTGAGTTAGTCACTCTTAATTGCCATGACTTGGTTATGTGTGCTGTAGTGATCAATTGTGGTAGGTGCAACAGGTAACTACCTACTGTAAGAAGGAGGCTTGTTAATAATGCTATACTGCTCTGCATTCAATAGCATTTGGGTCTTTCTTTAAGAAAATACCAAACTGGAATATCCCACCTGCCCTGACGTGGACTGTTGGAGGTACTACTTAAAGCATGAGTCACTTGAAACATAATGCAGCAGACTGCTGAGGGAGCAGCAATCCTTCAGTGGCATGGATTCTTTCAGGACAAAGTAACTGGGGCAGAGTCTGAACGGCTGCACACTCTTTTGAACACAAGTCTGTCCTTTCAGGGTGGAAAGTGCCTCCCATTGCAGAGGCCAGCTTCAACAAAAGAAAAGCTGTCAAGTCAAAGGTCACAAAAACCAAGCACAGGAGGTTGTAAACCAATTTCAGCTCAGGCGAGATCATCTCAAGTGCTGTCATTATCTGACATGAGAAGAAGATTCTTTTATGAAAGTAGTAACAAGGTCGACTTATTTATATTTTTTCTATTGAAAGAGTAGGGTAAAACATAAAGTCTCCACATCAAAGATTGTACAATATAATAATAAAATTATATGTCTGTGTGTGTTTCTTTGATGTTTTATTGCACTTCTTTGATTCCTTATCTGCCTACCTCCTTAATACTTTGTCTAAGTTAGCATTCCCACTTAGCAATTAATTTTATATTACCATTTTTAAGCAGCTGACACCAGTTCCCCTGGAAGAAAGCAGGACAGGTGTAGGAGTTAGACATTGTGCCAGTCTGCCTATGGATACAGATAAAAAAAATGTATATTGTTTGGCAGGATGATGTATGCTTTTTCATTTATATAAAATAAAGCTTCTCTGAGGGTGGTGAAAAGCCTCTGGGTTTAGAGCCTTCTGAAGAGGTTATTTCTACTAGCAGCTGTAGAGCAGAGAAAGCACCCTTTAAAGGCACACTGTGAGTGTTTTTCTAGAACATTATCAAGAAGAATGTTAAGTCTTAGTACAGCATCAGCACACAACTGTGCTCGTGAGGTATAGCATGTACATACTGAAATGTTGCTGATCTCCAAAATAAGTAATTACATTGAGTGATGTCTTTGTCTGTCAAATCTGTTTTATCTGGACATTGCTACTGTGCTGAATATTTCCACATTGCTATCCATGTGCCTATGAAATCATGTAATTCTCTCTGCGGTGAAAAAACAGTAAGGTTTGTATTAGTTGGGCTCCACACAGAAATCTTCTCCTTCCCCGCTAAAATTTCTAGCTCCCTTTTCACTGTTCTATCCATCTGGAGCTTTTTTGCAAACATATTGGTCTCTTTCAGTATTTTTAAGTGGGGTGTGAGCCAAAGTTAATTCAATTAGATAATTTTCAGAAATACTCAAAACTTGTTTTGTGAGATTGCTTAGTTAGGGACTGGTTGCCAGAAGAAAAGGTGCAAAATCATTCTACTATTTTTGGCATGTAAATATGATCTCTTTATTCAGAGTATACTCAGATGAACCAAGACAAGGCAGTTCAAAATTGTATCGGTGTAACCTTATATTCCTCAAGAGAAAGAACAAAATTTGCAACCTATTTGTCCCTTTGTTCTCATATGCTGTGTCTGGATCCAAAAACCCTTCTCTATTTCTCCAAGAAACTTCCTCACCAAAGAAAAAAATCAAATGTCTACTCTACGGATGAAGGCACAGAAGTAATCTATGGTTCTTAAATTTCTGAAGTCATTTAGAAGGGAAAACTCTGTCCAAACCTCCCATAGAGCTGCTCCATAGATCCAGTTTAACTTAGAAATCCTTCAGTTTAGCAGTGTCCACACAGGTAAACCAGAATGAAATGCTAACATTTTTCAGTGGCCTGAAAGTCTGCCTCTTGGGGAATGTCATCAGCAATTGTCCCATTCAGATAACAATCATCTCCCTTCCAGTGTTCTGCCTACGTACTTGCTAGGTATCTTAATATGCCTTTGTAGTTACATTACATACTGACATTATGTACTTGCCACTCTTTATCCCGTTTTTGTTCAGGTCATATGTTCCTTAATGAATTTGTTTCATGTCATTTTTAAACTCACATCTGGACATTGTGAATTCTCGGTGCAATTGTTGTCAACGTCTTTTAACGCTGTTGAAGTTATCTGACACATTATTAGAATCTTGTCTTGCAAATGTTTATTTGCTTGGACAGATATAAAAAGGGGCACATACATGAAAAACTTGGAATGCCAGATTCATCAGCTGGCTAAGGAAAAACAGTAGCTCTCCCTACAAACCTGGCCTCCCTTATGTTATGAGGCATCATGTGAGCACCCCTATTGACTTTGGAAGTACACCGTTAGTGAACGTAAGCTACTCACATGAATGGTGTGGGCCTGGGTCTTCAATATGGGCATGGCATTTGTAAATAATTTCTACAAGTCTCCCTATGCTATTTTGAGCTAATTACAGTGATGGTATTTTGAAGAAAGTACAGTCTTTGTGCCTTGTGCTTCTCTTCTTTCCTAAATATTTATTTAGTGGGATATCCTTTCCTTAGGGTCAAATCCAGGTCTGAGGTGTATAGAAAAATGTTTGTGCGCCTTCTGTTACTACACCTCTAAGATTTACATTTTTACCCTATTGCATCCTGTATCACTCAGGTATAGGCTAATATGCTGGATTCTGACAACTTATACTAACCAGAGATGTACTTCCCTGGAACTTAGGTTATATTGTTATACTAGACTCAGCTTTGCTGGAATAAATCCAACAGGCTTTCTTGTTCTATAGTTAAAGTTTATTTCTGAATTATCCTTTTCCTTTTTGCTTTTCAGTCCCATGGTATGCATTTCTGTAAAGTGTGTATGTGTGTGTGTGTGCTTTTGACAGAGCACAAAGACTTTTATGAATTTTATTTAACCTTCCTTTGTGGGGTAAGGATCCCTGGCACTCTCAAAAATATTTGTTCGAAAGCCAAGACCTAACTGTTTTTGAAATATCATTAAAGGCACCAATGATACCTCTTTCTCTAAGAAGAAAGGAAAATATACATAGGGTGACAGAATTCCTTCAAACTGTGCTTTTCTAAAGTATAGGGTTGTAGAGTAAAGAATAGTTGGAAGGTCAAGTGTCACAGCAAGTCTGTCAGCTGTTTAGCAGTTGAATACTTCAGAAGAAATATGCATGCACTTTAAACAAACCTCTTGATTTGCTTTTTTCCTCCTTTTATGTAGTCTTTCCTTCTTGTCTTGCAAAACTCCCTATTCAGTCCCTAGAAAAAGCCTTTCTTATAATGATGCACTGGAAAGCAGGTAGCCCTTCTTAGAGCTGTCAGCACCTGCAGCTCCAAAACCAGAGTTGCGAGATACAAGGGAAATAGCAATGGAAACTACTGGAACCCTAGAAACAATTTAAACTTAAATTATCTTGTTTCTTTAAAACTTAGTTGAGCAAAGTTGAAAACACCCCCACCCCCCCCACCCTCACCCCCCCCGGACAACACTGTGTTTCCAACTGTGATTCATGCTGTATTTCTCACTGTACACAGGTTTATTTAATTCCCTTTTCTTCACGGATACATGCCCCATGTTTCTTCCTCCCTCACCTTCATCTGCAGTTCCACCCAGCTGGGAACGCTGCAGCCTCCTTTACTTGCTCACTTGTTAGCGCCATCAACGGGAGACTCAAAAGGCAAAACAGTCATTGTTGTCGAGACTACCTGTGCTAAGGCATTGTATTTCTTCTCTTCCTGGTCTCCTGGGGGTAATGCATTAGTTAATATGCAGAAGGATTTCTGCCCTGTGTATATTTATCAACCAATTTACAGCAGATAGCTGAGATGAGCTGTCACACATGTGTTGTGTTTCTGTGATGTGAGGGAGGAGGGGGCTGGATGTCACAGTGTGCAGGCTAGTCCCTGCTCCCTAATTCTACTGTCTCTGCCTCTCCCAGGTATTGAGGACGTGCTCCAATGTGTCATAAATATCACACAGTTCAGGTGAGAGCAAAATGAAACATGCAGACAGAATTTTGTGTAAATGTATGGTTTGGTTGGATGAATCCATCCCAAATCTGGTTAGAGTTTTAGATGCCTGTATTTTAGGTCATGGCTCTCCTGGTACGTTTGAGATGCAGTGCAGTGTGATCTTACAGTGATGAGAGCCCACTGTGGCTTTTAATTAAAGGCTGAGCTACGCAGGCCTGGTGGGCTTTCTGTGTCCTTTAAAGCAATGAAAAAAGGTGTTTCCATAATTTCTTTGGAAAGATGAACCTGATGTTCTCAATGGTTTTACAGTATAGGAATATTTTATGTATTCTCTTTTCAGGAAGAATCTTCTTAGGGAAGAATCCCCAAGGAGTCCTGAACCTGGATGAACCCAGGGACAAACTGGCCTCAAAATAGGACGTAGGTAAGATAGGTGCTGAGACACACCCTGATGGAAAAGTAAATCACTGAGACATATTATTCAGGGATTTAGTTGCATTTGCATTGGCTTTCTAGTCTTCAGTATGCATTGCACAGGAAACAAATTGAACAGGGCAGGAAGCAAAGATGTCTAAACAGTCTGTGGCACTACAACTTGTCATACAGCCTGTTTTAACAGTTGGGGTTTTTTTCTACAGTGTTCCTGTGCAGGAAGCTCTTGCTATTTTAGAATAGTGCAAACTGTTACCTGTTCAAGTTTTCTATAATCATTTCCTTGGAAGGTTCACAGTCGCTTTTAGGCAATTGTGTTGAATGGTTACACCTTATATTAGGGACAAGAAGTATCCTAGTGAAGTCTATGTGAATGCACATTTATATACATAGAAGCTCATACCATCACACCTGCGCAAACAATTCTGGGCATATCCATACCACACGTGTTGGGGCACCCTGCATATGCTTTCAAGACCTGACAGGAGTGTGTTTGTTGGAACAGCACAAAAACATCCTGCTATAGCACACAGGATACCAGTTGCCCAAGTACTCATGCTGACATAGTACTATGCTAGACATGGGTCTTCTCTGCAAGCTTGTATCAGCTTCAGAGGCTGCTCTTTCAAGACTATAGCGATATCTTTTCTGTGTCTGAGAAGAGCTTGTGATTAAGACTTCTCTCAGTGCATTTGATAGTATGCACTGGTTCTTCCATATGCGGTATTTTCCCCTATTTAAAGTGAGCCCAGGGACACAAATATGTATTTAATACTGATATTGAGAAGACATGCATGGCTAAGAACATTTGAACTTAAAGCTAAACTTTCCTGTGGCAAGATTAGGCAATCTCACATATTTCTAGAAGATCTGGGGTTTTTGCAGCTAGACAGAAAAAACACTCTTTCCGCCTCTTGTTATTTTACGATAAAATAGCTGAAACTCTCTGCATGTGATTATTCTCTTGCTGACTATGGAGGATGCCAGGAATAACAGTGCTGAAATCAGAAAAGCTACAACTACAGTGTAAAATCAAGTCTTTTTTCTCCTGGTTTCTGTAACACCTGCCACAGTACTGTTCCAGCCTTGGCACACTGTAATTAAGTATAGTTATTACTAAATATATACAGTACCAAGAACAGCACTTCACATCTCCCAGACTCATACGTTTAATTAGATTTATGGAAAAAAATAAAATGCAGCTCCACAAGCTCTTGCTATCTTGCTTGCCTTCCTGCACTGGGCCAGACATGTTGAAAAAACGAAGAGGAATTCTTAAGTTTCAACATTTTGATAGAACTTGGTAGAACTCCATTGCAGGAAAGAAAAAATGTTCTGTCATGCTTGGTCGTTAAGTCAAAAGAAAAAAATTAAACATTGATAGGTTTTAAAACTGTAGTCCAGTTCTGACTTTGTGTCTCTTTTCCTTTCACTTTGGCTGCATGGATATATGATGGATTATACACCATCATCTGGCTTGAGTGGGTCTGCTTTATGGCTTCTAGGACAGTAATTGATTGCTAACATTTTGGGTTGGAGGAAAATGCGGGAAGGTTTGCAGGCTACTTTACAGATTTAAACAGAAATCGAGAATTCACTGACAACCTTCAAAACTGTCTCCAAATACGCAATGCGTGCTTTCTACATGCCTAAGTGATGATGGTAAAAGGAAGAGGAGGGGATGAACATTTATTCATTCTTTGTAACTGTATCATTCCTTTTTTTTTAAATCCAGCTTTTCATAATAGTGGTGAGTGAGGGGCAAAGGACAGCACCCAGAGCAACAGCTTTTATTTTTTGTATGTCTGGACCCAATGTCTGAAATACACAAAAATGGTCTTAAAGAGCTTGGAAGAAGGCTATGTACAACTGTGAATGTTGTTTTTCAGTACAGTTGTTGTGTTATTCTCAGCCAATGTACACTACTTGCACAGCCCATGTATCCTCAGAAACTGCTCAAAACTGAGTACAGATTTCAGGTGCAGCCATTTTATAGATTGGTTTTACTTCAGCACTAATGCCTGTTTTTTACAGCTATATAGGAAAGCAGAGCTGGTGCTCTCTTCTCTAACTCTTCATCTCTCTTCTCCTATGTGGTGAGGGGCAGGGGGAACACCCTTAGTAATCTCAAATGGATGTTTTAAGGTGAAACTCGTGCTTGCACCTTGCTCCAGGATATTCTCCAGAGATGTGATCAAGATGCCCTTTAAAATTAGCACTAATGTCCCTATCACTTGAAAACCAAGCAGGAAAAAGACAGCAGGAGTAGAAAGGACTAATTTTCTGGCATCTAGCCACAGACAAGATGAATGCAAGAAGAACTCTTTTTTTGGTTTTTAGCTGAGCAATCTTTTGTTTTCATTTTCTAACATGCAAATTATAGAACTTCTTGTAGAGGTGCATGTAAGCATACTTCAGCTAGCCCAACCACCATTTTATATGAAAAAATCTGTCCATTAAAAGATTCTGAATGTGAGGAGAGTAAAAAAAAAAAACACCCCAACTTTCTTTTTGGGAAAAACAATCACTCAAAAAGCAATTTAATCACTCAAACCCACCATTTACGTTTGCTCTCTTGCCTTCGCTCTTGGTGTTTGTACATCGTGTATCTTGGAAGCAACTGAGCCTGTGCCTACCTGCAAAACAGCTGTGAGGAGATGGACCTTGGCTTAGGTTTGGGTGAGCTGCACTCCCATGGTCAAGTGCAGGAAGGCTAGTTCCCACTTCTTGGAACTGTGTTGGCAAACCTGGGGGGAAAGGGGCTCATCTTCCTCCTCCAGTCTCGCTTAATCAGCAAACCATTTCTCTTTTGGTTTTCCTTTAAGCATTCCACATTCTTCTGAAGAGTAATCTAGTGAATGCCACTCTTCATATTTGCTTCAGTGTTTTGGGGGTTTTTTGAGCTAATGCTTAGGCTGAAAATTTCAAATAAAGTGGGTTGAGAAATTGCAAAGGGAACTCTGTAAAGCTAAACAGCTATTTTACTGTCAGTTTTTCATTAAACAAACAATTCTGTCAATATTCAGCAACTGGATATCACTTCTGTAGGTGCTAAAATAGGAAGAAAAAAAAATCTGGTTTGCTTTATCTTCTCTCGCACACAATTCTTCTAGATTTCAGTGTTTTTAATTGTTTATTTTAGACATAGATTTTTCTCCTCTTGAAACTGGTGTTTATTTCCCGCTGATCCTGAACAAAAGAAGGAAGGATTGCTTATGTGTTCATTTGCTTCATTCAATACACAAATAGGGTTTCACTTCAGAGATGCAAGTTCACTGCAGTCAAAAAAGGTGTATGTCTCTTTCAACTCTTGATGTTTAAGAGGTGAGAAAATAATGGCAAGCTTTCTCCCACAGTAAGAAATGAAAAACAATCCATGTCCTTAAACTTCTGTCCAGTGTCCAGCAGTTAATGCATTCCAAAGACTCCAATTCATCACAGAATTTAATTGAGCCACATTGTTCTCGCATCAAGTTTTTCTGTTTCTATTTATCTTCCTTTATGGAAAGCCAGGTTTTCTATTGTGTTCTGCCAGTCAAGCGGTGCAAGGTGTCTGGAAAACAGCCAGTCATCATCTGGGGAGCTTTTATCCTAATCCCGCTACCTGTACTTGGCCCCAGTGCAGGAGCAAGTTGTGGTAGCATAGCTAGAGTCAGCAACTTCCTCTTAACCACACAGGGGCAATTACCGGTTGTGTGCTGCCATGTAATATGACAGGTAATGGCAAATGGCACGCAGGTGGCACAGGAGCTAGAATTTCCCAGATGAAGCACAGAGTAAAATGTGGTAGAACTGTGTTTAATGAAGCATGTGCTTTGCAGGTACAGAGCTGGCTCTTAACATGTGACAGAAAATCAGGCTGTGCAGGGAAATTCTCAAAGAATGAGAAAATCTTTGCATTTTTTCAGGCTTGTTCATTCCTTCTTTTTACTGGTATTCCGAGTTGGTTCAGTGAAAATTCAGATACGTGAATCTTTCCCAAGTAGAGGATATTCTTAAAGAAAAGCCTTTCCCCTTCATAAGAGCCGTATTGGGATTCCTTGTTGATTTGCTGTTCCAACTTTCCCGTGGTTCTCAGCAACCTACAGAGGCAGTCAGAAAGCTAGAGCCTGCAACCCCAGTTTTCCTTCTTGCAGGGTGCTTGGATTCAGTAATACCAAAAGTCCTGTCAACCTCTCCTCAGATGTAGCCTACCAGGTGGGCTGCTGAGGGCCTGGGAGCATAGAAAACGGCTCTTAAAAGAAGACTGACACAATGATTTCTAGCATGAGACCATGAACAAATAGCTACAATGGAAGTAGCTAGAAGATCTTCATACAGATTCTTGTTTATTTCCATATGTCTTTGGTAATGGCAGTGCTATCTTTTCCTGAGAGTGAAACACAATACACTAACAGCTTTGTTCAGATTTGAGACCATAGACTTTCTTTGTGTCTCTAGAACAGCTGTTTCAAAGTGTTTTAAGCCACTGGGCTGCTGCCAGACCTCAGTGTTTTTTGGGTTTCCAATATGCTTTTTTTCAAATTTTTAATTGACAACAGTTTAATATACTTCTGCAAACAGCTCACCATAACCTTAGACCAGTGTTTTAGTGGAAATGTTGAACAGGAAAGGATTGTACGCTGTGGATCTCTGCATTGAAATGCTTTTGGGAAATAAAATATATACCACAGAAACAAATTATTTGCATCACTGTCCCACTTATCCTTTGTTGGAGAGACATACTGGATCACAGCTTTTTCTGGGTAACTGTGATAGTGGCAGCTGATTAACTTAGTAAAACTAGTAAGAATATTGCTGATTTACATGGGTGCAAAAATATCACTGATCAATACACTATGTGTTCCATGAGTTGCTCTAAAGTCTGTCCCCAGGGTATCCAGGACAATGATGAAATTTGAATGTGGTGATGTGTTTTAGCGAACACCTTTTTAATGACTGTCCAAGAAAGTCAAGTGTCTAGCACCTGGGTGACCAGCATATTGCAGGAAGGCAGTGTCTTTAGAGACTCTCTGCACTACTTCACACTTTTTAAGAATATATAAGAGTTCAGACTTGGTGGTTGTTCTCATCCTGCACGTAGTTAAAATCAAGAACTAAATACAAGTTTTTTTCTTTGCAGATGCCTGAATTCATTAGTGAAGAGTGAAATACAAGGAGGTGTGGCATTGCAACTCTTGCTGTTAACAGGGCCTGTGTTCCCAAGTGATTAGAAGGGAATCCTATTGGCACATGTCCTGAACTGCTGAAAGAAAAGTGCCTACCTTATGTATTGGAGCAGTCTGAAATGTATTTGAGATGCGAGTGTTTAAAAACTGGCAGTAAAAGCAAGCACTGCTAATAGCACAGTGAGGTTTGCCAAGGTTGCAGGGAAACTCCCAGTTTCCCAGTGCACGTTACAGCAAATACCATTGAGACAATTAATCAATGACTGGATTGCAAGCACAAATAGGGTAACATTGTGTTATGTTAGTAATGCCATCTGTTGGAACTAAAGTGGCCCGTCCGTTTGCTGCTCTTTGTTCTTGTGTAGAACATCTACACTGATTGTGGGAAACAAGAGGCAAACTTAGACCATAAAGAAACATGGAGCATTCACCACTGATATGTTTGTGTGCGATACCTGCCATTGTTACTTTGCTTTTTCAGCTTCTGCCTCTATGCTTTCTGCTCCCCTTCCACGATCTCCAGCAACTTAGAGAAATACACATAGCTTTGTCCTCCATGCAGCTCTGTATGAAGTGCAAATATGAAGTGCTTTTCTGATAAAGAGAACACAGTGTGAAAGCAGTTCAGAGAGGTAAATCACAAAAACTGAAATAATTTCTACCCCTGATGGCGCTCTTAGAAGGTGTAAGTTCAGCTTCGCCATCATCACCAGGGATTGCAGCCCTGCACAGAACAAAGTTCCTGAATTCTTTGCCTAGTGGAGTATGGGCAAGTCACTTGATTTACCTTAGCCTGAGTTTCTTTCTCTGTAAAACTAACTCAAGCAGTGTTATCCTTTGGTCACTATGACTGAAGAACAGTAGCTTCACATAATGAATCTTTCCTCCAATGTTTACCTGGAGGTATCACAGTGTTACTATGATAAATTGTCCTGGTTTCAGCTGGGATAGAGTTAACTATCTTCCTAGTAGCTGGTACAGTGCTATGTTTTGAGTTCAGTATGTGAAGAATGTTGATAACACTGATGTTTTCAGTTGTTGCTCAGTAGTGTTTAGACTATAGTCAAGGATTTTTCAGCTTCTCATGCCCAGCCAGGGCACCTGACCCAAACTGGCCAACAGTGTATTCCATACCATGGGACATCCCATCTAGTTTAGGAACTGGGAAGTGGGGGGGCAGGGATTCGCTGCTCGGGGACTGGCTGGGTGTCGGTCGGCGGGTGGTGAGCAATTGCCCTGCGCATCATTTGGACATTTCAATCCTTTTATTACTACTGTTGTCATTTTATTAGTGTTATCATTATCATTTTTAGTTTCTTATTTTCTGTTCTATTAAACCGTTCTTATCTCAATCCAGGAGTTTTACTTCTTTTCCTGATTTTCTCCCCCATCCCACTGGATGGCGGGGGAGTGAGTGAGCGGCTGCGTGGTGCTTAGTTGCTGGCTGGGGTTAAACCACGACATAAATCAATGCAAATAGAAGCAGAAAAGCAATTAAAAAAAAATTTTAATTAAAAAAAAATTAAAACCAGGCAGATATGCAGTATCAAATAACCGGTGGTAATCCTGTTAGTTGAATTATATTACCTTCAGGTCTTCTTCAATTAGTCATACTAGTTCTCTACTGATGTCCTCTCCATGCCTCATTCGAATCTAACTGTAAAATGTGTCTCTCTTGTTTATCCGTGTACCATCATCTGTGGCTCTTCATAAATAGTGTCAGTCAGCATTGTTTGTAGTTACATTATTTCCAGTTATTAATATTTTACTTTGTTTACAGATTGAACTAACTGTTTTGTCTTGGTGTTTCTGGTTTTGGAAGTCTTTACGATGTGTAATCCCTCTAATGATTTTAAATAAAGTGTACCAGAATTGCTTCATTCTGTCCTGTCTTAAGTAACAGACACAATTACTGAAGAGTAACCAGGTAATTATAATTTGAAATAACAAAAGCTGCTAATTTTTACCCTTTGTGATTATTATTACTTACTACCAGACCACTTCATTTTCATTGTACGCCTTCTGTTCCCATAGAGACATCCTCTAGAGATGTAATAGAATTCCAAGAAAGGGAAAAGGGGGAAAAAAGTGAAACCAGGCAAGATCATGCTTAATACCTTTATCTCTGCTATCCAGTGATGCTGTATTTGACTTCTTTTTTCTATAGCACCACTGAAGCTACCAAATGGATTGATTTCTGAGCCTCTAATCTCTGCCTTACATTGGTTGCCTTTCTTAGTTTGAAAATCACGTAACACTGTGGCGTTTGGACTTGCATCAAGTATAAATGCCAGTCAATTGACTTTGCTCCATCTGATGGATATTTCCCCTGCTTAAGAGTGTAAGAAAGATGAGTGTTTTCTCTCCAGTGCTGCTTTCATCCAATTTTTATTGTGGTCGCTGTTGTACCATCTATAATACTGTTTTCTCTTTCTGTTTTCTGTAAAAAACCTCTTTACTTGCAACCTATGATAGCTCAGACAAGCATTGAACTCAATCCTGGTTTTGATGCAATCAAGAGGGAACATAGAACATCATCACCAGAGCAGTGATTGTATCGGAGCTGTTTACCACTGACTTCACTCAGAGGAAGACCTTGCCAAGAATCTCCAGCATATACTTTGCAGGTGTTTCTTGGGATGCCTAGAATTTCTGTTAAGCTGTACTTGGCAGAAATTAAGGTGATGGGAAACCAGCTTTTCAAGAAGAAAATTAAACTGAGTGTTTTTAAAAATAAATTGACAAATTAAGTGTGTCAGTCCCAAAAGAAACAGTTTGTATTGGCCTCTTAGGAGGCTACTAGAAAAGATCTGGAGCTGTGTCTGAACAATACAAAGCATGGCTCAGCAACAGACCTCCCAAGGCAGGTCCCCCAGGATTGTTCATGGACAGCTTTATCAATCCAGGGCCAGACAACTGCTGATACTCTGCCTTTTTGCTCCAGGAATCTCTCAGCACTGGAGAAGTCATCCTCTGGCTGATTGTGCTCCTTTTGCCATCTCTGTGATCAGTGCCTTGCCTAAGGGACACACTGCAGGGCAGCTGCAGCCAAAGGCGATCCAAAATGACTCTTGGTGAGGCGATGCGCTAGGGCATGAGAAGCAAGGGGAAGTACAAACGCTAGGAGGTACGAAAAGCCAGATTAGGGGAGGTGTGATGAGTATGTCAAGATATTAGTCTAGGTTATATTTTTGTACCCGCTAGTCTCCTGGTCTTCTGCCCTTCCTGTGATTCCACGTATAGGTATGAACCATGGTTCTAGCTACATGTTGGCTCTGGTCCATGTGGAGTTTGTCTCTGACAGATAGTGTCAACACTGCAGCAATGTTTATTTTTCTATGTCAATATAAATCTTATTGCTCCATTTAGAGAATGAAGTGGGCACTGCCTGATAGCCTACAGTTTTCCACTGCTTTTACATTGCATGAGGACAGGGGTGAGCAGATTTTATTACATCTCCCCACAGGGCCTGCTTAAAACAAGCAGTTGAGTTAAGCCTTGTCTTGAAGTCTTTCTCTGGGGCTTACAGACACAAAATAACTCATCTTCGTGGGACATTCTGTCTCGAGAAAAAATGTCCAGTGCTCTTGTTCAATGGTGACAGATTGCCACTGGGTTTAATTAAAACCAAATGCATTTTCACTGTAGCTAATGGCCTGACTACATCTGTCTAATTGTGAGAGAGTTCCTGGCTGTTATTAGGCTGTTCCAGTATTCCTGTTACACCTGTATGCACACAAGACAGTAGCAGAGACAAACCAGACAGTAACACACCTTATATTGCTTTTTCTGTGCTTGTGAAAGAGGCAGGTATCTGTGTAATGTCTGTGCTGATAGCACAATTTAATCCTTGAAAAAGGAGGGCTTTTTTCCCACCCCACTGACAAGGTATAATTAGCCTGTGTTACTCACTGCAGCAAGATATCACTAAGAGTAGGCTCTTTAGTAGGATCCCAGAAGGATTAAAGGTTTCGGTGGATAATGAGACAGTCTTTAGTTTCAGAAGATAGAAGATGCATGTGTGTGTATATATGTATTAAGAGAGACAGAGAAATCCCCCTGATTTCACTGATAAATTTTGGGAGAAAATGTTACCCATGAGCAGGTTATGCTGCAAAGTGATTTCTGTCTGCCTCCAGGATAGCAACTGCCACCTACAATCAAAAATAGTATATAGGAGAATGAACACATGCTGTAGTCCCCCGTATTATGTTTAAAATGTGACAAGAAAAAAATGTGGTCCTAATAAAATATGTCCAGGAAAAAAAAGTGCTATGAGTACTTTATTATTTAGCACTGTAACTATGCTAATTGTGGGCTAAATTAAACAGACTTAGCTTGCAGTTGACTCAGATAAGCTCCTTACAGAAAATCACGAAGCAGATATGACAACTGAGATGATAGAATCACAGCCCAATCAACCCAAGTCCCTAGAGCGAAGATACAATTACAGGAGATTGCTTTGCATGCAGTATGAGGGTAAGTGACATGCAGATCCACAGACTGATATAGCTAAAGAAGAAGTTGAGGCAGAGAAGACTGAAGAAGGAGAGGAATATAAAATAGAAAAGAGGTGAAGATGGTGCGGGTGTCACCATGACGAGAATAGCTTATAATGAATGCATTCATGGAGGCAGAGGGCAAGAGGATGTGTGATGATCCAAGCAAGGGTGAAATTGAGAGCTGGGTTGCTCCTGACTGCTAAACATTGAGCCTCAGGTTACAGTTATGAAGATTCTTTTCCAGCACCACTTCTTTCCCTTCACAGCCCCCGTAATTGTATGGGCTACCTCTGCCACTGCAATACCTGAGTGCCAGACACAAGGCTGTACTAATACAGACTTCTCACTCACTTTCATTGCTTCTGAAACAATAGCTGTTGGCAGCTCAGATTTTCTCCCTCCTCTTTCTTCCTTTTAAATCATGGCCTTTACGTAGAGATATAGTTCTGCAAAAATGTGGAAATAGCCATATTCTCTGTACATGGTCTGTTTTGGCTTAGTTTTATTCACTTCAATTTATCATTCTGGAGTTCAGAGGCTCCAGCTGGGAGTGGCTTATCGTTGACTCCTGTGAGCTTTACTCGGTCTGTGGAGCTATACATGACTAATGTCTTCAGGATTAAACCTTTGAAGGAGAAACCCCTTTGCCTCAGATGGCATAAACAAGACAAGGCAAGCATGCCAAAAGCATGCTTAGACATTTTTATTTCCTCTTGTCAAGTATGGGATATAAAGATATCCTGGCACCACTCCTGAATACATCAGGCCTGTACCATGGAGATGTCTGCCAGTGTAACTGGATCAACAGAGGGGTCTGTTAGGGACAGCTGCATGCTGATAGATCCTCTGCTCGTCAAGGTGGGACAAAGCTTTGTTCCTATTTTAAAAACTCTCAGGAAAGCATCTCGTAATTGATCTCTAGCAGTCAGGATAAAGTTTCTGCAGGAATTCATGCTCACCCTTTCTTAGTTTGGAAGCTGTTATGGAGCAGACATGGATCAGTCAATATTACTGCTGGTTTAACATTGCATGTAAAATGCTAAGAACCTTCCTGTTAGGAGGAATTGCCTAGACATAAAAATCTATTTAGACCACATCCTTCTCATACACAACCACCAGCTGATGTAGCCTTTTGTAGCTTGCTGCCAGTGAAATGAACTATGTAGTTTACCCTGACTTTTCTTCTCTGAAGTATTTATTATAAAGCATTGGACACTGAGGTTTACTCTCTAGATATCAAATCATTACTACACAGCTCTCAGAGCTAACATAATTCTCTGGGCTGTACTAAAAAGGCATACCAATTGCCTCAGAATGTAATCACTACCGAATTCTCTTGCCTGTGTTTTTAATGTATAAAAAACTCGTCTGTAAGAAGACCACAGCCAACCGGTCAACATATCAAAGATCCATCATGCCATTTCACATGAAAGTCACAAACTGATATGAGCTGATTTTCAGGTTACAGATATCCCCATGTTAGAGTGTTTCCTAAAAGCTCTGGGTGTGTAGTTATCAGTGACATGTACCTAAGGGTGGCTGAACATCTAGAGATGGTAAGGGCAGTTTGATTTGGGACAATGGGTGGGGTATTTTTGTTCTTATTTATTTTTTTATTTTTGTTTATTTCTCTTTTACCTTCAGCTGTTGTGAAGAACTACCTCTAACCACAGTGGACACCCTGTTGCAGTTAATTGAATCACTGTTTAAAAGCAAATTTTTTCAGCTTGTCTCCAACAAAGATCAAGAACATGAAATATGAATTCATAGTCAGAAAGTAACTGGAAAAGATCTGGGGGGGTTGGGGGACTTTTTCTTCTGCCTGAAAATTAAGAGTGGAAATGAGGAAATAAGTATAAATTATCTTTTAAATAAAGCACAAATGTTTTTAATCCTGTGTTTATAATATAGGCTGTATAATCTGATTTATAACAACTGGTCTGGCATGATATATCTTGCTATGTAATTTTCAAGACACAGGAAAGATGATACATGATTAGATAGTTTAAAAATAACCTAATCCGTGCCAGTTTGGGGCTACCAGCTAAGCAGATCAGTGGAATATTGACCCCCCAAGGCCCCAGCTAGGTAGGATATTGTGAACATTGACCCAAAAGCCGGACAGAGATAGAATGTAAAAATGCCACATGTTAGCCTGCACCCACCTGCTGATAGGATTTTTGCCCTAAGTTCAAGGGAAAGAGAAAATGCCACTCATTATAAGCTTAACATTTATCTCTTCAATGCCTTTGAGAGTTAAGATGAGCACTGAGAGCAATTAGAAAACATAATTTCATTTACATTCATATCAGCTTCCCCTAATGATTATCTGCTGCCTTGGAAACCAGATGTGTATTTCACAGCTGCATGGAAATGTAGGCCTTTGCTAAACATTCTTTCAGTGGGAAATTTGGGATGCAGAGTTTTAAACTTAGACCAGAAAACCATGGCAACTTGACAGATTGGAAAACTATTTCTGGTCCCAGCGGCTTTACTGACACTAACTGTTTCCACGTGGCTTTCCTCAGGTGCAAGGCTGGCAGTAGCTGTGACCTGGAGGTGGCAAACGGAGTTGGTGTTCTGGGTAACTGGATACTCAGAGCTCCCTAGGAGCAGAGAAAGATGGTCCAAGTGACTAGGGCATTGGTGAGGGCTCTACACCTGCTTTCTGCTTGGTCAAAACCTTACGTGCAGAAAATGTCACCAGAGCCCAGCTCTGGATTTCAGTGCATGTCACAGGCCCGGTTCCTCAGATCTCAGCCCCAGCCTCTCCAGTTCTCTTGCGTAACACAAGCTGGTGTGGGGTTTTGCTGTGACTCTGCTTAAGCGCTTCGCTTCAAGAGACATTTCTGGACATTAAGATGAGGTACAAATGGCTGAATTCAGATTCAAAAGTGCTTAAGTCCTAGTAGCAGAGAATATGGTATCTTACCTTCAAATATACCGGTGACAATTTTGTTTCAGTAGAGGCACAGCTGTAAGTACTAACAGAAGAAAATCCTTCTGCTGTGTTATATAATTTAGCCCAAGCAGTGTCTTAGCTCCTTTTCCTTCAAAATATAAAAAATTTCTGTCTTTATTGAAATACCCAAATTTCATCTTTGAATGAGCCTGTGGGGAGCCAAATGCCTTGATTTGCTCAGCCAAGTGCCTATTTAAATGTCTTTGGATGTCTCAGTAAAATGTGAATACATTTGGCCAGAGAATCACAACAACATAGGTTATTTCATTCCCGTTTCCCCCATATTTTACCACAGAACCTTACTGGCTTTAAAAAGATTATCCTGAGTCCTGCAAAAAGTTGTTCTCAGGAAAATTCATGGTAGCTACTACCATTACATCCTTCTTTAAACCACTCTCTTCCCCATCCTAGCTACCAGTCTTTAGTAAAAGGTGGCCCATACCAGCTCCATGCCTGGTATAATTTGGAGTTTGGAGTGCAGGGAAGCTGGGTTTTTAATTTTTGCCTGCAATGCAAACCAGAGCTTTCTGAAAATGCGGATTAGGAAAGATGGTCAAAGTTTTGAAACCTTGCCAGAGTTCAGGGGATGAGCAGTTACTCTAGGAATTCAGCTTGGGCTCTTCTTCAGAGAAAACCGAAGACCTTTCAAGTATCATCAAAGCCTTCTTCAGTCCATCCCTTACTCCTCATTCACTAAATGAGCAATTAAAAGCCCATTACCAATTGCTGTGGGGGACTGAACAAGAACTGAAGAACTTAAAATTAAAATGAAAACAAACTGTCATTGGATTGTAGAGAAAGCAGCAAGAGCTCAACATGGCCAAGAGTTATGGGGAGAAAGAGAGGAGTTCCAGCTCCACCATGGAGCATGCTGAGGAGGGGTATTGGGGGTTTTGTGCTGCTAATTGATTCTCCTCTGCAATTGCTGCAGCAACATTTTCAAGTTCATGCAAGCTGGCCCCTCCATCAGAAAACAGGAGCATTTTGCTAGCAGTTGCCTCTGCTTCTGCTGCACCCAGGCAGAGACCTTTTCTCTGATCCTGCTTACACAGGGTCTGTAGAAGGCAGTTACCTTGTTTAAGTGTTTGTTTCCACTATGCAGCTTAAAGTTCTGCAAATTTTTTTAGAACTTTTCAGATGAGATCACTAAATTTGGAAAAGGCAGGTTTGATATCTGAAGAGGAAGATGCTGAAATAGGGTTGACTGATGTGTATGTACAGTTGACGTGTATGCATGATATGTGCCTAACATCTGCTGTGCGCAGAATTTGGTGGAGCAGTTGTGGTCCCATTCAAACAGGGTGACACACTAAAGAAAAAGCAGACGTGCTTGGATTTCAAGGGAGTTCGCCAGACCAGAAAAACTCCCAAATGCCTTTGTTAAGGACCATACTAACTCATATTGAGGCACAGTAATTTTTTGTGGTATGTATTAGAGCAACAGATATCTCACTGACAGCAGGAAATTCCTTAAGGCTTTTTGGCATATAGAGCAGCACTATTTGACTGTCACTCTTCATGTACTAACATTGTGCTAGCAACAGAAAAGAGCCTAGACTGATATAGTGTATCTTAAAAAGGAAAAGTCTTAATTGTTGCACTGTAAGTCATCATTTTTGTAGTATAACCAAATTCTCAGTAGGGATTGTCTTGACCCAACTACACTAATCAAAGAAACTTGTTCTGTAAATGCTGGAGTTAATGAACACTGATTTTCAATGGGTTGATATCTGTCCTCGTTTCAACTGGGATAGAGTTAACTGTCTTCCTAGTAGCTGGTACAGTGCTATGTTTTGAGTTCAGTATGTGAAGAATGTTGATAACACTGATGTTTTCAGTTGTTGCTCAGTAGTGTTTAGACTATAGTCAAGGATTTTTCAGCTTCTCATGCCCAGCCAGGGCACCTGACCCAAACTGGCCAACAGTGTATTCCATACCATGGGACGTCCCACCTAGTTTAGGAACTGGGAAGGGGGGGGGCAGGGATTCGCTGCTTGGGGACTGGCTGGGTGTCGGTCGGCGGGTGGTGAGCAATTGCCCTGCGCATCATTTGTACATTCCAATCCTTTTACTACTACTGTTGTCATTTTATTAGTGTTATCATTATCATTATTAGTTTCTTCTTTTCTGTTCTATTAAACCGTTCTTATCTCAACCCAGGAGTTTTACTTCTTTTCCTGATTTTCTCCCCCATCCCACTGGATGGGGGGGGAGTGAGTGAGCGGCTGCGTGGTGCTTAGTTGCTGGCTGGGGGTAAACCACGACAATATCCTACCCCCCTACACCACGCTCGCCACAATAAGTTTAATTCCCTTGCAGGTTTCCTTGGACCTCACAGGTCCTGCTTCTCCCACTACAGCCACCTACAGCCACCTCTCACACTCCTTTGCCTGTGTTCTCTGTGTTGAATGCTGAGTAAGTGCATTGACAGGCTGGGCCAGTGCGACAGCACTGCAGCCTTTCCCCCCTCAGTGGAAGCATTTAGTAGATTCTTTCTCATTTTACCATCCTGATCTTCATAGTATTTGTAAATATTTCATGTTCCTGAGCCTAGTATCCCTCTACAGTGGTAGTCAATGGACTCATAAGAAGGAGAAAACATAACTGTACATACCTCGTTTTCTAAGGAAATCTGGTTGAAAAACCATACTTCATAGCAACAGAATGTTGAATTGTAGACGAAGCCTTCAGAAGATTTCTTGGTACTATACCCTAATTTCTCACCAAATACTTTTGGTGCATTCCATTATTCCTAAACACTCACCGTTATATCTCCTGTTTTAATTTGAAACAGGGTGCTGCAAAAATGCTCCATTCCTGAAACAAAGGAATACATGTTGCCCTTTTTGTTTCTTCACCATTTTGATTTGTGATCCCCCCACCCTGGCCCCCTTGTAGTAAAGAAAATAAATACTGACAAGTAGCTAATGAGAAGAAATGATTGTTTGGCACTACCTATACAGTGAAAATCTCCTGCTTGTAATTAAAAGCACAGCATAAAACTTTTCAATAAGATACTAGAAAAAAAAAAATCCTATTTCTCCTTGTGTAGTATCATTTCATATTCCTGTAATTGCAGCCCTTGGGTGCAGTTATTTAGTAATTCTCTTCCATAAGTGATCAAAGAATTTCACATAGTGCACAATATTTTCCTTTTGTTCGGTGGTGGGAAGAAGTCACTAGAAGTTATGGAAAATTAACTACACTTTCAGAACTAACAACACTTCAATTTTAATATTGCTGCAAAATGCCTGGTTTTGAGCTCAATTCTCCCTTCCTTTCACTTTTCTCAACTTCAAGAGCATAAATTAAATGCAGATACCAATTTTTTTATGTAGTACTAAAGTTATTAAGTCAGAATGAGTGACAAAATAATGCAGGTGGACTTCCTACTGGTGTATATCTGGTTTTAAAAGAAACATCTGTAAGACAGAGTGCGTAGTCAAGCAAGTTGGTACTTCACAGTATACAGTACCTGTATTTCCTCTGTGGCAAGTTTATACCAAAATGTTTCTTTTGTTTCTGTATTTCACGCAAGGGGAGAAAGGGGTAGCGAATTTTGCTGTTATTAGTATAGATTAAAATATCCAGGAAGGCTTTAATCACTTTTCTCTTTCTCAGACCTTGTCTTGGGCATGTCAGCTTGCTTTCTTCATATCCTCTTATATCAATTCCTATTCATATGTGATTCTCCCTCCCTTGTCTAGTTCTCAGTCAAGCATAACACAGCCGGCTGGTTTTATCCGTGCTGCAAACAATGGTACTGGGCTCTGCTAAATGATATTCTGCCAATGCCAGCCATGATTCCCTGTGTCCTTACTTGGTTTCAAGTTGTGGCCTACCTTTCTTCCCACATTTAAATACTGTGTTTACTGGGGATTAAAATCTGTGAATGAGTGGGGATGGGGGCAGTGGGAGGAGGAGGTCATTCTGGGTCCAAAGGGAATCAACATTGTCTCTTTGAAAATGTCCATGTCTGCTTCCCAGACTGACCATCTGGGACACCACGTGGCACTAAATCAACTACAAAGACAAAAAGGGAAACAGGGGAAAGTAATTAAATTAGAAAAAGGAAAACTTCTCCAGGACCTGCTGTCCAATGAACTTCATCAAAGAGAGAAAGTGGTGTGTATAGGTTTCAGGATAATGAAAACTGAGCACACTAACAGAACTCCACTCCCATCAGTAAACAAATATCCTTTTAATGGTGAATGCACCTCTTCTTTCCTTTCTAATTACTGCTCTATTTTAAGCACTTCCCAATGGCCATGATGTCAAGAAGAAGAAATATGCCTACAAACACAGGAAGTAGTGGAAATACACTGGGTTCAATAACTCTTCCTGAACTCCTGGCAAACTCTAACACTTGGGATGTGCTGGGTAGTCATTTAAGAACATCAGGATTTTCTGGTCTGGTGTTTATCATGGCTGTGAGTGTAATGGCAGACTCACAGGATAGGTTGGCTGAGATGCTCAGGTTTCAATCCACGTGGAATTCTGGGTTCTGCATTTGGAAACCAGCTGGATGATGTATTTGCTTCTTCAAGTGACAATAAAATCCTTCCATTTCCAGCACTAATCCAAGAGGATATTCAACAGCAGCTTCTGAAGTTAAACACTGTATGTGTGCAGGAACGATCTGGTTTACTCCCATGAGTTTCAGAGGAATGTTGCTGAGGAGCTGTCTAATCCACTGAAGGTGCAATGTAATACATCTTCAGTCATTAGGGAAGATTCAGAGAGTATGGGGGAAAAAAGCCAATATTGTACCAGTATGTAAAATAGGTTTTATGATCTTGCATAAAATGATGAAAAACCTCAGACAGGACTCTGTAAGTAGTTGATTTCCATTTTGTGCAATTACTGAGGGCAATAAAATGATTTTATGGAAAGTAGGTATTGTCTGGCAAACTGAAATTTTGGATGAGAGTACATTCTTGGTTGCAAAAATAAGCTTGCTCTAATGCATGCACAAGATCATGTCATCTTACATGAGATTTATCAAAATAGAAGAACTATCCAAATGAATGTAGTATATTACATAGATTTAAGAAAATATCTATTGAAAAATTTCAAAAATTATTTGCAAATTTGTTGTCATTTGTCATTCTTCTCATGGAAGAAAATGCAAAAAGTGTCAATTTAAAATTTTGAAGATCACACAAAAAGCTTGCTATGATTAAGTCAATTCCCTGCAACTGTTGTTTCTTACTCCTTTCTTTTGAATAAATATATAAAGCTTCAGATGTAGATTAGTTAGGCTTCTGGTCTCCACAGCTCTAAAGGGAAGGCTGTTCCCAGAAGCTTGTTACTATGATTATTAGGACTATTGTAATTCCAAGACAACATGTGGGAAATTACTGGCTCATAGCATTTTTTTTCCCTGATCTAAAGTTATTCTCTAGAAACAACTCTTCTGCTCTCCCTCAGATTATGTATAGACTAGCTACATTCCTCTCAGCCTTGCTCTGATATTCTTCCCTAGCTCTGTTAGAGCCCTCTTCTCTGAATCTCTTCCAGTGTGAGTTATCCTTAGCAGACATAGATTGTGTGCAAAATTCTAGATAAGGTTTTATCAATGCTTACCACTGTAAACTATGTCTCATGAACAACGTATGCTGCAACACAGCAAACATACCAAGGAGCAAGGTATTTTGTTACAGAAGTAAGTGGTGAATGTTGGAGGACTAAGGGGTCGTTGGCATGCAATGAAGCAATGCATTCTGGAGGCTCTGCGTGCAGACAGAGCCTCTGAATGCAGGAGCAGGAGGACAGGCTAGTCTGGTGAGAGCAGGAGGTGCCAGCAGCTGGTGTAGCTCTGTTTTTTTTTAATACTCCAAGGATAGACTTACCTTGACTAAAACAGGTGTGGGCTCAGGGGCTGCAAATTGTCAATTTCCTTGTCAATATTTGTCTTTGCTTAGGATTATGGTTGTCACCTTAGATATAAGTAAATTTGTAAAGCGTGTTCTATAGTAGAAGCCTTTGCATTGCCCTTCTTTGCCCCCCCCTTTTCCCTCCCACTCTCTTACACTGAGTTTTGTATCAACAGAGGTGATGTATGCCTCATGGCAGGGAGGCGTATGGTGGTAGTAGTAACAACAGTACTGCTTAGGTCTGGGTTTCACCCACTCAGTGTTGATGGAAAATCCCTCCCTGCCTATACCATCTATGCTTAATATTAAAACCTGTCCCTCTCTCCGTCTCTCTTCCAGCTTTCACAGTACCCTTCTGTATTTTTCACCCTGACTGCTCTCTTTCATCCTAAGTTTTCTTCCCTCTCTCTATCCCTTTTTATTGCAATTGATCCCAAGCAGAGGAACTCAGAAGCGTTTCAACCAAAGTCCATGTTTCAAATGCCCGATTTGTAAGAAGCTTTTCAAAATTAGACAGAGCAAACTCATCTATCCTCAAGTACAATTACCAGTCGGAATAATCAGACCAATTTTCACAAACAATTGGCATCAGCAATGTGCCTGCAGGTTTTGAAAGAAAAGTGTTCCCACAAATTATTAGGTAAACAGCAAAGCAAGCTCATGAGCTTTTTGTGTCAGGCTGAGGGTACAGCCATGTTGCAGAAAATGGAGTGGAAAAGAAATGGCCTGAGGGGAAAGAGTGCCATCTCTGAGTAGAGGAACTGATCTGATAGAAAGCTGATAGAAAGCTCAGTCAGAGAAGAGACAGCTTGCTTCCTCCCCAGCTCCATCAATGTGTATCCCACCAGCACTTCCCAGGTGTAGAGGGCAGGCCAGATCACGTCAGGTAAGCCAGCTGGTTGGCAAACTGCCCCACACACAAGTGCTCTACCTGCGTACCTGGATATCAGGAAAGTGCTGACCTGTAGCAAAACAAAATTATTATGAGTTTGTGCATTAAGGGATAGACTATACAGTTTTTGAGGCTCTTGTTCCACTTTCAGCATCCTTTTTTGTGACATTACTGTCATGTCAATAACCTGACCAATGCTCCTCGCTAGATTTTGTCAGAAAGGTAATCTTGGTAAAAACACAAAGAAACTTAGAATTTTGACTCATGTAGCTAGCATTTCTAATGCCTGATTATCTGGGAAAATTCAGAGCTAAATGTCTCACTGAGTGAAAAACTTTCCCTACAGACAAATGATAGATATATCTGTCCTTGATGTTTTAAAAGTTTTGTTTCAGGTTGTGCTAATTTTGTTTTCCCAAATGACTTTTCATCATTTTAGTATGTTGCCCATACTGACTTCTTCCAACTGAGGAGAGGAAACTTCATCCTCACTCCTTGAAAATGATGAAAATAATTGGAATTGTTGCATCCTTTTTAAAAAAAATCTAAATGTCATCTGTTTGCTGATGGCAACCTTCCTCAGAAATTTCATTTGGAACAAGAATCTTTGCTGATAAAGAGGAAATGTTGCAATATACTTCAAAACCAAATACAACTTTGGCCAGCATTTTTCCTTTTGGTGACATTATTAAGGAAACTAAAAAGCACTTAAGACTACAGTACAAGGATGGGTGTTCTTATGAGCATGCAACTTTCCTGCATAGAACATGAATATAAATGTCTTGCTGAATCAGGCTAGAGAAGCTCAATGCTCATTTATTTCTGAGTATTTCATAGCCCTTACCTGTTTATCTTACCTTCTGAATACCTACAGGAATGATGGACTTGTCCTGTTACGAAACCGCAGATGGAGGAACCTGACATGAGAGCCCTGAAGCAGAAAAGGTCCTGTTAACAACAGCTATTGGATTTTTAAGAAAAACAAAATGAACTCACCAAAGGGCATCTTTGTTCCTCAAGGTTAACAGCAAAAACCACTGCTACTTACTGGGCTTGGAAGCACTTCAGATGTGTAAAACATACAGGTTCATGAGTTTTGCTTTTCATGAGGTAGTCAAACATCCCAGTTAATGCTAGATGTCTGGGCTCATTGAAACAGAGTGATAACCAAAATGGCAAGACTTAAAAGGGATTCTAAATGTGATAGATATTTCTAGATTTGCCTTAGGTAACGTTCATCCCTCAGGACAGGACAGTAATAGGGATGCTGTCTGTAGCAAGAAACTGTTTGATGCATAGCTGTCTCTGCCTTACAGGGTTAGGTTTCCCCCAAGCACCAGGACAGTAATCCCAGCCTCCAAAGCTCTTATCTCTCTCCTGCTCCTTTCTCCTACTCTTACCTTCCCTTACACATGGCAGAAATGCCCCAGCCTTTCTTTCTGGGACCAAGAAATTCTAATATTTCCTATACTGCTAAGAAGCCTGAGTGGCCTGATCCCTTAAATCGCCTTACTTTCTACTACCCAAAGGTAGTATTTCTGTTAGTTTTAAAGAGGACATGGTATCTTTATTTTTTAATCAACCCTTATAAATGTCCCCTTCACCTTCTAGTTGGCCTCTATTAGTCAAGCTGAACACAGCTCATACTGTATCTCCCTCAGCAACACTAACTTGAATTCAAGTAAGAAAACTTTGTGTTTCACAAATACAGCTCAGCTAACACAGACAGTTCAGTCAGGGCTGGAAGGGTTTTTTTTAATCTACAAATTTATTTGAAAATATAAATTTTCAAATGCTGCCAGCATGAGAAATATTGAAGTCTCTCCATCCCAATTTCAAACAATAGTGACTGGTAAGGTGCCACATGTCTCAGTATATCACTGTCTGTGAGGCACTTCAGTTCCAGAGTGTGTGAGGATCTGGACTTTTACTTGTTCTCACCACCATCCCTCAGTTTTTCCTGAGTTTCTGATATGATTGTTCATCCTTAGAATCTATCCATGGCTGGTTTAATTTGTTCTGATTACAGAGAAGGGAGGAATTCTAACATGTCTTTTTATGGTCTTACAGTGAGGGTATCAGACACCTCATAGAAAGGATTCTGGTAATACTCAGCCACCAAACCATCTGTAATGACATAGAGTTTTAGGAAGAAACTGGTGACTGTCTAACAGTATTATTTAAACTGCACTCATTAAAATAGTTTCCATGTTTAATAATTGCAATGCTAGTTGTCAAATCTCACACATTTTACAGCTCTGTTTTTTGGCAATTATATTATAAAAATTAAAAAAACCACAACAAATTATGATGGGGTATTGTGAAGAACTGTGTTTTAGAAGAAAATTGCAAACTAAGGAGACCGGCAATAGTGGCATGCATCTTTTTATTTCTAGGTTTGAATCCACTCCAGAAAAGTTGCTGTGTTTTGATGCCTATAAAATTCCCTATGTGAAAGCTGTTTAATCTCAGTCCCATTCCCAGTGGAAAAATATGTTTGTCACAAAAAAGCACTACAAGTCTCACTAATTGGTGCCTTTGTTGCTAGTTTCAGGAGACTGAACAGGCCCTGAATGGACTTAAATGTTCTCCCCAGACCAGCACTAAAGTGAATTAAAACTGTGGAAACAAAGCCATTAATTCTGTTTGTATGTGATGCATAGGTAAAGTGAAAGTCTGGGCCTATAAATTCAGTAGCTTTTATAAACACACTGAAAGTACATGCAAATGGGAAGAAAATGTGATTTTCATTTTATGCTATTGCTGAGGCCCAATCTGCATTCTTTATTCAGAAATAAGTCTTAGTGCCATCGATAGGAGTAATGAGGAAAGAAAGAATTCCAAGGAGCTCCAAGTTTGTAAATTATTTAAAATGCATGTATCTCAGTAGCTTTCCTTGCACATGATTTGTAATATATTCCCATACTATATCATTTGGCTTGATTGTCTAAGGTGACTTGTGTGTACCAGGCAATTATTAACGAAAGGTTTGGGATAGCTCAGTGGTTAAGCCTCTGGGCTGGAACTCAAGAAACCGCAGGCTGTTTGTGGCATGACAGACTTCCTGTGAGATGCTGGACAAGGCAGTGAAGGTAGGATTAATGCTGCCTATTTTATGTGTTTGAAAGTGACATGTCTGGTCTGAGTGAGCTTTCTTGGTTTGATTTTCAATGGAGAGAGAGTGAGAAGCGGCTTCAGAGGGGAATTACTTCTACAGTACAAATGTTTCTGATCATTAGGATGAATTGCCACCTGAAAATGCCGGTGTCACTTACACCAAAGTAGGACAACCCTAATTTTTGAACAGCTGATGTGAGGTGAATCCTACTTTTAGTTCTGCCTGAGTCAGCTCCAAGGTGAGAATAAGAGTACACTGGTTACATTTGTGTGCTAAGAAGCATGTCAAATACATAAATACGAACCATATAGGTATGGCAGGCTGAGAATGATTGCCTGAGTGCAAAACAGCCAGACAAAGTGATGTATACATGCATAATATAAAATACTGTCCAATAACTGATCATAGGATGTAATTGGTCCTGTTGCTGTTGAGATCCCAGCTCCTATGGTAGTGCATACAAACACTTCCTCAGAACTGGACCCTAAACGACAAACTTCATGGTCTATGCCACTGCACTTCTGCAGAGAGAGAGATCACACTCCATACTGCCTAGTACCCCTTCCTGCACTAAATTTGCAAAGGAAAACCTTCCATGAAATAAATAAAACTCTCTAAAAATAAATAAAGTAAGTAGGTAAATAAGTTTATGGGCCAAGTTCCTTGTGTCCCCACACAGGGTCCCATAGTTGCACTGTGGGAGTTTTGGGGGCTCTACGTATTGCGGTGATGGGCAGTCCAGCAGCTGTCTCAAATCCACATTGTATGTGACTGAATGCAGCAGAAGTGATACGAGATAATCTTGCTGCACTTCTTTCTCCTGAGCCTCTAGAAAGCAGAGCAAGTATCGCTAGTTTGCAAGGAAAACCTTAGTGACTGCCACGGCAGAGGGTCTCATTTAAGCAGATGATGTACCGTCCTCTGCTGGTAAAAAGAGGCAGTATTTGCTTCGCTTTTTACACAACACAGTGATGAAGATACTGGAAACAGTAGGAACCTTATATCCCCCATTTCTGATTCTACATATACATAACCTCATGCTGAGGTCACTGTAAAGAATAGTTTTGCATAGTTAATTTTTGAAAGAAAATGCAAACCACAGTGGTTTGGAGGACAAAAGAGAAGTCCTGATGCAAGCATACAGGAGAATGTAATGGTTTCCACCATTTTAATTCACTTCAGTGCTGGTCTGGGGATGATCTAAGTTCATTCAGGGTCTGTTCAGTCTTCAGAAACTAGCAACAAAAGGCACAAATTAGTGAGAATTGTAGTGGTTGGGGGGGGTGACAAACTTATTTGTCCACTGGAAGTAGGACCAAGATCAGTGCTACAGTTATCTCTGTGCAGCATGCCATTGCTAGTTTGTTTTGCCTGTGTGCTTGCATTGTTTGAAGTCAGAGTGGTACATGGCATTTTGAGATATCTAACACCTACTGCCTTGACACAGAAGGGCTTGTACTAGGCTTTGCTTTGTTACTGTGCCACATCAAGCCAAACTATTGTGGAAATCAGTTGGCCAAGTGGGGATCTGGAATTTAGCCCTGCTAGTGCATCGTGGTGCACAGCTGGGTGAGGTACTGCTTTTTGCTGTTTTCTGTCCAAAATCATGAATCAGTCTCTCAGGCCCCCATATTTTGTTTGTATTTGCTCAACCGTTAAGTCACCCTGGCTGGAGTTTCTCATCTGTTAAAAATTCAGCAAAAGACAAGTATTTGCTTGGGCTTATTTTGGCAGAAAATATCCTGACTCTGTTAGACTTCATATGTTTATCAACAAAGTAGCTGTCACATGTAACTGCATGGTTTTATGGCATGCATACAGTCATCACAGTGGAGTATTTGGAAGTGTAGCCTCATGGGCTTTTTCTAGAAGAGCATACAAAATACTTTGTCAAAACCACAAGGCTATAGCATTGCTTAATGTTATTTCTAATAACCATGCTTGCAGTACTCAGAAAAAGCACTATTATATGAAAACAATTTTAGCCCCCAACTTCAGGAGATAATTTATCAAAGACAAATAATGGAGCATTCAAATTTTGTGATGTGGCATGATGTGCCTGAACAATCATTGTATGTGTCAGTTCAGTACTCTTTAGAGGTGTGGGATTTTTATGGTGTCCCTTATGTTTGCAGCCATGAAACCCGATGTTGGTATTGTTCAGGCTGAAAAAAATCCATCACTGATGCATTTTATAACATATAAAGCTTCACTAGTTGTGGAAAAATGCCCATGCTTTTTAGAGGTCTTGGGCCACAGTTATGGGTAGATAGACTGACACTATTGACTGCCTTTCACCTTGCTTCCAGGCTTGCACTGGAAATTATACTTAGTTGTTTCTATCCCTGAATTTGAAACACTGATTTGAAATTAATGGTATGCTGAGTTATAGTGAAAGAGAAACAAGCAAACAAAAAAGCAATGCGGGTACACTTTTACTATGTGTATGCTACAGTAGATCAATAAACTGCATTCTGTCTGGTTACACACCTTAGTGTCATGTTTCCCAGAGAGTGGGCAAACTGTTCACTTCTTGATGATTTTTTCAGTGCTCAAAAGTTATTTCCTAAAAAGATGTCCCACATAACAACCTCAAATCTCAACATAATTGTGCTGTGTTCTGGAAAACTGCATTTTTCAGTTTGTTATACAGCAACATTGGAAAGATACATATTGAAGCAAAAAGTCCTTTTTGCATTTTATTATTCAATGTCCAGATTATTCGTATTAGGTTCAGAAAAAAATTAGAGCTGAGGAGGTGTAACAAAACATTTTTTTACAGGTAGGCTGGATGGATCACCAGAAGTTATTAATGAGCTTAATTTAGATTCATTCTAGAGTTTAGGTTAATTTTAGAACTTAGATTTTAGATTAGCAAATAGATTCTATGTAAGGGATGGCACAAGCTAAAATAACTCACCAGCACTGCAGATTCTCCTAACATAAGCTCCTACTCCTTTTACAGAGGCATAATCCTTTACATGAGAAATTTCATAAACAGGTGATAGGATCCTGGAAGAACTTAACATCCATGAAGCTTGGACATCACAAATTATCCAGTCATGCTACGCAAACAAATGTGATCTAAAATTGCTTAAGGCCACCTTGGCACTGTATGAGGGTCCAAGACTGGAGACAACAAATTTCATTCCACAGAGCTCAGATCCATCTTGTCCAGCCTTGGATACCTGCTTTCTAGTATGTCACTCTATACTCAGTTCATAGACTTGAGAGAAACAGATGCTATTAGGGCATCATTTACCACCTATCAGAATAGTTAATGCAAAATAATAAATAATAAAATAATGCATTGTCTGCAAGACTGCTTCTTTCCATCTACCCTTCTGTCTACCTTTTCAAATCAGGCAGCCTCAACTGTTTCAAGTGGAGATGTGTGCCATGCATGTTCGGTTGGGTTAATCCAACCTAGGGAAACTTGGTTACTATTACCTACAAGTTGAAGGGAACAGAAGAAAAGTGTAAGTGTCTTGAAGAGAACTAAGAATCCTCCCAGAATACAATCCCTTTTTGAAATGCATGCAGATATTTTGGCTTTTCAAAGAGCAATATGAATGGATCGTTCTTCTTATTTTCTGACAACTCACCCTCACAGAAATACTGCTGTGCCTCACTCTCTGTATTTTTATTTTTGAAGAAAAAGTTACCTTCCTTCCTTCCTTTTACAAAATAAAAAGTATTGTCACCTATTCAGAGAAACTGGAAGTAAAATTTTTCTGACCTTGCTTTGCAATTTGCTGTCCCTCCTGCTTGTTTCTGACAAATGCATACTCTACTGAACAGAATGTTTCTCTGGTGGTGTTCTGATTCTTTAGGTCAGAGAAAAATAGCTGGGGGAAAGGGCATTTAGCTGTATGTCTCCCTTTCTCCAAAATGTGGTTATTTTTTATAACTTAAATATTGATCTCAGATTGACTTCTGTAAATGATAATGCAAAAGCTCAGCAGAAACTGAACCAAGATATGCTGTGTCATTCTGTCTGTATTTTCTCTCTGATACATGTTTTTGTGTGTAGGACACATCATTCTAAAATAGTTTATTTATAAGATGTGACGAACATGAAGATCTGTATGTCTATTGCTTATACTACTGTTCCCTCCAACCCTCATTCTCTACTTCTTGTTTTTCCTCTTGGTTCCAACGCCCTGCTGACATGTCAAACACATAATAGTCTGCCAACAGAAAGTGATCCTCTGATTATTTACTCCAGCTAATGTATATTTAGTATGTACATCAAACATTATTCCTCAGTATGGGAAAAAGAAGCCTTCTCTTGTTCTGTATCCCTACTCTTCTCTCCATTTAAAATGAGAAAGTTTGATAGGATAGCAAATACTTTCAGTTTTGACATGGCTTCCTTCCATCAGTGCTCCAAAAGTAGGCTCAAAGTTGTACTGGGAGTCAGTGGTATCCAGATAGTCTCACCCTGTGCCCTGTGCACAGCCACAGAGCCAGAGGACAAAAACCCCCTGTTGACCACCTCCAAATAGTCCTCATTTTTCCAGCAAAAAGTCTGCAAGAACTGTCTTAACTTACAGCAGATGAGTACGTTGTGCATAAGCACTTCCCTTTTGCTCAGATGTGTCTCCCAGCAAGGTCCTGGAAACTATGGATTTTTTAAAGCGTGCCCCAGATTTTCCATCTGTCATTCTGTGGTTTACCCTTTCTCACTCATCATTCCCTCATTCTTGCTACATATCTGCAGCCCATGCTTTACCTTGTCAGAGAGCTATCCCAAACATTTTAAAATGTTATGCAGCTGATCAGAAAGCAACAAGCATTGGTCCTTGTATGTGCTGAGAAATAAAGAAAAGAAGCAAAGAAAAAATGACAAGTCAATAATGTAGCAAATATAAAATAGCTTGGATGCTCGCTTGTAGGAACATACTCCTGTTATTACTGAAGATGATGGAAACTTTCCACTTACCAGCTCTCTACAAAAACACAGAAAATACAGATCAATGCAGTGCATTTTCTTGTAATGCTAAGGCTGGATCCTAGAAAAGATAATGAGCAGGTCCCAAGCTTTGTTGGATACTTCTTGAACTGTTATTGGTTATAAAGAGGCTTTTACATAAGATTGCAGGACTGGCTTACGAGCTGGTACTGACTTAAATGTTTTTTAAGGAGATCACAGGTATCACAGGAAAATCAAAATTATCAAAATATGGGGCAATGTCTGGTGGGATTAAATTGTCTGAGTATCTGAAAACCTGAGTTGAATTTCCTGTTCTGTGTATTGCTTGAGTCAGTTTTTGCATCTCATAATTCTCTCTCGGACTCAGTTTCACTGTGAAAAATGGCAACAAAACTATTCTAGTGGGTAGTACTTCAGGATATATGGATGAAAAGTGGAATGGGCAAGCTCCAAAGCACAGTAAAGTGAAACAGAGTCTCTCCATCTCCTTGCATGCAAAATATTTCTGGTTTCATTGCACTGCTTCAATGTATATATTATTATGTATATGTATATAATTTGCTTTTAAATATCCAGTATTATTCCGTATATAGGAAAAAGAGAGGGATATTTTATTCCTTACATATCCAGCTGAGTTAGTCAAGATGTTTCATGGCCTGCCTTACTGTACTGCTACAGAAGAGAGTCCCAAAGAGTTTTCTGACAGGAATAGCTTTTATGAAACATAGGGAATAACCTAAGCTAGATTCATAGCTCATAAAACAGTACTTCTATTCCTAAGCAGAGTGAGAATATGCATATTTCTTTGGGCCTCTGCCAACTTTGACTTGGAAGCAGAAAGTAAGAAACATCTGGAAAGGAGGGATGGTGGGAGTTTTCGTCACTGTGTCAGTGACAAACTGCCTCTTCTGAAGGTGTTGCATCAAAATAGGTGGTGACAAAAGAGGAATGGGGGCAGAAGAGGAGGCTGAAAGAAAGCTTTAGCTTTTGCCTTGGTGGATCAGTTGTGTTCTAAGCATTAATTTCAAGTGCCCTTTTATGTGTCCCTGCAGTAAAATAAAACCTGGGTGGGCAAAATTCTTCCCCCATTGAGGAGACTGTATAGCCTCTTAAGGTTTTTATGGGACTTAATATTCTATTCCCCTTTACAGAGTGGCATTTTATCTTTCCTCCTGCACAGGCAGAACACATCCAGTCTCTAAATCTTCCTCACTCACCTTTGAAAATTTATGGAGGCTTTCAGGCGGGCTTGCCTGAATGCCATTGACCTCTGTGGCCTATGTTATTGACCAGAACACAGAATCTTCTGGCCACATAATATACGCCTCTTTATATCCCTGAAAGAGAAGGAAATGACTCTTAGAATGACCAGGACCACAATAAAACCTGGAGCTAGTTTCCCAGTTTCCATGCATTGCTGGGCTTTGCAAGAAGATAACATAAGGGATCAACATGCTTATAAAGGAGCGCTTTGAACTCCCTGATTAGACAGTCATTACTTTCCTGATGATCTGCTTAAATAATACCACCACTGGAAGTGTAGGCTACTTGCCTATTACAACAGTGAACAGTGCTCTTGAAGAGTAAGCTGTATCATAAAACCATTGTAGGTAGTAGTAATGTGCAGTCCTTCGCAAGGTAAGATCTGCTGTGGAGGTTTTCTAAAACAAGTTTGAAATAGATGGAGTCCTACATGTGCTACTACCTTTTCAGAACCACCAGCTAAAATGTTACCTGACAGCTTCCATCTTCCCTTTCCCAAGGATTCGTGCACATCCTTCAGAGCTGTCATCGCCTGGTGTCTTCAAGAAGGAGCAGCTCTCAGTCAGGTTCAGCTTTCATTCAGGAAATCAGTACTGCTGAGAACAAAAGACAACATAGATAAGCGTAGAGAAATACACGTTGGGTGTTCTAAGCAATTGGCATGAAAGAATGGAGATAAATTAGCCATGAATAGACTATTCATAAGCTATTGTGGGAAAAAAATGTCTTCTAAGAATTCATTTGTTAGCATAACAGAAAGCTGGTTAGATGATGAGTGCCTTGATGCCAAAGCAAAATTTGAAAGAGTGAGAATAATAATTAAAAAGTATATAAAAGCAAAAAAATAATATTGTACCACTGAAATCGTGCAAAGGTTTGTATTGTCATATCAAATTATAAAGGCTGAAGGCAAGAACTGTTTAGAGTGGAGCTGCTGAATCATTATTATCATGGCAATAGTTTTCAAGCAATGTCAAATTTACATAATTTAATATCTTATTAACACATATGCATTTGTGGGCAGAGATCTGTGTACATGTATTGCTGTACCTGTGTGTATATATATCAATGTCTGTTTCCATTTTCATTTAAATCCAAAATCTCTCTTTAATGTCTGGTTTTAGAACACCTTAAAACTGGTGGGAGAAAGTCAGATCCTGTCTTTCAGTATCTTCAGGGATATCTGTGTTTAAGTATAGATAGAGGAAGCTTAATTCTCTCTCTTTACTTATGTGTAAAACATAGGCACACAGAGAATGAAAACTGATGCATGAGAAAATGGTGAAATCACCATTTTAAAAAACCTACTTTTATTTTAAAAACATGAATTTTCAACTACTGACAAAATCCAGTTGACAGCAAGATGGGTAATTTCAAAGAAAATGTAGCAGATTTTTGTTCTTTTTTTAAAATTTCAAAATTGAAAGCATTATTGGTAATCATATGAGCAATAAAGAAAATCTGGTGTTTTGGTCCCGGTTGCATGAACAGTGAGATATTCAGGAACTGACATTGGTATACACACTGGATGCAATGTGTTGCATCTCCTTCTTCTGTTACCTCCATGTAAGAAATGAACTCTTAGTTTGGGGTTCATGGCTGTAACTGTATCAAGGGACTGCGGAGCTACCTGCAACTTTTGTCCTGTCCCTTTCCTCTTCCCTGGAGAAGCCATTGCTCGTTAGAGGTTTTAACAGCCCGCTCTCCAGCTACCCTTACCGCTCCACACTGCTGGCTCACGTATCTCCTGTGAAAGCCCATTTTATGTACATCTGTGTTAGCCTTGACACTTTTCCTGCAGACGTCTGAAGAGAGTTATCTGAAGGTGCTCTGGCAGACAGGGTCTGGTGGCCTTATGACACTCAGATGGCTTGCAACAGGAAGATGCTCACAAGTGCTCGTAAGGTAAGAGAAGATTTTTACCCTTCTTCTGGCAGAGATAAGGGGAGAGCCACACACTGTCTAGCATGTGATTTAAGTCAAGCACAGCCTTAAGTGCATAACAAGCATGGTCCTTAACTCGATTACAGCTGCTCTAATCAGCAAAACCGTTAACCTTTGCACTTTAGTCTAGCCTGGTCTGCATACCTCTGGGCAGAGCAGACCTGCTTTATGAGGCTTTCCAAAAGCGGCACGTTGTAATCAGTGTGCTTACATCCCCCACGCTGTGTGGGAGGCGATAGCACAGTTGTGTTAATGGCAGCTCTGTGTCTCGGCACCCAGCTATTCTGGTGACAGGCGTGTTTGAGGCAGATACCTCTGCCTTGCTCAGCTCTCACACAGCAAATGTAATGCTGGAGCGTCTTAGCTGGCATTAACAGCTCAGCTTGTTATCCTGCCTTCTCCTCTTGTCTAGAATAGCCTGCTCTGGTGTCGACTGTCTTACAGAGCCAGTAACAGCAGTATGGGACTCCTGTATCACTTCTTATGTCTTCACTGTGCTACACAGTGCTTCCTGGCAGGATGCACTGAGAAACATGAATAACACACATAACATGCCTTTTTTCTTTCACGTGCTGCTTCTGTGCTATCAAGATCAAGGTTGACAAACATCTTGCACTGGGAGAGGAACTCAGTAACAATCTACATAATCCCAGAGCAGCCAGTAGTACTGAGAAATCAGGGTTCACCTGCCCACCAATGATCACTATGCATGTGTGCTACATGTTAGCTTCAGTCCTGGTGAAACAACAGCTTTAATAAATCTGTAGGGGTAAGCCCTTATTTTACAGTGGAGTTCATTTCTTAACCCCCAGTTAGCAACTCTGAAAGCTCAGCCTGCCATTCACAGACCCCTGGAGATTTTGTTTGTCTCTTAGACAAGCAGAATCACATTTTAGGAGCCCTTTGAAGACAAAGATGAGATTTATTATACAAAAAGTACTAGAGGAAGACAGCATAGAGAAGGGAGGAGAGTTCTGAAGTGCTCGTAATAAAGTTTCTTTAATGTCTTATTCTGGTTTATCTTTTGCCAGGTGCTGAGTGAAAAGCTCCAAACTAAATTACCTTCTAAATCAGTCAGGATGTACATTTGTTTGGCTGTAGACTCTCAGACAACATAAATGCTCCTTCCCCCTCCTTCCTTCTCCCCCCTCAAATGCACTGAATCTTCTCTAAACATCGGATAAGAAATGGAACAGGAAAGTCACATAGCAAAATTGCACTGATACCTGGGCTTGTTTTGACATTCCTTTTATCCAGAGCTTGAGAAATAAGTCTCTTAACACCATCCATTATGAATCAAAAAAAAAAAGAAAGTGTATGCCTTGCCTGTACTGATAGTACCTTTACACAGAGTGGTCCATTTTGGTATTATACATATATATATATATTCTTTGAAAATCACTGTTCAACACAGACAGTAACTGAGTTAAACATGCAAGTGATACTACCCTAAATACATTTAACTTATTTATCAGTTGGACTGTATACATTTACATAGGTAATGGAATGAGAATCAGAGTTCTCACACCTTGCAGGCTTGACTACCTTTGTGTATTGTATTGTTGTATAAGCATTACATCATTTTTACTTTATTAATTCTCCTACCTTTCCATTTGACTAAGACAAATGCATTTTGGAGTTAGGAAGTTTGATCCTGGGAATAGGAGATTAATTTATAGTTTCAGAAGAGATCAGTTTCAACTCGCTAATTTTGCCCTGCACCCACAGAGCTTGCAAAATAAATCTTTCCATTCCCAGGCCAGCAGCCAATCACAAATGTTACAAACACTGGCAGAATCACCACCTTCCAATTCTCCCCACACAGTATGTGCCTTCTGTTCTCTGCTTGTGTTCCCTTGGCCGTACTAGTGCTCACAGCTCTTTGGCAGCACGGTCTCCTTCAAATAAACTTATTTATTTCATTCAAGGGAATTCAGTGAAAAGACTGTGAGCCAAACATACACAGGAGTATCACTTTTCCATTCATATCTCTGTTCTTTTTGATACTGTATTTCTTTGGCAAAGACAGACCCCCTTCCTCCCACTCCTCTACCCCTTTTTTAAATTTTATTTTACACTACATTGACTTTTTTGCAAGATGAGAATACTAAGAATTTATTATCCTCATTGTGAAATTGCTGGTACTTGAAATTATGACCCTGGATATTAGATGTGAGTGAGTCTTGACCTTGCACGTGATCTTAAGGTCATTTTATTGTCTAACTCATCTCTCCAATCTAGTTCTATGAAATAGCTTTTTCTGGAAGGTACCATGTTTCTTGTCTGATGCAGTTTTTATCTATTGTCTAGTTTTTATCTGTTTTTCCAGTGATGTTATGTGCCTGTTTTCTTCCACAGTGCCTCACATCCCATAGTTAGGAGGGTCATGTCTGCTTCTTCAAGCCTTTAATGCCTTACTTCAAATACATCCCCTTATTAACTCTCTGAGCTCAAATATTTCCTTTCTGAGTGGCAGCTCTTGGTGGAATGTTTTGCATAATCCTGCAGGGAATAGTTCAATAGGGCTTAAGAGAGGAAGCTAGTATTTTCTAGTATCAAATGTTTTTCAAGTGTGTGTGGGGGGGTGTCTTGCTATTTGGATGTTTTTATAACAGCCTTCCTTAAAGTCCCCAACTTTGCACATATGACTGTATGAATGACATCCTTCCCCTGCAGGTGGCAACAGGGCAGGGATGCCACATTGCTTCCAAAAGGCTTAATTATATAGTACAGTGCTTACATGTTGACAATATTAAGCAGGTTCCTGAAGCCAAAAGTAAAATGTACAAGGTGCCTCTCTTGAGTTACAGTCCAAGGGAATTACTTTTTTCCCTACATGGTAGAGGTCTACCTCTTCAGAACAGATTATTGCTGGTTTAGCTGATGTTTCTTTTATTAAATAAAAGGAATCAAACGAGTAAATGTAAGTGGAACTACCCCAGTAGTTTCAATTTTTAAAGTGTGATATTGCTACGTGCCTTGGTACTTGCCAAGAAGACAAAGAACCATCTTTGGAAATAAAGCCAGCACTTACAGAGAAACAGTTTCAATCTGTGCACAGAAAAACTTACCTCAGAACCATGGTATTCTATTTAAGGCCAAAAATATGCCATGACAAGAAAAAAGCTTTGGACTCACCTGTATAACAAATAAGTAACTCCTGTGTGCTTCACTGTGTGTTATCATCTTCTGTTGGATGTGGTGGGCCTGAGCGTATAAAGTAGCTTTATAGCTGTGCTAACCTGCTACACCTGATGTGGTGCCACAATGCAGGCTTGAGACATAAAGATTCCCATAAAATACTTTTCTTGAGTGTTTTATCTTTCTATTTCAGCGTATAAATAATTGTAAAAAGCTCACCTGTATTCTGTGTTTCTCCTACACTTACTTGTGAATTGGAGTCTTAAAGCCACTTTCTCACTCTCTGCATTTTAACCTTCCTTAGGCTGTGGTTTAATATCTGGCGTATTGGATTGCCCCCCACATGCCTCTTTTTTTGTTCTTAGCCCAGCACACCCCTCCATAAAGGAATGGATTTCATTTGTTCCATGCAGTTCATTCATTCAGTCACAATCCTAATGAAATTTCTGGTCTGGTCTGGTCCCCCAGCTCAAAAAAGGGTACAGAAGATCTAGGAAAAGTAAAACAACGTGTAGCAAGGGTGATCCTAGGCATGATGGTTTCCACATGTGGAAAACTCTCCGCTTCGGTGCTTCACTCCATAAAGGAAAGGAAAAGGGGAGTATAAAAGCAATTTATAACATCATCTGCGGCTGGAGAAGGATCTTGTTTAATGTCTCTTCTAATAACACAGCAGAAGGAGCATCAAATGAAAACAGGAACTAAGGGCTTCAAAGTGACAGGATACAATCAGATTGGAACTCCTTGACTCAGACTGCAATGGACGTTAAGTTTACTCATGGTAGGGAAGAGAAGCTGAAGTACAGAAGGCTACAAAATGCCAACACATCCTATGAAGTTCAGAGATCAGTAAGCCCCAAATCTGTGGAGTATGAGTGAGCAATCCCGGGAAGTAGCAGTACATGCTTGCTTTATTATAGTCTTCCTAAGGCATCTGCTATTGGTTACACTTGGAAACAGAATCACTAAACTGGATAGACCTTTGATCTGCTGTGATATGACCATTCTTATTTTCCTCATGGTCCCCATATGCTGTTAAGAACATCTGGCCATTTGGATATCTGTTAGCTTCATCTTAAGAAGTGAAGAGAAATCTGGCCAATACATCGTTTTTATTATTGCGGCTACCAGGCTTTACATGTAAACCAGTACGATGCCTTTGGTGCACTGCCAGCCTACCACAAGGCAGTGCATCTCTCGCTTTCAGACTAGAGGTGTTTCAGTGAAGGGTCAGTGTTTTGTGCAGACTTAGTATTGTGGGACCTGTGTGCAGGATGCCCCAATCTCATCACCGATTTTCACTGATTACTAGGGCAAATGAGCAACCACCTAGCTGTTGTGAGTGCCTTAACCACCAGAGAAAGACTGCAATCACTGAGAACATACGGTTCTGTGTTTGCATTCAGTACACGTCCTCCAGGTGGGCCTGTTGAAGTAGCTTCCCATTTTTACCATTTAACCCAAGGAGAGGCTAGAGAATGAACAACTGGTAACGGAATTCAGTGCTGAGTAACCGAAAATTTCAGAGATCTCTCTGCAGGCCACTTCACCGTGTGAAGTTCCAAAGGCCAGCTACACTTTCTGTGAATAAGTACATTAAGAGCAATCAAAACGCGCATCATCAGCTGCTGCACGCTGAACTGACGCGTGGGAAACTCACTCCTGCAGACGAGCCCCGTCGCTCTCCGAGTGCCAGCGCGCATGCCCGGTCAGCATTAGCGGGCGCGGTGCGCGGCCCCGGCGGGGGTCTGGCGGGGACGCGGCTGGCGGCCTCGCAGCCGGGGCTTTCCCCGCGCTCCCCGCTAGGTGGCGGTAAAGCGCCGCCGAGACCGCAGCGCCCCGCTGCCTGCGCGGGGCACCGGCCTCTCGCTACAGTAAGCAGCTCACCAGGAGAAAACCTGCCAGGCTTTTTTAAACCCGAAAGGGTCGGGGCATCTTTCCAGCCTGCAGTAACACCCTTAATCGGCTTATCTCCCTGGTGACTGAAGGACCCTGATGTCTACAAGAGCCGTTCGTGCCGCACCCGGCGAAACCCCGGCGGCGGATGCTTTCTGGACACGTCCACACCTGCTGCGGCCGCCTCCGACAAAGCGAGGCTAGAAAACGAAGGGATTTCCAGCTTGGCGTGGCCTTCATCCCCATGCTCTACCCCAAAGCAGCCCTGTGGTGGGTATGCTGACCCTTCGTGTGGGAAGAAATGGCCCTTTGGTCGTGCTAAGGGCTATAGACACAGCCATCCTGCCGTCACAGGAGACAGACACATCTGGGCAGTCTGTACACATGCAGAAACGGTGCAGCGTTTGAAATGCTGCCTGGCAGAGAAGTGTGCAGTCTCCCATCCCTACAGTTAAAGGGTTAGCTGAAGTATATTGTGGGGTATATACCAACAAATTATTCAAATGCACAGGTTTAGTCTAACGCTTTACAGCTCTCAGGCCTAAAAATGGAGATACGAACAAAACTTTGCCTGAAGTTTGAGAAGGTCAGGTGGAGAATTATCTAGATCTAGCTGAGACTGTGCAAAGACGATTTAACTTGTACTTCTCTTGATACAATGGGAATTTCTCAGCAATATTAACCAAACCCCTAAGTATTAAAGACGTGTAAAACATACTTTTACTTTCTCCTTCCTCACCTGTTGGCCAAATTTTCATCATCCTGGATTCTTCAGATCTCACTGGCAATGTAAGCTTTCATACTATGCCAAGAAAAGGGTTGTTCAGTAGGAGCTGGAGTATAAATACCATGCTTACAACAAATGCACACATCCCTGTGCAAATGCACCAAGCCAAAAAAGCACACCAACAGCAATACTGCCTCTCTCTCTAAAACTTACCATTTGTCCAAAGGAATAATGTTAGAAACTTGAAACATGTAAATGTACATACCCAGCAAGAAAGTACAGTGAAATGTGTGGTCAACATTTACGTTACAGCTATATTTTCTTATGAGACACAAATTACTTTTACTAAAGTTTCTGAGGAATGCACTATGGATTTTGTCCCTGAAATTTTTACCATTTTAGCTGTAGACTTTCACAAGGCCCCAGTTTATTTCCTCTCCCAAGATGCAGGATAGCTGAAAGCTGATGGCAATTTATGTCAGCAACCTGGTTTGTTTCCTGGCTTGTAGCTGGTAATTTATTTGACAAAGAAGCACTTTTAAATGACCACATTTATGAATTCAGTTGGGCCCAGAGGTCATATTTGTTCTGCCTTTACTCAAGGTAACTTAGTACTCAGTAAGTTAACTCAGGTGCATGTTTTGTAACAGCTACATCAGTGCAAGACTGGCCACCACCTCAAGTGAGAGTACAAGGTCAAAGCTGAGCCCTACAACAGCTAAGTATCAGAAGACCGAAGAATAACATAAGAAAGAACAATATCTAAGTGTCAGGACACACTGCAGGTCCCTGTGAGCTGGACCAGATGTTAAAGATTAACCATGTAAAGAAGAAGCTGGTTCTAGACCAAGAACACTCTCTTCCCCGTATGTTCAGGTTATTTATATCCCTGGGATAAAATGGCTTGTCCCCATGTGGTAAGTGACACTTCCAGATCAATAGCACAGACTGAATCATTGCCGTCTGAAAGCAGTAGGACCTGTGCTGTTGGAGAGGACAGGCCATGTCCTTGTTAACACCTCAGGAAGTGCAATCCCATCTGGCACTGTTTAGCTAAAGCTTTACACAAAGAAACTGCCTTCTGGAGTTTGTCCTTTTGAAACAAGACTGGGGAAATACTGAGGACAAGTTTGTCTAGCATTTTGAATTTTATCCTCTCACTGATAAGGCAAAACTTTCCTTCTGGTAGGTTGTTGAAGGACTAGGACATATCCTGTGCTTCAGCCTGAAAAAGAGATGAGAGGGGACACTATAACAGAGCCCGCATCATTGTGGGTGATGTGAAAGGCAGGTATCTACTTCTTTTCTGGCAAAAGAAGCCATGAAAAAGCAGGCATAAAACAGAAACCTCACTTAGCAGTTTTTTTACCCATCTCATGAGTAAAGTTGTGGAGCTCACAGCCATGGGATGCTTTTTAATGGGCTTAAGGGGAGACTGCAGAAGCTCAGGGAAGACAGACCCAGTGAGGCCCTTAAATGGGAAGGAAAAAAAAGCACCTCTGGTTAAGTCCTTGAGCATGAAAACATTGCAGTCTGGGAGAGGGTACTGGGGAAATGCTGCTGTGAGCTGACTCTTCCTCAGACAGCCCCTTTCAGCTGCTGGGCTCAATGAACCTCTGATCGTTCATGCTGTGGCGGTTGTTTTTTTCCTGTGTCATGAGGGAATTTGGACCATCTTTGGAGACTTCTCAGTTGCCTCTCTGGCAAATTCATGTGATTATTAATCTTACTGTATTCTATGAACAACTTTCTTGCATTTATTGCCATCGGTCAAATGCAGGAGGGCTTTGTAATGTTTCTGAAGCTTGAAAGAGTATCAGAAGACTGAGATAAAATAGAATGATGCTTCATCAGGCAAACCTAAGGTGCTGAATAAGATATAGGAGATGGAGTCTCTGTAGCATTCATAATAGTTTAAAAGCTTAGATGCAGTGTGTGCCACCTGCAATCATGTCTTTGCAGTATTACTTATTAACAATGATCATAAAAAAGTAATTGGCAAAATTTAAACCATCACGTTACCTACCAGTGGAAGAGAACTAGGCCTTCTGAGTTCAGCTGCTTAGCACTGCAAAATGCTTTTCTGGCCAGTACTCTACTGGCAAAATTATAAGAGGCACAGAGGCACGTGCTGTAAACATCAACCTTCCACCTGCAAATATTTTACCCACTTGCATTTCTACAAGGAGTTTGTGAGTCAATGGGGGGAGAAAATATACTAAAAAGTCTCTGCATTTTTCTGCATTTCTTCAACCTTAGGATTTTGGAAGCCCTTTGTGTATTTTGGATTTGCTACCTTGAAACCCTGCACAGTGGTCACATTGCCAACGGCCACCCCCCTGCACTGCATCTGTTCTACCTATTTCCTGCATAGTGCAAGGCTGCCTGCCTTATAAAAATGGTGTATATGTACATGCTGTCAGCTGTAGAGGCTTCAAGAGAGTTGAGCTGGTCTGACATCATTCTTTAGATGGCACTGACATGAGTTCATTCTGCACTGAGTATACAGGTCCTACAGGAGTTAGAACCTCAGTGTAGTCTGTCAGGGGCTCCAGTGCCCCACAATTTTGCTTTCAGTAACTGACCCATCTACTGACTAAGTGTTCTCCTGAAACTTTGCATGGCTGTGTCAGAGAGCAGAGCTTCATTTCCTCTTGTCCCAGTGTTCAGAGGTGAGTGGCTGAAATGCCAGCCCAGGCCTTGTCAAGGAAGTAGGATGCTCTTTCACGCACGGGGTACACATCGGGCTAGACCCAGAGTCTTCTTGACCTTCATTGGCTTTTGCATCCTGCATCTTGCACCTTGTTTGTACTACTAGGGGTGTTTTGCTCTGCCATTTCCACTGAGCCAGTCCATAGCAAGTTGGAGGAAAAGACTGGTGCCAAGGAGGCAAAAAATGATGTAAATCATTTATTGGTTCCACGTATGAGATACGGAGTGTAAGTATTGCCGCTGGAGAACTGATCAGCTGGAAGCAGCCTCTTTTGACAATGCCTGTGCTATCTTCAGCCTGTGCTGAAGAACAGATGTGCTACAGAAATGAGGCAAATCATAGCAGCCTCGGTTCCCTCAGAATAAAAATGGACATGGTTTCGGTCTGATTCATCTTCATGCACACTGAGTCAAAAGAGGACATATAGACAGGGCCATCATCAATTGATTAATTAACTTTTTAATCAAGAACTGAGTAAACAGATGAGGGTGTGTGTTGAAGGCTGAGTCGTTTTGTTGGAAATGGCCCACACAAAGAACTGCCTGGCATGAAGGAGATAAGTTCCACGCTGCTGTGCTAATCAACTCCCAGGACTCACTGGTGCACTTAAGAGTCCCAACTTCCTCCATTACCTCAGCTGTGAGAATGCAAGATGCCACTTGAGTGAGAAAGCAAGCAGTTTAATATACAGCTGTGGCATGAAATAATTGCTTCTCCAATTCTCTTCTGCATATTCCCAGAGGGTATTCCAAGAAAGTAGATCGACCCCATTTTTAGCTCAGTCTTAAATTATTAAACATACTATATACCAGGCCATTAACCAACAAAAAAAGTGGTTAAGAAAAAGACTTGTGTGTATAAAAGAACAGAATATTTTTTAGAGAAAGGACGAAGTACTTTCTAATTTTGTGTGTGTGTAAGACAGTTACATTGTTTTTTAAAAATAAAAGCTTTTTTAACTTATGAGGATTCAGCTCTGAATATGGGAAGAATCATTATGGGGATGGCAAACGCCATGAAAGTCAATTTCCTTTTTATAAGCTCTCTCTCTTTATCGTAAGAGGCTCTTCTAGAATGTAATGTTAATTCATGCAGTGCATGGAAATGTTAACAACTCTAATGCCTCTCACGCTAGAGGGACATCTGCACTGCAGATCCAAGGCGTGACTGCTGTGCACAGAAGTATCTGTCTCACTTGGAAAGCAGTAAAACTAGAGCCAAGCAAGATGCATTCAGTAAGTACTCAGAAGCTAAAACATGTGGTACCATAACTCTGCTGCTAGTGGTCTACAAAGCATTTGGTAAATGTACATCTATATAAACTGCAAAAACATCTCTGCATATACTATCACTTGCGGTATTAGTGAACTACTGATCTTAAGTCATATTGGGCTAAGAAAAGGGAAAACAGACAAAAACCTGTGCCCGGGGGTGTGCTAGCCATTCCATAGCACAGCATGGCACAGTTGGCACAGATGTACCCACAGTGCCACAGTAACTACAGGCTGGCATTTGCTCTCCCCCCCCCCCCGCCCACTCCAGGTTTCCCTGAAGGGCCCCTGGAGCTCCAAGGAGAATGGCAGGCAGTGGTGGGGCACGGGGTGAGAGAGGTACCTCCACTGGAGGGTAAACAGTAAAGATTGAAACACGAAGGATTAGGCTGCTTTAAAAGAGATCCAAGCACATGCAGTGGATATCTTTCCAAGTGGCTAACAATCAGCTAACGGCAGTAAAAAGAGCAATGAAACAGCGGAGTAGGACCTTAAAAAGCACAGCTACTTCACGCCACTGCTTGCTGTGCTGATCTGAAACCGGGTGAAGGTTGCTGGCAGCTCAAAATTCAGCCTGACCACCAAGACAATTAACCCACAGTAACTTCCACACCACTTGCAAAAATGCTGTGTCACCTCAGTGCTGAGCTATGCATATGGGAGGATGAATGAATTATACAAGGCTTTTTGAATACATCTGTGCAATCAGTGAGGAGGAGTTATATAAGGCTCCTCTTCCTGACAAAGGGGAAAGTGTTGGTCTTTCTTCAGCACAGTTCACCCAGGGACAGGTTCCACGCAGGAGAGCACTGACAGGCTCACTTGTAAAAGACATGGAAAATAAGGTGACAGTTTTCTCTGCAATTCTCAAAAATTTCTCACAAGGGCTAAATCTTAGATACTGCATCAAGTTTGAGCAAAAAAGCTTTTAGGCAAAAGATGTCAGCAGGCACAGGAAAGCCTTCAAAAGGATTGTGGCTGCAGATCTCCTGCAGGTTGTGCAGTCATTGCTCCCTTTTGCCTAAAAAATAGACATGTGTACTTACAGATCCCCACTCCCATAGTACATTCCCATTTCCACTCTGGCAGGTATCTTATGACCCTCTCTGTCATGCAGGAGTGGTGACCCTCAGCTTGTACGTTAAACACCCTTCAGGAGAACCATTTCTGTACTGCTGCCCACAGAGCTTCCTGCATTCACAAATGAAACAAAATCTGGCTGATGGCTTGTAGACACAGGACAGTAAGCACACAAAAGCACCTCCAGTGCAAGGAGTATTTCAGTGACTACTTCACAGTGCACACTTGACAGAGCAGTTGCTGATACCTCACAGCTAGTAGTGGGGACAGACACTTTTTCCAGTTGCTTTAAGAAGCTAGGAACAGATGGACAGAGAACTGGGAGTCCTCTCCTGAGACTTCTGCTTAATATTTGGAGGAGAAGGGGAAGACGCCATTCCCAGAGATGCCAGTTGGAACAGGTTTACCTCTGTGTAAAGAAGAATGGCTAAAGAAATGCCTACTCACACACTAAACTGCAATAACTACACGCTGTTTTTTAGCAGAAAACCCACAATAAAGCATGCTAGCCCAGTGGAAGACATTTTTTTCCCTCACCTCTGCAGTGGGTTAAGAGTACCAACATGGACAATTACCATAACTCAGCTAATTGTGGTGGCTTGATTTAGAAAATAATTTTGTGTTTTCAGAAGCTAATCTGCAGTTAAAAAGTACTTTCTTCTTATATATATGTGTGTGCATGTGTCTACATATATACACTTCTTGTGATAACCTGTGTGACAAGAGAAAACATGACCCAAGAATGTTCCAGGTACTAATTAGAAGTTTCCAACACAAAACCTCTGTGACTGCCACTGCTGTTCTCTGAATCTGAATCTTTGTTCTGACCCCTTTCTATAGCTGAATGCCTGGCAAAACCTGCTGTAACTCTTCTACCATTTTCTCAATCAAGCTGGCAAGAAACCAGACTTCAGTGTTTATTTCCAGTGCTATTTAAGAATAAGAGATTCACTAGAGACGTCTCAGCTGCCTGTGTCTTGTTGCAGATTGACTCCAACCACTGATCAGAACCCGGTGGAGCAAGAGCACACGTGGATTGTAAAGCACTCTATTCATATTTCATGACTAGGAAGATGCAGCTTTCTTCCTATGTGTTTGTAGGTTAGAAAGAAAGAGACAACAACAACAATAATACTAATAGAAGTATCCTAGTATGGACCAGAGTCCTATTAAGAAAAAAAAAAAGTGAAAAATTACCTCTGGATTAGGCTTCTGTTTCTGTCTTGAATTCTTTGTTTCTTTTTTTATATTTGTCTTATTAACTTGACAATCACTATGACAAGAATATAAAAAACCAGTAAGAACCTAACTTCATGGGGAGCAATAAGTATCTAACCACTAATAGGAGCTTTATGGGTTGTTTTTCATATTTCTTAAACACTCTGGAGGGCAGAGAAACACCTCTCTGTGTGATGCTCCTTTTTCTCCCCATCTTTACCCTGCAGTCATTGTCCCAGAGAATCCTAACCTGCAAAGCCTCCCTGCCCGTTGCACTGCTGATAGACAGCCAGCAGAGCCGTTCCCAACAATAATAGAGTTAATGCTTGCAGAGCGAGGGGCTTGTGCTGCGCACCCCCAGAGAAGGGGTGTCCCCTGAGGAAGGCACAAGGCTGAGTACCCAAGGCTCTGCTCAACATAAAAAATCACAGCTCTCAATGATGAAATACCATTCTGAAGAGGGCATCTGTAATAACCAGAAACCCATTATAAGCTCTGAGCTTCTGACAAGAAGCTTTGGATTGTAACCATAAGCTGTAGCTTATACCCCATCACTCCAGAGCAGACATGCTGAGCCTGGGACAGCTGCTAGTAGTTAAGCAGGAGGTCACCGACATAAAATTGCGAGGCAGTATGGCTACAGTCCTTGAATAAGAGGTCAGACAAGTATGTGAGCAGACAGGTAGATGAGATGAAAAATACTATCTGTCTTGGGTAGAGTGTCTTCAGATATAGGAGGATGAGAAAATTCTTTTAACATACTAGGCTGAGAGGACAAATGGGAAATCATATTCTGGCTCACAGGTATCAAAGTTAATTTTTTTTTCAAGTCAGTTTAGTCACATTTCTCTGTCTATCTGTGTTGCTTTCTCAGTAGTAATACATCTCTCAAAGCTGTAATCACTGTAAACACTGGCTAATAAATTTGCATGTCCATGTGCAGAGACATACTCAATAAAGTAAGTGAAAGGGACTCATTAGTGAAATTAGCAGCACTGAAGGACTTGAACACAGAGCAGGCCTGACATTTTCTCATGCCTAAGCTTCTAGGAAAGGGCTCAGGATCTTACTGAAAAGATAAACACATGGCAAAGTGTTTAAGAGTAACAGAGAACATGCAGGGAAAGGGAAAGGGAAAGGGAAAGGGAAAGGGAAAGGGAAAGGGGGAAGGGGAAGAAAAAAAAGGAAAAGGAATCTGCCAGCCAAGAAAGTTACACCTGTGCTGTTAGGAATAAAATTAGGATTGCCAAAATTCAACATAAATTTGAACTTTTAAAGGAAATTAAACTTTGTAGTCACCAGTGCTACATACAGGAAGAAAATAACAACAAAAGAGAGAGAGCTTTCTGCAAGGCTGCAGTAAAGATTAAGGTGAATCTACACATGTTCCAAAATAAAATGATTATTTTGGCTTGATTTTTTAATAAAGGTGATGCTGTTGAACATGGAAACAGAAAATGTGAATAAGGATATGGAAAAGGAAATTATAGCCCTAGTAGCAAGGTTAGGGCTAAATACAGAGTATTCAATAGATATGTTTTTGAAGGTATTTATTATTTATTTACAAAATAAGCTTTTTGAGGTTGGTACCATGCAACTAGAAAATACTATCAATAGTACCTGTATTTAAAAAAAGGAAAATGCAGATCCAGCCACTAGGCTGTGGTTGTATGATGATTAAGGTCACATTTGCACACTAGCAGATCATCTGACAGAGGAAGCTGAGCTGGACCAGAGGGAATGCATGATTCCCGTTTCTGTTGAATTAGGCAACATATATGATACTGTGTTTATGTCAACTTTACGCTGTCTGTAGGAAGGCAGATAATACTTGATCTAGAATAAAATCTGCTAAGTTCCCTCCAAAAAAGAAAAAGCTTAGAACAGTTTTGACCTGGCAGAGCTACTAAGATCATTTCAGTGCTTTGCTTTACATGGGTAAGGTTTTGAACCAGTCCTTTGAAACTGGATTTACCATAACATGACCACTGCCTAACATGACCTTAATATAACATAAGTTTTCAGAGCAAATTTTGAACAAGAGAGCAGTTAAAAACTTGGATGCAAATGGGACAAAACAAAGACCAGTTGTACAAACTGTAAATGAAATTAAAATATGGTATCTCTGTTTAACAGAGTACCTGAAGTTCCCCATTTTTCAGACAAGTAAAATCTCATAGAGCTCCTATGAGCAGACTTTTTCTGATGCCTTTAATGTATTGCCACATGCAAAAATAGGCGATATAGCATGGTATTGGGCTATGTAACCCTGGACATTATCCCCAGTTGTATGTAACAGGTTTTGCAGCAGTAAAAATATAAATGATAACCAGATGATGAGTAGCTGCTTGGGAGTGTTTCTGCTGAAATTCATCATCAGTCTAGTGAGTTTTAAAAAAAGTATTATCCCTTATGCAGTTGGGTCTTTTACTGATTGTATTGTAAATTTTTCACAAACTCTGAACACTTAGTCCTCTGTAGCTCCCACTTAGAGGTTTTTTCCTCATCCTTTCTTAATACCTACAGAAAGTAAATTTTCTTCCTTAAGGAGCAGTAAAATATTTGATAGGGAGAGAGGAGCTTATTGTAAACTGTTTGGACTTCAGTACAATTTAGCAGTGCAGTGATTGCTGTACTTTTCTCTCTTGCTTTGTAGTACAAGGAAGTTTTAGTTTGTTCCTGTATTGCTGCCCACAATGCATCATTAGAAGCCCTGGTTGGTGGCAATTTATGTACACCTGATTACTTAGTAAGTCTGATCTCTGTGAGGTCAAGGCTAATCTATTCTAAAATCCAGACCTTCTGCTTTTGTTTAATATAGCCCACTGAGATTAAACTGGGATTAGAGCTCATCTGATTGGGAGAATAACCTCTGCAGATGAACTCTTCTACTGTTCTTTTGCAAAAATCGCTAGGTAGAAATGGTGTCTTGCAGTGGCCATGAGTCCTATACATCAATGTACATAAGGTATTTATTGATTTTTTTTTTTTGTCCCTGAGGCAGTTTTGAAACCAGACTTTGAGTATATTATTTCCTGGAACCAGATCTAAATTGTTACTCTACATCTGGAACACATGAATACAGATACCAGAATGGGTGGGTTTTTTCTCATTCATCTCCATGTATTTTCAGTTTTCTACAGCAGTAAAACTAAGGTGAATTTAAATAACTGGAACCTGTCAAGCTGTACATTTAATAAAGTATTTAAAATCTCACCTGTTTTATTACCAAGGTTTCTTTTAAAATGTTTTCTCTTCTTTAAACACATGCAAGTGCTAATTGTGCAGCACTAAGATGTTTTCATTTCATCTTGGTTTAACATCTACATCATAGATATCACAGAAACAAGCATGTTTACGTGGTTCAAATGATATGCCTCAAACTTGATTTGTGGTGAAGCCAAGCATAAGGATTGCCGAAAACCAAATTAAATTAATAGTACTCTTCTGTGGTTTTTTTTCCTAGTATTTTCAGTAAAGCTATTCTATAGTATTTTCAATCTCAACTTAGTATTTTTATCTTAAAATATAAGATTGTGATATGAGCCTAAAAGTGGAAGTAAAAGAGCAAAATTATTTGGTCAGTGTGTTCTCATTATCCAGATTCTATGAAATGCAAAAATAATATAACTGTCAATGATAGCACTGGTAGCATGCAGTGAAAAGGTCTACAGGGAGAGAGTTCTGAAAATGCTATTTTTACACAGAGAGGCTGCTTGGCTGCTGTCCTGGATCTCAGCCTGCTCTAGGTGAGGTCACACTGTGGCTAAAGTAATTAACAAGGTCAATCTCACCAGGTCATTATAAACCTGGAATAACTCTACTGAAGTGTAGAACTAGAATGACCGAGAAGAAAACCTGGGATTTTGTCCTGGGTTGCAGTACTGCCCATACTAGCAATTATACCGGGTTATGCTGCAGTAGATTTCAGGACTTCTCAGCTTTGGGATGAACCTTGGCACCTTCACTCCACTGATGCAGGGGGTTATCTTTTGGGTGATGTTACTTCCTAACAGCGATCTGAGAATCATTTAACAACCACGGTTAGATCCTTACCTTCTCTAGCAATTAAGGTTTGTCTTTGGTCCTGTTTGGATATCACAGCAAAATAAAACCCTCTTAAAAGACAAAAGTGCATGTTAAAGGGTTGATTGACTTCTTCAAAAATGTTCAGTGGAAGAACAGAAGGTACTTTTAGTGATATATGTAATTACCTTTTCTTTACCATATGGGATGGGCTCCCATATGCTTTTTACTTGAAGAGACAATGCATCCATTGAAAGTATCAAGTATCTCACTAAATGAGAATGTGTGAGGATATCAGTATCAGTCCATAAAATTTAAGATTTTTAATTTTATCATTAAGTTCATTATCTATAATCTTAGAGTATACAACTGTGTGAATGCATAAAGATAAAAAAAGCAGCATTACTGCAGTCATCAGCACATTATAATAATTTCCCATGTCTCTCTGAGAAGTTACCTTGCATTCCCACCTCATCAGAAAGCACAATTAATTAATTTTTTCTGGCTATATTGCATATAAGGTTTTCCTTGAAGATTGCTTTTGTCACTTGCAATTATTGAGGAATTTTGGCATGGTAAAAAATGTAGACATTTATTTTGCACTGGTTTTGAGAGGTCATAAGAACCTGCAAAGTTACTTTATTCACCATGTCATTACAGAAAAAATTTTCTACTACTCAGAATTATTCACTTACTCCATTAGATTGAATCAAACAACTACTGTGGTTAGTGTGATAATGGAAAGTATAGTTACTGAATAACAAACATTTTGATGTCTTGGTGACCTGCTATGCTCATTTTGTAAAACATAATTTGCAGGCTACATAGCTAACATATTCCAGTTTCTGCCTGACTGTAATTTAATGTAATAGTACATTATTTTGAGTCCTAAGTTGCTTAGCAGAATGTTTGGTTCTTGATTTATCTTAATGGCTGAAAATGGAGCTGTGACTTGTTAAGGTAATTTTGTTGCTTAGAATTCTTGGAATTCCATGGAATTCTTGACAAATAGTCTATCTGTTTTTTCCCTTTAAATGCATATGACATTGTGAATGGTAGGAAAACCCAGACTCACCTTCTTCCTGTTGTCTGTGATTCTCATGGAGGCATAAGTTTGCTTTCTTAACCATGAAGCCACAAGAGCACATAAGCGTTGAACCTGCATATGAATGTAGGGAAAATACTTTTTAAAAGGGCCAAAGCAGTAATCAGCTTTGTAATCAGGAGCTGAAGATATCTTTTGTGTTGAACATTGTCTTTGAAATTATTTCCTAAATGTCATATCCCTTTCTTGATTCCTTCTTGTATGCTATGTAAAGCTATGCAGTGTTGTTGGTTAGGAGGAAAAAATAAACTTCCTGCTCTTCTAAGTTAGCAAATACAGTCTTTTTTTTCTTTTCATTCTCACAGAAAGAAAGATTTATTCTGTAAAGCAAGAGGTGACACCCAGCTGTTGCATAACTACTACTAAAGTGAAAGGTCTCATCCAACAACTCTGTTTTCAACAAAAATGTTAAAATTTGTCCTGGGTGTCAGAGGTACAGGCCAAGCCAACACCAAAAATATTTACATTGAATATCAGGAAAAATGTGGCCCCTTCACAGAACTTGGGTTTTGTTGACTGGGAATTGCATTATTATTCTAACATCTCAGAGACTGCTTTGCTAGAAAACATATCACAGACCACTACATGATTGTTTATCATTTTCTTGCCAGATACTATACAACTGATGATGTCTGACAGTGGGAAGTTGTATAATAGTCATCAGTTTAGGTAATTGCCACAGAAGGTGGATTTTGTAATTGACAGAGCATGCAGAAACTAATTCAACAGGTTGGCAGAAAATTATATAAAAATAATAAAGCAGCCACCTAAAATGGCATTTGATGTAAGACTTTGAAGATAGTTAGCACTCTTGAATGGTGAGATAACAACACTAAATCATGGTTTGCCCCTACAGAGGTTTTTGGTGACAGCAATTTGAAAATGGGAATATGTTGTTAAACTGAGGGCTGGAATTTCATGATTTGCAGAACTATGAAAAAATGGGCAAAACTGCACCCAAGAAAAAAACAAGCTATTTGGAGTTACAGGAGCTGTCACATGCTTATATGTGTATGATGGAAATTAATGGTTGGAAACTATGGGAGTGTCACGTAGACTGACCAAAAGAATAGCTGATACCTTTGCTTTCAGAAGGAAGAGGGAGAAGAGACATGAAGAGACATGCTATAGCACATTGGAGAGCCTGAGTTCAGCAACACCCACATCACCATAGGCCAGGATATCACCTGCTATAAGAAAAACCAAACATACCACCTCCTGAAAATCCCAGCAACTGAATGAGATACTTAAAGATCAAATGAAAGGTGTTAGAAAGCTTAATTGTTGAGTAACTATATATATTTGATAGTGCATGTTATAAAATCTTTAAGTAGTAATATGCTTTGGAAAAAACAGATATGATACTGGGAGCTGAAGCATTAAGAAAATTAGGATATCTCATGAAGGTAGTGGTTGAACTATTGCTTAGAAGAGCATGTATTCTTCCAGAGCTTTGGGACCTGCAAAATTTGTGATAAGTGGTGTTTGACAACATGCAGCCCCCCTCTGAGCCTTCATAGTATTGGGATGGGTGGTGAGAGACGGGTCCCTCTGCATATGGTGGCCTCCAACATGCCACACAGCAACCATGGGCCAGGTGGCTCCTCCACGCCTGGAAGGAGCAACTGGAGAGCAGGGCTTTTCCCTGCCTCTTGCCCCCCCTCTGCAGGGCATGTGCCGGCAGGCTGCACCACGTTGTGGCTGCTCAACCTCCCGTGGATCCTCATGACTGCCTCAGAAGCTGCCCTAGTCTGACAAGGCTGCCCCAAGACCAGCCATGCAAGACCAGCTGTGCAACACTGCCTAGCTGCTCAGCTGCAGTTTCTATGGGACATTTCCTCCTTCAGTCTCCATTTTATTCTTTTTATGTGCCACAGAACATGTGGTACTGCTGTGAAAGGGGAAGCACCCTGGTCATTATCCCTCTCCTTGCAGTCCCACTAGCACATTTGCAGCTTTTATTCCCGCTGAGACTCATGGCACATGTGCTCTGCTTATTTACGGGAAAACTAAGTTTGCTGGAGAGCAGAGAGAGACTGTTTGGCACTAAAATGTGTTGTTTTATCAAGAGAAAGCATTAAGTTCTGTTCCAAATGAAGTTTCAGAAAATGAACTTTAAAGATGAGTGTAGCATGTCTGCATATTTAATTTTGGTTCCTAAGATGTATTAATCAGCAGTTTAATGAAATTACTGACAGAATGGGTCTGATGTGAAAACAAATCCAATAAATAATTACACTTCCAGTTTCTATTGCCAGCAAAGTCCTTTGTTTTGAAAGTCGCATCACAAGCAGCCAACCTCTCCCTCTCACTCCCCCAAAATAAAATATCAAGCTGGGATAAAACTGAGTTACAACTAGATTGGCAGGATTCCAGACACTACACAAAACCCCGCCAATTCAGCTAAATCCCATGACTGAGTCATCAAATTTGAACTCTTGGACTATCTAGGCCAAAGATTAAATAAAACAAAACATATCTCTTGGGCTTTCTAGGAGGTGGTAGAAATCACTCACAGAGGGAACAATTTTGCCAAAGTAGATTTAGCTTTTATGTTTTGCAAACAAGCCCACACATGCCACTTCAGTGGAGCTGGCTCTGTCCTGAAGGCACCTAAAATTCAAATTCTTCATTTACTGTACAAACAACAGTGACCCAAGTGACTTTCAACCCTGCATGTATCCAGCACAAGTTTACTTCCCACACCTAGCATTCCTCCCCAAAATGGCCCTTTAGTAAGGTACAGCCCTCGCTAAACAATGTTTCTGCAGGTCCAAAATCTTTTTGCATTGGTGCATCTGCACATTTGTTCTGGTTTCGGCTGGGATAGAGTTAATTTTCTTCTTAGTAGCTGGTATAGTGTTATGTTTTGGATTTAGTATGAGAATAATGTTGGTAACACAGTGATGTTTTTAGTTGTTGCTAAGTCAAGGATTTTTCAGCTTCTCATGCCCAGCCAGGAAGAAGGCTGGAGGGGCACAAGAAATTGGGAGGGGACACAGCCAGGACAGCTGACCCAAACTGGCCAAAGGGGTATTCCATACCATGTGACATCATGCCCAGTATATAAAGTGGGGGGAGATGGCCAGGGGGGATCACTGCTAAGGAACTAGCTGAGCATCGGTCAGCGAGTGGTGAGCAACTGCATTGTGCATCACCTGTTTTGTATATTCCAATACTTTTAGTATTATTATCATCATTTTAGTATTGTTATTACTATCACTATTAGTTTCTTCATTTCTGTACCATTAAACTGGTCTTATCTCAACCCACGAGTTTTACTTTTTTTTTTCCCTGGTTCTCTCCCCATCCCACTGGGTAGGGGGGGAAGTGAGCAAGTGGCTGCGTGGTGCTTAGTCGCCAGCTGGGGTTAAACCACGACAACATTGTACATTGGTACAACACAACAAACAGCCCGTATGCAGAGGATAGGGTTTGAAGAAGTAAATTTCCATGCAAACCATGAAGCATCAATGCTCACGCTAGCAAAGGCCATGCAAATCTCTTATGCACATGTTGGGCAGCTACAAGTAATGACAGGCCCAGTGCTTTATGCCTGAATACCAGTGTTGAAGTGCTTGACCCTACAAGTTCTTGCTGTGCTTGAGTGAATCAGGATGTTCCCTTAAAGGACAAAAAGAAGGAATTTGTCCAAAAAAGTAGATTTGCAATTTGCCTTTTTTTTTGCCAGGAGGGGTTTGCAGTCTTTCACTTGAGCTTAGACACACAAAATCTCAGCACACAACCAGCCATTTCCCTAAATAATGCAAAATTGACACTTAACTTAGTATTGTCTTCATTCACTGTTCTTCCAAGAAGGTCTGACAATAAACTAATTGCTGAAAAAAATCATACTGTCATAGGCTGGCCTGCTTCATATCTGCCCAGTAGATGCATAACAATCAGAAACAGTGCTCTTAAATAGTTGTGTATCACCATGCTGATTTCCAGGCCCGTTCTTCCTAAAGAAATGCCAAAACTGTGTGCATTATAAAAGGTAAGAAAACTTCAAGAAAGAGGTACAGCCTTCATCTCAAAACATCCTGCAGGAGATCTGAACAAGTTCTTTCAGATTTTAGGTTGTTATTTTCTTGCGTTATGCCAGCAAGATGACTAGAACCACCTTCAGGCCAGCAAAGGGTTGGCAATCATTTGCTCTGCATGTTCAGGGAGAGCAGACAAGTTGTATGCTGCAGGGGCCTCGGGGTAGGTGAAGAGTACCACAAGGCATCACTTCCCTTTCTTGCCTTCCTGTTGCCCCACAGGCACAGTCTGCAGAAGCAGACTCCTTTCTCCTTGTGCAAGCAAAGAGATGTTCTTAACCCTGAGCATTTGTGGCTCAGACTCATTATACAGCCCATATTAAGAAAAGCTTGTTTCAAACCTGAACCAGAGCCTGTGCGCAAAAAGTTGTCTGTTGGTTTTGTGAAGGGTATCACCTTTCTCTTTGTTGAAAGCTTGCCCTTGTAGCATCAGCTCCAGTATCACCACTGTCAAAAAGTTGGTAAAGGCACTCTCCTTTCTCCCAGTGTGGTGTAGTCCTGGCTTGAACCTTAGTTCTAGTGATAGCATTGATTAGTCCCCCTTTCACCTCCTCAGAGTTTTTACAAGTTTAGCTAAAATGATGGATCTAAGGTCCAATATCATGCTTAAAGCTGTTCACTCTCCTGAAGAAACATTACATAGTCAATGTCATACCTGTTGATGATTGATGTCATACCTATTCCTTACAAATTGGACTTCCACTTGTAGAAATGATCATGGATGTATGTGATAAAGACTGCATAAGCTGCAAGAATGTCCTTAGTTTTCTTTCCCTTGCTAGTGCTGAAAAATACAGATCTTGAGTACCAAGTTTAAAAGGGAACCAACCTGTATTTTATACCATAATTATAATGGTTGGTTTAATTTTAACTGTGCATACATGTTAAATCTTCTCTGACCTGGGGCATGGTGCATACCATTTACTATTATATACAAAGAAATCATAAAGGGCTACTCTTTTTGAGCAATTACAGAAATCAGTGAAGGTCTTTATTCATTCTTAGCATTAAAATAGAGCTAAATGGAATACAATTTGTCACACACTAAATATTTTAAAATATTATTTGTAATTATATGTAATTTCATGTCTCTCAAACACAGATAAAGAAAGCTGTCACAAGACAGTAACAGTCAATGAGACAGTCCAAATTTGTCTGAAAGCCAAGGAAAAACAAGTTTAAGCAGGACCTTTCCAGTTCTTTTGACATCAAATACTGATCACTGGAGATTGCATTCAAGGTGGCACTGTGCGTTTGGTATTTGGATGGAGACTTTCAGATTGTGCAGGAACTGATGCTGGTGGTCCAGCTGGCGAGAGCTGCAGAAGTCAACATCTTTTACATCTGACATAGAGCAGAGGTCCTCAGCATAAAGGATCTCATATCTGGGAAAAAACCCAGAACAAGTAATTGCATCTGTCTTCTCAAATTGTTCTTAACGTGATGAACACATTACAGTGACCCTTAGAATGTCTAATGGGTGATGCATTTGAGCTTTTTGAATATTTAAGCCACGTTCCAAATCATATCTCATTTGTTTATTCCAATCTTAGCCCGCGCATTAAACTGCATCATAATCAAGACGGATTTAAAAAAACCCAACAAACTCATATGGTTAATTCCACATCCCATTATTGTATTTTCTCTTAAATCGCAACTGTAGAAATAATTCTTTGCTGCTTCTCTTGAACTGCTATGTTGGTCTGTTTTGTTTGTCTGCTTCTTAAAAAAGCTACTGCAGTACACCAAAAAGATTGTTGCACTTCATCTGTGATCAGAATTATCCTACAGAAGACAAGTCTGTATGCTTAGGAAATTTGGCTAGGTTTTGGGATGAAGTTCTGTAAAAAGCTCTTAATGAATGCAGGAAGATTACACATACTTGAATTATTTAGCCTGTGATAAAGAGTCTTCCACTTAAAAAAACTGGGTATCTTGTCTTCTGAAAGCTTCTCAAAACATCAATTTTTTTTTTGTTTCCAGCTTTTCTTTTATGTTCTGATTCCAGATTCTCTTATTAGTTTGAAAGGTCTGGGTTTTTTCAGTTGATGGGACTAATTTTGTGGTGCTGCTTTAAACCACTCTTTCAATCTCACTCTAAAATTCAATATAGAATGACTCAGTGCTATGACCACTACCAAATACAAATCCCAATATGTCACCTATTTTTTGAAAGATTTTTGTTTCCATTGCAACTACTGAAATTTTTGAAACTCTGCTGATAGGTGGGGTCTCTGGTCTATTGACCAAGGTGTATTTTAGTCCATGGTATAAGCACTTTCAGTGCACGTGTGCAGGACTCTTTTAACTAAACCATGCTAACTGGTACTATGCACCCAAGGACCTAGCAATGTAAAAGGGAAATGACTCCATGACTTTCCTTTTGTTGGAAATGTCAAGGGCTTAACATTGACTTCAGTCCTAAAATGTTTTTGTCATCTTTTTCTCTTTCATTCTACCTTCCCTGCACACCAGCTCTGTGCACAGTTAATCAGCAGATTATAATGTTTATTTCATAAATTCTCACCATTTCACATCTCGCTATTTGAGGACAATTTTTACCTTATATTTATTTCCCTGAAACATTCCATGAGGGTAGAAGAGATTACTTGAAAACTAGATTACTGCAGAGATGAAGACAAATAGCTTGTAATTCATCAAGTGCAAGGAATATGAGAAAGCTGACCATAAGGATAGACAAAAGGAAGAAAAATGTAATTATTATGTGATGGTATAGCAACGAAATAATTTAATTTGTGAGAGGAGTATGGTCAGTGGGAGACATTTCCCTCCAGCTCTGCCTGGACAATGGCCTAATCAGAGATAAATTGTGTAAGAAACCTGAGTTGTAGCTAATACCAAGTTTGACCTCTATCCCTGAGGCACTCCTAAGTGTTCCAAGTCACAGGGAGCACAGGATTTCAAGCTGAGGTTCCAAGCAACACAATATGTGAAACTGCTGTGAAATAGGCAAGGATGTTGGAACTCATCCACCAAACCAACAATTGTTCCTAAGGCTGCTGACTTGCCCGCTTGCAGGTGTTCTTATAAATGAGGCTGGTAGGCCACAGTTTATAGCAAAATAAGCACTCTCATTGACTTCAGGGCAGCTCACTGGGGTTACATTACAGCACTTAAATACAAGGAGCTTCAGAGGAGCAAATTATCACATCTGAAAGAGAAGGTCATGTTGCTCCATCCTGCTGGTTTTTGGAAAGTGCAATTACCCTGTAAGTAAAAATAATCATCTGGGTATAATATATGCAGGTTTTAAAGTGGATTTCAGTAATGATATCCCATACAGTATTCTTTTCTGTCATGTCACTAGATTTTAGGCTGTGATGGTTCTACTCTGATATGGACTTCTCAAGCCTAGATAAAGAGGAGGAAGATTTGTACCTTCATTGATGGAGACTGTCCTTTAAAGAGGCTGGCATGCTATGATGACAACATTTACAATTGCTACATGTGTAATTAGCATTTTAAACATTATATTAGAAAAACATGTTACTTAGTGTTCTGCAAACATGGCCAAAAAAGCTTTTGTCTTTTAAAGATATGCTCAATTTATATTTTCCTATCACTGTGTTCACTAGCAGAACAGTACTGGAATCAAAAAAGCAGTCAGCTTTAGCCTCCTTAACAAAGGTGTTTACAATGCTCATTGTAACTATGCAGAACACAGGTAAAGCCCCCAGATTTCTCATCTTACATATTAAAAAAAAAAAACAAAACAAAACCTCAAAAACTCGCAAAGCTTTTCAAATCTATCATTTGTTACAAAATGTAAATTTGCATTACAACTGATCATGACCTATAGTAATGGTATTAAGACTGCTTCAAAAGGCATGTGTTAGCAAGAGGAATTTAACCCGCTGCAAGTGAAACAGAAATATCAGATGGCCTTTGCGGCTTAATGGTAAGCCAATGCTCATGGTTGAAGGTAAAGCACACCTTTTGCATCTTTTACAGCTAAAGCCCTAAGTCTGGTTAGATGTTGGTATGACAGCAAATTGTGGTAGTTACACAATGATAGTGGTCTACATGCCATTTTAGCTTACAGTTTTGACTCTAGTGAGGACTCTGTACCATTGTGTATATGTTCACCTTTTATTTCCCAATATATGGAGTAGAGATGAGAAACATTCCTAACTGCAGGCACTTCTAAGATATACTCACCACTGAGAATTTAAAGTAGCTTCTGAATATTAAGTTTAAATAGCCTCTTTAATGTGGGCTGCTGGAAACTTGTTACTGTAGTTAATTTAAAAGAAGCTTGTTTAATTTTGCTCGATACATTCCTGAAGAATGTGTTACTCAGGTAATATAAACAGTTTCTGCTCCTCAGGCACTGTGATTTATATGCAATATATTTGCTTATTACTACAAACAAGTAAATGATGTAACATATTTGAATGATAAAGACTATATCAGTGTTTAATTTAACTCTATGCTGTCATCTTTTTCACCCTTTTTCACTTGTTACACATTGCAAAGCTTTGAAATAATTTTGATATTTCAAATGTCACCTGTTCCCAGCTGCTATTAGCATTTAAAAGCTTAACAACAATTTTCATTCAAATATGCCGCCTCTGTAGTCATGGTAACCTCCTCGTCAGTTTTATCTTCCAGTTTAGAAGATACTGCTGTGGTACTTAAAGATGTTGCCATTCAAGATTTTTCATTTGGCTCCCTCCTCCTTCCCTCTCCTGCACAAAAGACGCTTCTGCGCTTGCTTTTACCAAGTCAAAGGTTTACAACAGCAAGAGAACAGCCAAAACAGAAATACTGTTAAAAAAAAAAAAGTCTACTTCATGGAGCTTTCTGTAAACAGGAAGAGGTAAAGAGTGGCTTATGATTTCAGAGGGCTCATCACACATGGTGCAGTAAACTACATATAAGCTATTAAAAACTACATATTCAGTGTATGTAAAAATGAAAGCCTAGTCATATACAGAGATGTGTAGATACAGAATCTAAGTACTTAGCAGATGTCTCTTCCCTCCTCACTTAAGAAGAGAAACATTGAACCAGATGTAAGCCAAAGACTGTTTCATTCAAATAATCTAATTATTCTGTATTTAGCCAGGATATGCTCTGATGTATAATTTTGTGAGAAAAATATGGAATTTATTTTATTGTTAGTTATCCTCCTTATACTAATTTAACTGTGCTCTTTTGTTTCTGTCATCATTATTATGCAGCTTTTATGTGAGAACAGGTCAGCTGATTCAAAATGCTTAAGTTATTGGTAGTGGCACCCATCTGTGAGCCACATCATTCTTGTTAGAGATTTTATTGTCCTTAGCTTACAATACGTATTTATTGGTGGGAGAAAAATCATTACAAGTACAAAGAAACAGATGAGTATTACAGTTCAGATACATGGACTTTTGGTTAGTAGGTAATGTAAAACTCACTTGCTTGCTTCCAGTTTTATTTCAGAAATTGATAGAAGCTGGGGTACTACACACATATCCCAGCACGTCTCTGGTCATCTGCAAAGCTGCAAAAACATAGTTTAGGTACCTTTTTCAAGTGGCCACTTCTCACAGACTGCAAGGCAACAATACAGCAGCCACAAGAAGTCATATAAGCATGCTTACCTTTAATCGCTGTCATCACTGTATAGCAGGCACAGGTTGAATATTTGAGATATAGCCACTTCATCTGTGTCTTGCATATGTGGATAAAGACAGTAAATCTTCATTTTAACTCATTCTTATCTATGTGGTGCCTCTAGAAGGATGGTTAACACAGTCTCCATGTGTCTGTTTGCATCAGCCTGAGCCTGAACAATGCAAGGCTGGACAATCAACAGGCACCATTTATCAGCTGTCAGCCACTGATGAGAACCTCCCAATATGTAATGTGAAATAAATGTAAGCCACCTGTGCAAACTCTGACTTTGAAGGGCACTTTGTATGTGTGAGTCAGCCACAGCTCTCACTGCAAATTGTTGAAATTTTGGAAGTATCTTCTGAACCTTTTGAATCTCTTGTATGTCCACATAGTCTCTAAGATGCCTGTTGTGTTTTGGTGGACCTGGTTCTGCCATCTCGTAACTCTTTAGAACTCACGGGTTTCCAATCAATGCCAAGGCAACCCAAATGGAACAGGTGCTGCAAAATGCCAGTGTGGAGACACAAATAGACTATGCACCCCAGGCCTACTCAGACAATCCTTATTTTTCATGTGATATCCTAATAATAACTTTGAAGATACTTACAATGTCCATGTTTTAGTGCTTAATAAAAACTCTTACATTTTTGTATTCTTCAGGAAGCACGGAGTAATACTTATTTTCCATTTGCCATGTGATAGAATCAGAGTTCAAAATGAAGAAGGTAGGAGTTGTAAAAATGGAAGTTGCTCTTTTGCCCAAAGAGACTGAGAGTTCGCTGTTTACAGTAAACTTTTTTCAGAATGTGAAAAGGATATCACTGAAAGCAGAATAGTGCTAGTGAGCTGTTTACCAAACTCCTCTCAGATCTTAACCACTGTCCCATCCAACCCACCTGAATCTCCCTGCTCTTGCCTGGGCTCTGCATTTTTCAAGGATTTCCGCATGGAGGTTTTTCCCAGCTGTCCTGACCCAATGAGGGTCTTCCTGGAGTGTTGGCCCACCTACACTAGGTGACTTTGGTTTATCCATGGATTGCCATATGGGTTTTTCTAACCATGGTGTAGAGTACTAGTGCAAGTGGTATTTCAAAAGAGCAGCTCTTTATACTCCAGTGGATCTACCGCATGCGGCACCAGGAATTAGCTATGATAGAGCTGCATCGTAACAGTTCCATCGTATTTGAACCTTGATGCAATTACTTAACGAAGCACAATTTATTGGGGAAATACCTGTATCGAAAGATGGAGACCAAAATAGAAAGGGACAGTTCTGGCTACGAATTTACCCTATTTTCTAGGATGTTCAGTGTGTCTTCATTGTTCTCCATGACAACTTTGAAGCGCAGTTTGAGGAAATTTCTGTTCATGAGTGAATTAATGATGGTTAATAACTTTACAGTGGACACGTCACCTTCCTTAAAATCACAACCAAAATACAACGTCCTCTTCCTTCATTTCCTGATTTCCCTTCAGAAAACATCTGGAATAAAGGATATTTTGACCAGGATGCCTCTCCTTTTTAAAATGACCCCACTCCTCGAGGCTTATTATCTTTGCCAGGAGCGCCGAATTTTACCTCAATTAATCTGCACCAGCTAACCCGAGATAACGGGGAACAAACAAACAAGCAAGCAAGCGAACAAAAAAACCCTCACCACCCCCGTGTCGCCGCCGGCCAAACTACCTGTGCGAGCGCGGAGGGAGGCAGGGAGGGAGGGAGGAAGGGGCTGCCGCCGCCGCCCC
>NW_010972616.1:473358-494007 GCF_000737465.1 Haliaeetus leucocephalus
CGGTGGCCGTGGCCGTGCCCCTGCCGAGCGCCCGCGGGCCGGCGCGCAGCGCAGCTCCGGGTGAGCGTCGCCGGTTTGCGCGGGCGGGGGTTGGGCTGCGGCGGTGCCGGGTCTCCCCTCCCCGAATACCCGCCGTGGGTGGCACCCGGCTGCTGAGGGGTGCCCTGTGCCCCGAGCCGGCCGATGAGTGCCTCCGCGGCTTTCTGCGGTTGGGGCTGGGGGACTCTGCGGGGCTGGAGCCGCTCCCCTTTCGGAGAGGAAAAAAGTTTGTGCGGCGCGGAGGGGTGCGGAGCAGAGCCCTGCGAACTCGGGATGAGTTTTAGGCGAGGCTCTGCGGCATCTCCGCGGGGGGACGGGGAAGAGGGGGCGGCGGGGCGCCGGGGGTCTGCGCTCCGCCGGGGGTCTGCGCTCCGCCGGGGGACGGGGACGGGGATGGGGATGGAGGCGGTGTCGGGAGCGGTCCGGCTGGGCGCAGCCGTGTGAGTTTCGGGGCGGAGGACACCCCGGGCGCTTTTCCACTTCCCGTTCGGGTGATTTATAACGGTGTGGGGTCATCGGCCCGTCCGCCGTAAATTGCGCGCGGTAGCGGCAGTGCCGTTCCGATATCTTTCCCGCTTAATGTTTTTATGGCAGTCCGGTGAGCAGTAACGCTAAGGTGGAGAATAAAACATCTCTGCTGTGGTGCTGCATCTTGCAGATGGACTATGTCTCTATGGCATCTTCTTGGTGTGGAAGCTGTTCGTAACAATCAGGAGAAACTGCACGTGACTTAATAACTTTTATGTAAATAACTGCAAGTAATAGCAGTTGTAATTCTCTATCGAGAATACAAAATCAATGTTCTGCTGATTAATAGATTGTTCAGTGTTCAGCTGTTGCTACAAATGACTTGAAGAAGTGGTGTAACAAAGTATTTTTTGACTGTAAGAGTAAGGACTAATATTTTTATTTAGAAAGTATTTTATATTTTGTGTCATATAAAATGCAACTTACTACGCATAATGCATATGTAACTAATTTCTACATTACATTTATTCTTCAGATCCAGTAACCAAAGCACCTTTTATTATATAGTGGGTTTTTTCCTGTTTCCAGGTGCTATTGGTCTAATATGCTCAGCTCTGACATACGTGAATAGTCCTTCCCACGTAGTTTAATTTCTCACTGTTTTGTTTGTTTCGGGATCAACTCTTGTGTAAATTTAAACCATTTTCTTAAGGATCTGTAAGAGGAGCACTTTTAAGATACCACATAGGTATTAGTAACTTCCTGTGTTTCCCATAAATCAAAACAAAACCAGAGGTGAATGAAAATTTTGTCTTAGCTAGTCCAAGCTAGTGTCCTAGGTCTGATCAGAAGCAAGCCGAGTTCTCTGTGTAAACTTGAGCCAATTTTGCATAGGGATTAAAGAAATTGTGGATGTGTTAGATCTTCATTTTGATCCTGTTCCAATGGTGTAGTGTTTTACCTACATTTCCATGACTGTCGCTCCATGCATGCATAACATTTCAATTAACACCGCCTCAGCTGCCTAAAGGTCTGATGAGATGCTTGTTAGCACTTTGATTGCTTTTTCATACATTATTGCCCCTGCATTTGGGATTGGGACGTTACATGATCATGGTGGAAAGTAATTACAGAAGGTAATCATCTTCCGTGTATCCATTAAAATAGTAATTTCTGCATTTTTACGTAACATTTGCGCACAGTTTTTACTTTCCACTAGGATTTTTTGTCAGCAACTGAGGAGAGCAGTGGCTCAGAAGCATATGAGAGGCATAAAATGATCTGAGTATTGATAGACTGTTATCTGCAGGGTTACTGCTGAAACAAACATATCGTTGCTGTGTCTGATGGGATGTGACAGGGTTTTATGTTACAGTTGGTAATGTTCTGCTTTAAATTCTAAATTTAGCCCAGTCTGTAAAATGCTTTTTAGAAAGCATTTAGAAATCACATACTGTTTCACTAATATTAGTAATACCTGTTTGTCCTTTTAAGATGCATGAAGAAAATACTTCCTGTGAAGAGTAAAAGTACTTGATTCTGGGAAGACTCTTAAAGCACTTCTAACTTCAAAGCTGGAGAAACGTATGAAGGAACAGTCCGTCTGACTCCCTCAGCATCTCACATAGAACACAAAATGGCTCTTCAGAAAAAAACTGTTGCTGGTGTCTTGGAGGAGTTGTGTTTGGAGGAACTGCTGTTTGGTTGCAGATGGCACCAGAATGTTAGGAAAAAACTGAGACTGATACGAATTATAGTTCTTCTTGTCACTGTAGTGGCCATTAGTACTTTCTCTCTTTCAATTAGTGCCTTTTTCAAGATGGAACCACATAGCATGGCATTGGCCAGCAGCCTAGATAGCCAAAAGCTGATGCATGGACACCAAAGAACTCTGTTGGATTTCATGGAACAGAATGAAGATGGCACTCCAGACCCACACACTTCTATGAGATATGAAGCTGAGCACGACAACACAACAGATGATCATGCCAAGGGAGAGTACCCCGAGGACCTTTTCTCTCTTGAGGAGAGAAGAAAGGGAGCAGTGATCCTCCATGTAATTGGAATGATTTACATGTTTATAGCCTTAGCCATAGTCTGTGATGAGTTCTTTGTACCTTCCTTGACTGTCATCACTGAAAAACTGGCAATATCTGATGATGTGGCAGGTGCAACCTTCATGGCTGCAGGTGGGTCAGCCCCAGAACTCTTCACTTCTTTAATAGGAGTGTTTATATCACACAGCAATGTCGGCATTGGTACAATAGTGGGATCTGCCGTGTTCAATATCCTGTTTGTTATTGGAATGTGTGCTTTATTTTCTAGAGAGATCTTGAACCTTACTTGGTGGCCACTCTTTCGAGATGTGTCCTTTTACATCATTGACTTGATCTTGCTAATCATCTTTTTTCTGGATAACTTGATCATGTGGTGGGAAAGCTTAACGCTCCTGACAGCATATTTTTTCTATGTGACTTTCATGAAGTTCAACGTTCAAGTAGAAGAATGGGTGAAGAAATTTTTAAACAGAAACAAGGTTGAGAAGGTAACAGCAGCAGATGCTGAAGGAAAGGTTGGTCAATTTTTAATTAGCATATATGTAATAATGTCCTTGTAAGTGCTGAGCCCTTCTATATCATAAGGATTCTAATATAGTACAATAAGCAATTTTTAAAAGTTCCATGTTTTGCTAAAAGGTCTTTTTGTTTAATCAGTCCAATAGGATTGAAAAAATAAAACATGAGGTAGCCTTCCAGTAAATCAATAGCTTTTAACTCCAGAATGTTCCTAATCACACAGAAAGCAAGAAAAAAATGCCAGCAAAAAGATATAATCCTTTACTCAGCATTTTGGCACATTCATGAGGTCTGAGATATAGCTACTATTTTTCCCCTAAGCTTTTGGATTAAGCTGTAACAATATCTGGGGAGCATCGTGTGACAAAAGTTGGCTTTTTAAAGACTTTTAATGCACTTTCTTCCTCAAAAAAGTAAATCACTCGGAACAGTATACAAAGGTATTTTTTATACATGTTTTTCATCTACTGATACTGATATATGGTATTAACTTCCAGGCATAATTAGTGGCAATTACATGAGAAAAATCTCTGGAAAAACATTGACAACAATGGCAAAAGGCAGAGGTCCTCTGTTTAAGCAGGATGGTTTCCCATTCATGGTATTTGCAACTAAGCAAACTGATTTTTGGCCTAACACCTGGCCACAAGTAGTGAAGGGAATTTAAGCATGGAGGGCTTTGTGGGTCTTCAGCAATTACTATCATCTTTTAAACAGCTCTCTTCTTAAAGCAGGCTATGTTTAAGGATTTGTGAAGCTGAACCCATAAATACTTGTGTATGTAGCAATATGTTAACTGGATGTTTAATGCTGAAATTGAAATGTCTGCTTTTATATGACAATAGGGTTATTCATCAGGTAAGTTTTTATTATCCAGTAATTATTCAGAGTATCAGGGAACTATTCACTGTTTTGTTTCTTTTGTTTAACAGCCCGGTATGAGTGGTTCAGAAGAGACACAATCCACTGATAAAAGTGTACAGGCATATAAACAGGAGGATAGAGAGACAGAGCACGTATAACTGTAGAGAGGGCCTACCTGCCTGTGACTCATAGAAAACTGATAATTCTGCCTATATGTCTAACTTCGAAGTGAGAGATTGGTATTTTAGCAGTACAGACAGGTGCTTTCAGTTTTAGGACAAGCCACAGAAAAGTCCACCAAAAATGAAACCAGAAAATTCTCAATTTTTTTATTTTCTAACCCATTTTAACACCTATACACTTAACTTGTAATTTTATATTTTCCTTTTTGTTCTGTTCCTTTTCCTAAATCAGCATGCTCATCTTCATCTTTCTCAAAACGCATAACTGGGATTTTGTAAGTAAATGAAAAGAAGGGTCAACACCAACAAAGTATTTGTCCTAATGAATGAAGGGCTTCTTTAACTACATTAGCTGTTTCTGAACAATGTAGTATTTCACAGTGCATTGTAAGTACTTTAACAGTTTGTGCTAAATGTGTGTAATGATAGGAAGAGACTATGGTATATCAAGTAACTGTTTAGTGCACCTTCATCTGTCCATAAACTGGATTTGAAGGAGATGTGAATTTATAACTGGTCTTAAATGATGTCAATATGAAAAGCAACTGCCTTGGGTTGTCCAGGCTATAGGATGGTGTAGAGTAGCTGTATACCATGGTAAGCGCTCAATTATTCTCAACTGGATAGAAGAATAAATCATTTGCGAGTCATACTGAACATAATAAATGTTTAAAGTACTCTGAAGGACTTGATTTTAAAAAAATACCTTTAGGAGCAGTCCTTTATTGTTTGATATATTAATTACTTTTTCTTAGAGTTTATTCACATTATAGGTGCACAGAATTCAGATAGGGATGAAAAAATCAGAAATCTAGCTACTTTTCCTAAAAACACAAGCTTTGCATCATGTGTTTCATGAAGATATTTCTCATGAATTCACTTGAAGTTAATTAAAATGATAAAATAATGTATTCATAAATCATTGAGGGGTAGAGGGCAATGAAAGACATGTTCTAATTTTGTCGCAATTTAGCTAACACGTATTTCCCGCTTCCTGGGGAAAACAGCTTCTGAAGGTATCAGACCATGTATTTCTTCTATGACCCAAGCTGTAAGGACAGATTTTTGAATATTCAGCTAACACTTTGAAATTATAGCTCATTATGAATTATTTTACTACTCAGTTGAACAGTGTTTAGCAGGATGAATGAACTGATTTTCTAATAGCAAGGATGTCACAGATTATGTTCTTTGGAAGGAATCTCACTGAAGTGTTCCTTTGTTTACTGTTATTAGATAGTTGGTTTCATTGCTTTTTAAATTAAAAAAAAAAAAAAAAGAGAGAGAGAAAAGAAAAACTATGACATGTAGTCCTAAGCCTGATAGAAATGCCTAGGATTTTCAGCTTGAAAGTTATTGCCTGAAGCAAAGGATAAAATGTTTTTGTAGTCTGAGATCCGGTGCCTAGTAGTGAATGCAATGCGCATGGGTGCTTATTTCCTAACCAGTGGGGATTATAAGTATTGCAGAAGTGATAGTCTTGGCTTTTGGTGGCAAGGGATGCTTCATTTCTACAGTGTTAGCTGTTAGCCTAGATTGCTTCCAGTCATCAAAGGTGTACTATGTCAATGCAAAATTAAAGTGTATATAATCAAATTAGTATATCAAATGCAGAATTTGCAATCTCAGTTGTTTCCAATGGAAAGGTTTTCTACTCTTTTTTCCCCATTAGGGCAGAGAATTCCTAGGCAGCTCCTTGGAATGGGTAGGTTAGAGTGTCTTGAAAGAACTTTGTTTCAGGAGTGTATAGAAAATTCTCTTCTTTCCTCTAATCAATACTCCTTCTGCCGATCTGTTGTTGATTCTGCTGTTGCCAAACTGGCAAGTGTTCTGCTAATAAAACGTGCCTGCCTTATTTATCTTTAAGACTTTGTGTTGTAATCTGAAAGCAGCTCAACGAAGTTAGGAGGTCTAAATAAGGCATCATAAAGCTGGATAGTTGAGGGGTTAGGTGGCTTACTAGCAAACAAGTATCAAAGAGTAAAAATCTGATCAGATCAAAAAACCTCTTGAGATACTAAAATGTATTTTAATCTTAATTTCAGTGCTTTTATTATCAATCATCTTGAAAGGTTGAAGAAAGTTTTACCTTCTCAAGAACAGTATTTCCCACGAGAAAAAGGTCTTAGATACAAAGTGATTTTTCTGCATAGCTGTCATTTGGTCTAGATGTATTCATTGCTAGAATGCATATGTATCTCTAGATGTCTTTTAGATTCCTCTCTTCCCTGTTTTTAAGAATTAAAGCACTTTTTTTGTACTAGAAAACTGTGACTATTTGAACTTAACTACTTTTTCTGATCTTATGTTCTTTTGTGTGTCAGTTACTTGTACAACTGTGAATGCAGCAGAGTACTTGATATGAATTTCATTGTGGTCATCTTTCACAAACTTTCAAACAAATACAGTCTGGGTTCTTAAAGGGTACAGGTTGAGAAAATCTGGTATTTTGGCAACAATTTGGTGACACTGAGAACAGACTACAAGCTTTTTGCAATTAGAGTTCCTGGGATGCATTGGCAAGGTCCTGTTTGAACTGCGGATAGTCTCGTGCCCCATCTCACCCTCAAGGAAGCCTGATGGCAGTCTGATACTGATGAACCCCAGAGATCACTGTGACAAGGATGGGAAAAAAGGAGGAAAGATGAAAAATCAAGCCAGCATGAAAAGACAGCATAAAAACCAGATGCCTAAGTTCTACAATGTAGGGTGGCATATGGCATATGCAGCCCAAGAAGGGTCCCTGACAAGTGGCACCACAGGGTGTGGGCTGCCCTGAATGGGCCCTACAGTAGGTAGTATGGTCCCACTACCAGATACCTCCAGAAGTCCCTTCCAGCCTAACTTATTCTGTGGTGTGATTTTTATGTTTTATGTAGTTATCCCGCAAAAAACGGATTATTTTAGGGGACTGGGGAGGAAACTTTGGTATTATTTCTACATCTTCCTCATTTGAGTGAAGATGTTTAAAAACAGAAGCTTGAAATGGAGTATAATGGACAGGAAGAGGAAAATGGAAAAAGCTGATGTACAAAGTTCTTAAAAATAAGATTTTTTTGACCTTCTGTTAAGGTTTCAGTCTTTTCTTCATAGTCTGTACTGGTGAAGGCACGCTGAATATATTACATCATATTAAAACATCATGTGAAATTACATTTCAGTTTTTAAGTACTTTTTTTCTCTAATGTAGGATGGAGATCATTGCACAAATACTTGAATCTGATTGCTCAGTAAATAACTCAAAACAGTTCTGTTTGGCAACTAGGAGAACAGAATGTGGGTGGCACAGGAATATTGTGCAATGACATCTGTTTCACTGACAGTACCATTTTAGATAGATAGCTTATGGTATATACAAGACAGTTACAGTTTATCTACATTTACAGAGAACTGCATTTGGAAAATGAGCTATTTTTACCAACAAGACATAGTTTGACATTATTTTATTGCCAATTTTGTTGTCTAAAGAAACTTTAATAGCTTGTGTGTGATATTTTAAGATCTATACTGATCTCAAGTGTTGCCACATTGTATTTTAATGGCAGTATTTGCATTCTAAAGGAAAGGTTGTTAACAGTATTTGTAAGTACTTCTCTAACTGGTGGCTGTATTAACACTGCACATGCACAGTCACTGTTATAATATATGATCTGATATGTGTTTGATTAAGGAAAAACACAAATTACCTGCATGCATACAGGGAAAATTGGAATCTGCAAAAGGTCTGAGTTTGTTGTTGGTTTGAACTGCTGAACAGTTCTTTTTCAGGGCTTCTTGATGTTGCATCTGCAGACCCAGTAACTGTAACTCTGTCTATAGAATGGCCTTTCTTCTCTCCCCACCACCACTAGATATTTTAAAGCAGTGTTTCATAGTTCATAGGGAGATGAGAGTCTTACTCTACAGACATTGCACAGTTGGTCTACTTGTGCAAGCATGTGTGTGACTGTAGAGAGCTATGAGTATCTGGATCTTGCATACCAACGTATGCAAGATGGTTGCATTGTTTTAAGTACATTTTTGGAACGTGAGCATCATCACTGTCCTTGTACCCTGTTTTATGTTGATAAAAGCCTGGCTTTGTGTGTTCTATCTGCTTTTATTATCTCAAAAACTTTCAAGTTAACTTCTGTGTTTACCTAATGTTACTCCAATAGCAATAACTGTTAGTTAATTTGCCTCAAGTATTTAGCATTGTTGTTTTAATTTAGGCCTGTTACTGACATACCCACAGGCTGATACTTTATACGTGCAACCATTAGTACAGTGAAATTGATACTGTTCTCAGTTTATTTTAGTGCTTCTCAGTAATTTATTGACTACAAAGAAATTATTATAGTGGTTTTCACCACTGGAGTCTCTTGGTTTTGTATGTATGTACCCTGGTAATGAGCAGAAAGTGACAGCATGGAAATGCAGTATAGATTAAATGCTCTTAAATCATGGCCATCCACTAAGGTTCATTAGGCAATGCTTGCTAATTGTGCTGGGAAAATGAAGGCTAAAACTCTGCCACTTTTGGTGAACAACAAGGGGACAACATATCCATCAATATATTTAAAAATAAAAAGCATATGTAATTAAAAAGAAGTCAGATGATACTTAGAGACTGCACAAAACCAGCTGCGTTGGAAGATGTTCACCATGCTGTATCTCAGAACTCCAGACATGATTAAATTCATTGTGCTAGAAGCTGTATGAAGAGAGGAATATGCAGTCCCAAAGTCCAGAGACTTTATAAATGTTTTTCCTTCTGCCATCTCAGTCTTGGGTACTTTGGTCTGGATCCTCAACAGGATGTGGGAGCTACAGGAGACTGTAGGTGGAATTTAAATCCCCAAATCGGTATACTAGACCTCAATATGTCTGCCTGCGTGGGGGTACTTGAAGGACTTGAACTCTGAAGGAGCTTCACTTTCAAACAGAGATCTTCAGGTGCCATAGTTTTGCTTTGAGGCTTGCTCAGAAATGCCAGACTCAGGTGGAGCAGCATGGTACTGCTTTTCCATCTTCTAACCCTCATTCCTCTACTTTTTTCCCCAAGCTAGCCTCCAAATTTACCTCCCAGACTAATATTTAACAAAATCGAGCGGCTTTACAAACTTTTCAGATTCTGGTGGTGAGAGTGGTCAAATTTTATGCAATTATATACAGGTCTCTCACATTCACTGCTCACTTTATGTGGTGCTCCACTCATCATATAGAATTTTTGTGTGGCAAGGCACAGCTGGCTCCCCTACTTTTTCTGTCCTTGTTTTAAAAGGCAATAGTGAGGCCTCCACACCATGTTTTTAAAGGGTGGGTGTCGATACCCATCTTTTCTGAAGTGTGGGATGTGGGTGGTAGAAAGGTGCCCTAGGGCAGTGCTTGTTGCAGTGTTGAGGGTGTTTTGGGCACTGCTGACTTTAGGGTGGCTTTGGCCTTTCTGGGTGGTGACACTCCCTAGGCAGCCAGCACTACACCACCAGGGCCACTTGCCAAAAAATTAGATTTGATAAAGTGCTTCTGCCCTGTTAATGATCTGGGTTTGTGTTGGTTTTATTAGCAGGAGTCAGTTTTCCACTGCCAACTGTAAAGGTGAGAAAACAGCCCCTTTTGGGTCTTTTGTCCTTCTGAAATTGTTTCCAAGAATTCAGGCATTTTGCTTTTGTAACTGTAGAATAAGATTATAACCAATTTGAATTTATTACTGCATGATGTATAGTATGTTCATACTGAAGAAAGTCCTATAACAAAAGTGATGTAGAAGTGGAAAAGTGTAATGGTCAGGACAGTTCTTAAAAATAAGGTACATGCCCCTGCTTGTCTGGCGTTTGTTGAAAGTCAGGCTTTTTAACCACAGAAATAGAGACCTTCTATGCAGAAAGCTTCTGAAAGGACTGAACCTAAAGTGGACAGTCAGGGTTCCTATTCTCTGTCACCTGTGGTTGGACATTAGTATATTTTATAAAGATGGTGTAAGGCAACGTGAGATTTGGACATTTATGAACATTACCCCTTAGGTACAGACAGCAAACATACAAAACCAGTGAATGCTTTCTGGTAAACAGCAATGAATACAGTACCAGTATTTCAAAATTAAAATAGCTTCCCTCAGTCCTTTTGACCAAAATTCAAAATCTTATTTTAGTCAGCAAAGCAAAGAAATATGGAGACAAAGGAAGTCTGAAAGCTTACACTTCAAAAGATCTATGTGGGATGAATGAATGTTAAAACCGTTTTACACATGAGGTATTCAACAGATGGCAGGATGTATTAGAGATGAGTATACGTAAACAGCTGTAATACCTATAAAAATTAAGACATCTCTTGTCTGTTTAGTAACCTTTTTTGCTATTTATAAAATAAACTTTAATGTAAAGAGTAAGACTTCTTAATTTCTCCCCAGTCACCTATAATGTTTTGCCTAACCTGCAGACTGTGACTAATCTATGACTAGTGTGGGACTAATTCTGTAGAATAAGAAATGGTGTTTCCTTCACCTTAACCTAGATTAGACTTATTCAACTGTATTTCAGCCAGCTCTTATTTAAATACCACTTTTTGTTATTTATGTTAATGGCTGGTTCCATTAATCTGTGCAGCAGTAAGTGTGCTATTGGCACAAGCTAGAGATTCAAATTCTTTCTTGACACTGGCAGCTTTTTTAGAGCCTAAAATGTCAAGATAGAGCAAAGTCAGATAATTATAATGAATTTATTATGCACAGATCAGTTGTTATGCATCGTAAGGTGAGATACAGGTGGTTTAGAGAAAGAAAGGTGACTGCTTTTGTGATTTTAATTCAAAACCCCTCATTAAGTACTTCTCTTGAAAACTCACTATCTTCCTTTATCAGTACAAACCAAATACCTTAGTAATACTTAGCTGTGGATTTCAAAATTCTGGAAGTTTGGGCTGTCAATCAGAACTCCTTCTTATAGAATGCTCTTGACTCCTTATTGTTCTGTTTTAACACAGACACACATGTTTTAACTATTATTAATATTCATACCAAAGTACCAAGATGGTAATCCGGTCTTCATCACGCTAGGTGCTTAGACAACTGTATGAAATCGCAGTTCCTCCCCTCAGTAGCTCATGGTGGGAAAAAATAAATGCCATTCAGAGTACCTGGTAAGAAGAATATGATTCATCATATGCATAATTTTGTGTACATTTATATATGCTTAGTCTTCTATATAGTCAGCATACCACCAGTCTTTTCCTCTTCATTGGAGCTGTCACTGAGTTGCTGATTATTTATTACACATGGATGTCCAGGACGTAATTTGAAGAGATAGTTCATTTCTCTCTATGACCTCTCAAAAGGCAGCATCTTTTGTATAATAGGACCTAAGTCAAAATAATAGTATTGGTGCTTTGTTTTGCTTTTGGGGAAAACAGGCAGATCAGATGGTTTGAGTTTAGTTTGGTTTTATTGTAAATCTGTGTGTGTGAAATTCTTGCAATTGCATTGTTAAGCACAGGTCAGTGTTGCAGGCAAGATGGAAATTCTAAGTTAGCACAGCCTTAGGGCATACTTTTGGCAAACCAATTACATCTGACAGAAAATACATTGTAGTACACTATCACATATTGCATAATTTTGCAGGCAATACCTGTAACTTTGAGGAAATACAGTTGCTATTTGCTGTCATTGGTAGTTTGTTGGCTTACATGCGTTCCTATCTGAAAAGAGGAAATGAAAAAAGTGCACTTCTGGAAAACCAGCCATTGCCTTACTGACAGTGGAATTGAGCCTTATTGCTGTGGAGAGCAATGAGAATCTCAAGTGTTGTTCATGTTTCTACAGCAGGTGGAGGCTTCAGAGCTCACGTTGCCTCCAAAGCAGCTTTAGCTAGTGGTGTAACTACTGCTATGCCTTAGTCAACAGCAGCTCACTTTGGGTAATTTTACTGTCCCTGTCAGATACAATTTCATCAGGGCAGTTCAAAGAATAGTTACTGCTCAGTTACTGCATTTTGCACTATTCCATTGCTATTCCACTGTCATCCGTATCATTGAAGTTGTATTCATTTACATGAATAGCCATAAATAGCAATGATCTTGGATGACTTCTTTTAAGGTGAGTATGTGAGAATAGACTTAAAGGTGTGTGTGTAATATTAATGCCACCATGAAGTACTATACTTAAGGGATGAATAGATTGGTGCAAAATAATTTCTTTTTTGAGGAAGAATAAAGGTAGCAGGGAATTTGTACTGCATGCTACACTAACAAATTAATCATAAATTTTCCTCAGGAATTAATCCTGCTTTATCACCTCTTAACTAGTTACTGCTGGGAGTGTAGTCTAAAGTCAGTGGTAATACCACTGACATTTATTGCATAACCAGCTAGTGTAAACTTTTCACCCTCTTACATTCCTGTAAAACAGCTCTAGCGGATATAGAGCACTAAGGAAAAGGCACATCTGCTGTCACAGCCTGTGTTTGGTGACCTTCAGGGCATTGTCTGAGACCTGTCCAGTTATGTAGGCTTTTGCCCAAGGGAAAAAGTTGAAATTTGCAGGGTTTGTAACACTAGAGGAGGGGCACATCTTTTGGGAATAATCTGATGTTAATTTTGTTGTTTAATTTGTGGTGCAAGCTTTTATCAAATTACTGATTAAAACCCCTTTATTGCTAGCAGGCACAATCACTAAATTATCACTTAGTTAAAATTTATAGCAATCATATGTTTGAGTGGAAAAATAACCAGATTTTGGAACTCCAGAAATTGCTTTGTCCAGGAGCAGTTAAAAATAGTTCATATTATTAAGTTACTTACGTATTTTTAAAGCAGTCATCTGAAGTCATTTGAAAGCATCATGCTGTCTAGCAGCTATTTTTTGTTTCTGTATAATTTTATTGCTATTTAAATATTCCTATTTTTCTGCTTTATTCTTTATAGTATTTATTTGCTACATTTTGTTTTAATTTAAAATGTTTCTGGGTGGAGGCACATCCTGTTTGAAGACTTCATCTTGGCTGCATTTTTAAATGCTGCAGTGATATAAATAGTCATGAAATAGTCTGCAAAGTTTGGATTAATAAGTGGTTATTATTTTCTCTCTCTATTGAAAACCATGAAAAACGGTTAAGTTCTCAAGTTCAGAATGAGTTTTTGACCCATATGTATCTTTGAAGCAGGCACAGCAATGCTAGTTGCTCTCCAGAAGTCACAGACAGAGTACCCCAGTCTCTTCTCACACAAAACCAATGGCAAAATTCCTCTAAAATTTAGTCAGAGAATGATCATGATGAAATTTTGGAGTAATACTGCCTTTGTTTCTTGTGTTCAGTTTCTGAGATAAAATTGCTACTTGCTGCCACTCAGAATCCTACTCTACACGTTATAATGAAGTGATTTTGTAAACTTTTAATTGTCTCGTTCTCAATCTGTGCTGGAACCATTTACCATTTGTGTGTGTGTGTATAGGCACACCTATATACACATGCACACATGATCGAGAGTCTGAAAGGTGCCATGCAGGCCATATAAAAGGTCCATGGGATGGTAATTTTCATGCTTCCTACATCATTTCACCTGTCCTTTGCCTAGTAACCCATTTCCATAAGACTTACTCAAATATTTCTGAGCAGCACATTTCTCATATTTTTTTGTCCAGATTAGCTGTTCAGAGAAATATGCCTGTGTTTTCTCCTTAAATTTGGATTCCTTCCAAGCAATAAATCATTCCTGCCTGAGGCTGAGGACATAACATACTGAGCTATTGACATATTTTATTATACCTTAATATATCATATTAGTAATTCCTGCTATCCTGTGCCACTACAAGGATAGAAACAGGAGGACTGCATCACTGGAGAGGGATGATTTCTCGCTTTCCGGTGAGGTAATCAGGACTTGATTCTATCATGGGAATGGCCAAGGGCACTATTCTTTACTATATGACATTTCATGCAGCGAAAAGGCCACTTCTTATTCAGAGGAAAGGCCAACAGCTGGAATTACAGTAACTAAAATTTGTTATATAAGCAAGAAACTGTGAAGTAAGTTGGGACATGAATTTAAAGTATTACTTTCTTCACTTTAAGTATCTACACAGAAAGCATAAGTCTTCTTAAGCAAAGGAATAGAAAAGTCAGCAGAACCATTCCCTAATTATTTGTAAATATATTAATATATTCATTTGCAAATGTATTAGTAATTATTTGCAAATATAAATATTGAAAAATCAGTATTTTAAAATATATTAGTATTGAAATTACTTACTGAGTTATTTGGATTACTTCCTTTGTCCATTGTTTGCTTGCAAGCAGTTCCATAAGGGTATTTAGAAAGTAATATATAATATATATATATTTAGCATCCAAAAAACATGCAACTTCTTCTTTCATATTAAGGGCCGTGGGAAATAAGTGTTGATTTATAATCTCACACGTGGACATGCATAAAGAAATACGTACTCTCATCTTAAAGTAACAGCAATAGGCTCAGTAACAGGCGTGGCCTGAATTGCAAACTCATGCCTTAGTTTTGGATTTAAGGGTTGAGATATGGTTCTCTCTTTCATTTAATCTTCTTAGAAACCTTTGGCTTTCAAGTCTTGTAGAACGTTTTACAGTGTGCTGTAGGAAGGTTTATTTCTGCTTGCTTGATTGGATTACTGTGTGCAAGAAAAACAATGGTCAGCATCGTGATGGCAAAATGGTCTTGAAGCAAGGTAGAACATGTGGCATTTGAGGGAAACGTGGTAGATACAGCAGTGGTGAGGCTTGGTGGAAACTGGCAAACAAATCAGATACCATATATGAGGCATTTATTTAGTGGCATGCTATTTTTGAAGCATCTTCATATGCATAATCTTGTTAGCAGCCATTTTTGCCAAAGTTTTAAATGTTACTAGATTTCTTGCTTAAGAGTTCTTCCCATCGTTATCATTATTGTCCCTCCTTAAAAATATTAGGAGAAATAGTAGGAAAAAAAATGAAACTGGACTTGAACAAACCTGTAGGTGTAGATTTTTCTCATTCTAAGAATTATTTTCTTTTCTTTTTTTTTTCTTTTTTTTTTTTTTTTTTTTGGGGGAAAGGGCTACACTGAATATAAAGTAGGTTTGAAGTCAGTGGCAAGTTTTGCTGTTGATTTTGATGAAAGTGAAATTAAGCCCCAAAGTAGGGACATTGAGAATTATGATCTTGCTGCTTCTCTGGTCTCTCTCTGCCACTGTGTAATTCCAAGCTTCTGAGCTGGTATCTTTCCATATTAAATCACCTCTAGCAAACAAAGCAAGCAATTTCTTTTGGACTCAGAGCAAGCAAAACAGGCTTTATCAGCTTTCTGTGCCCTTGGACTTAAACTGGAAAAGGGCACTCAGTGCTTCACAGCCTGATCTGTCCTGTCATGTGGGTAGTTTTTGGATTACTGATAAATCTCAAAGCAGTTATTTTATGGTGGGCCCATAATAGTCTTTTCTTGGACACTTCATCCCTAGAAACCATTGCTGCCTTCATCATTTTTAAGGGCCCATCTCTTTAAGGGGAATACTGGGTATGGGTAAAGTCAGTTAATAACTTTCTGAAATGTAGGAAAAGCTACTGCTCTACAATTAGTTAGTACACATACAGGCACATTTTTGTGAGTGATACAGTGGAAGAGAAATCTTCTCTGAAAATGACCTGGTCTTCGTATGGAAAAATAGTATACAAAAATAAAAAGGCAGATTAACTAATTTTCAGATTTAGTTGATCTGCATTTAAAATTGGCAATGAGAAGTTGAAGACTTAGACAATTGCAGAATCCAGCTCTTGGCTCCAGATTCATCTGGCTTAGCTGTGCTGCCTGGCCTATGAATATAGTCTCCTCAGGTTACTTCTGTGATCAGTCCAGAGAAATGGGCATTTTTATAGCATGATGTGGATCTTTATTACAAGGATTAATCCTCTCCTGACCTGAAATTGGGCAAAATCAATCTGGGCAATTACCTACAGCAATAGTCCGGTAAAATCTGAAAGCCATCTCCTGTGCTTTTGTTGCAATAGCCCAAATACATATCGTGGCGTTGCCTCTTCTAACACCTGAAATTGCATCAGGTTGTGGTGAGCATGACAACCTGATGTCATTTTGCACAGAGTCACATTCAAGTTAGGGGTGATTCAAAATTACCAATTTTCTCTGCCACTAAGCAAAATAAAATGCTTATTTAGGTGTTAATCTGAGTCTGTAAACATTTCATTTGCTCCCTCGGTATTCAGGTCGGTATGTAGATATCACATGTGGTTCCAAAGAGGTGCATGTGGCAAATAAGCTATTGAGTGAGTCTTACTGTTATTTATAGAAAAGTCACTGGCACTGCGGCCACAGAGATTGTTAGCATATATGATTCATAGCGGATTTTTCTGGATTATCTTTTTGGTAAGATGAGGTATAATTTTAACTTTCAGAGAATTACAGTATTGGTTAACTAATTAAACCATTCTTTAATTCATTAAATTTTCATTAGCCTTCAATGTGAATGAACATTTACAATGAATGAGTTAAATTGTATACGGCTTCTAAAATAATGAGGAAACCCTTGTTAGGATTCTGCAACTCCAGCTTCCAAAGGAAAAATGAGGGTTAATTATGAAAATTCAGATTACATTGTTATTGCTCCATCTGCTTTTCACTGCCTTTGAAAGTTTGTTCTTCACAATTAAATGCTAATTGTTGTTTTCAAATATTTTACAATATAGGGAGTGAATAGAGCCTGCCGTGAGGAAGCATATGGGCACACGGTCCCTTAAAAGGAAATCGGGTTGCAGTCATGGCTCATTCAGACTTGTTGGTTGAGTTTGGGCAAGTAATTTCTTTCACTCTGTCTCAGATCCCCTTAAGACTTGTAAAATCGTATGCCTGCCTTATTAATTTGTGAAAAAAACCTAGATGTGCTTGGATGTCATGCCATTAAAATAATCAGTGCTACAATGTCTGTGTGTAGCAAGAAGACAGTGTGTTTCACATCCTGTTGCAGTGTGTTCTGACCACCACCTTTTTTTAACATCCTGAATGAGTAGTCAAAGTAGCGATTATAGGATCATCTTGTATCAGGATAAGGATCAGAGAGTAAGGCATAAGGGTAGGAAATTGGTAATGAGAAACAGGTATTTTTTAAAAGGCAAAATTCCTCCCATTACGTTAAGTATTTGATGCCATACCGCATTCTTATGCCTGTGTTATTTCATATTAACCAGAGATTTTGTACCATACATACCACTGTCCATTTGCCATGGAAAACTTGAAATTTACTGTCTTGTCTTTGCTAGGTACCCCCCTGAGACATGAGTACATTCTTCCTAAGTGTAGGGGATGGGGTGTGGAGGACTGGCCAATGCCAAGACTCAGCCAGCACTCCCCAACCTCTTCTAGGGCCAACACTGGTTGCAATTTGTTCACCAAGCCTCTTACAGCAAAGGAAGAATAAGGAAAACCAGCAGGTTTTGGGCAAGGAGCCGTAACTTACTGGTTTTCCTAATATCTCGATGTTTCTGTTCTGATGTGTCAGGTTTGCCAGGTGCTCTCAGTGGCTGAGATTGTTGTGTCACCATTTCCCACAGCTCAGGCCAAGAAACTCTTTCTGGCAGCCTGTGAAAGACTACATAGCAAAGTGCTTCCTGGCGCCAAGACCAGGAGAAGAATCTGTTCTTTCAGCTCCAAACGTTAGCCAGGGATTGCACATTTCAGAGAGCTGACCAGCTGCATGTGGCTAGCTTTCTGTTTGCAGTTGATGGGTGTCACCATTGTTTCATGGGTTTTGGATAGATTCAGAGTGCTAGAAGAAGTTTATGTAATTGTAGCACACTGTGCAGAAAGCAATGACCATCAAGATGCTGCTTGGCAGCAAACATTGTGGAAAAGAGAAGCAGGATTTTCTAAGTCTTGATAACATTTTGTACCTTGCTGACTTTTTTTTTATTGGAAGGGAGCTATATTGCCCAATATTACCCCCCCTAGCAAGGAGAACATTGCTGGAAATCTAGTTTTTCTACGCTTGAGAAAAACAGAACTATTACAATAGGATGTGTGCTACACTCCTAATGTAAGAAGCTTACTCAAGTTCATGAAGCTACATGGGATGAATGTAAAGCTGTGTTGAGCAGAACTGCTCACTTCTGTGAGCAGAAATATACAGAGAATATATCTGTGTTATATGACTTTTACTTTTGGTAAAATGCATCATCATTTCCTGTGAAAAATTCTGCTGCCTTTTTAGTGTACTTCCAAAATATGGTGCTACTATAGACAAAGTTGTATGTCCACTGGGTGAATTTATTCCTCGTAAAATGCATAAAAGCATAAAAAAGAAATATAGGAGAATTGTTTTTCATGTGACTGCACTGTGTGTGTTGACTGCTGGCAGTGCTCCCCTAGGCCTGTGGTGGCAGTTCTGTTGGTTTTGGTTAGTTCCACTTGGGTATTGTATGTCCAGGCCAGCATGAACACTCCAAACTGGAATTTGGAAGAAAAAATTTAATTGAGATCAGAAGGTAAGGTCAGACACAATACTGAAGGCTCCTTGTTAGCAGAAACAGTTACGTTTCTGATGTTTTCCACTGTTTTTCTTTAGCAAGGTTGCTAGCATCTCCAATGCAGCATGTATGCTGATGATACACTTGTCATGAAGTAAACTTACTAAGGCTGCTGTCACATAAATCCCAGTCAAGATACAGGAAGAGCATTTTGTCAGAGGCAGATCCAGTCAACCATGTGTGGTTTGGGACATTTTGTGACAGTCGACCATTTGCATCACATACTTTAAAGTTCATGGCCTTATCTTTTTTTTCACTGTTTCACTAGTTACGAGTTTATTGGAGTATAAGATATACTTCACAAAAAATGCATATAATGGGATATGTGGAAAGCAAAATAATAATTTTCTGAGTCTATTTCTTTGTCCTGTGAGTCAGGAAAAAACTGATAATGCAGCTTATATAAGGTTTCAACAAAACCATATCTGAAAAAAGCTAAAAGAACCCTACAACCTTAAAGCATTAGCAGGTCTAAATTACTATTCTAAATTACTCTTCTAACATGCTATGGAATTAATCATGACTCACGTATCAGTGGATCACAAATTAGTAGCCACAGAAATAAGCAATGGTTTGCTATTATAAAAGATACATATCAAGAGTTGCTCAGGCCATTTGTAAGTGACATGTCAATTAAGAGCTTTGAGGTTAATATTTCTGCTTATATTGTTAAAAGAAGAGCTGAGGACAATCGAGAGAAGTTCAAATGTCAGCTTTCACTGTCATATATGCAGTGTTTTGCTGATAGGTGTGCAGATGCATTTTAATTGAGTCCAAGATGCAGCTTGGATATGCTTGCACTCTGTCAGTATAATTACGAAAAGTACATATTTACAGTATGCCTAGGGCATTTAATCTCTGTATAATGACAGCAGAGCATTTCTGCTTACCAAAGAGGAGAAATCAGCATAGCCAAATGTGTGTGCATTCCTGCTGTGGTGTGTTTCCATTACAGATACATGCTACTCCTTGAGCAGAGAGAGACATAAATAACAAAACAGTCCCTTCCCTTTTTTTATGTCTGTATTTAAATCTGTGAAGAGCATCTGGTTCTCAGAGGACAGCTCCTCTGGAAGAGTTTGTTAAGGTTGCAGAGATGCTACTCATCACACTTGCCCCCAAATAAATGCGGTGCTACAGTAACAGTAGTACCAGTTCTTCCACAATTAAAAACTTTTTGTGTGTATTAAGACACTGAAATCAGAAAGACAATGTGTAATAGTGCCATCTGGTGACCTTCTTTCGGATTGTAGAGTGAAAATATGTGATCCAACATAAGACATTTCACTTAGTAACACAAAAAGCCTTTAAACTTAATTTTTACGTTCAAACTCCCTCAAAGTTCAGAGTTATCAAGAGAGGGTATTGTTTCAGCCCATTGGAGATAGTTCAGGGTATGCTGTTTCAGCGTGGGTATAAAATGCTGGAGGGTGTTTGTTTCTCTAGTGATACTGACATTGAAAAATATAGAACAATTTTTACATATCCTGATAGGCATATGCGGCTTCTCATTTAATCTGAGAACTGTGGTACCCAGACAGTTTGATGATGAAATCAGAATATTATTAAAACACTGTTTTCTCCAGCAAGTGGGATGACAGCTCCTGTAACAGGCCAGCCTCACTGTTGTTTATTAGAGCTGTTTCGTCACAGCATTTGTCGTAGGATTTGATCTCCTGTGGGAACAGCAGATTCTCTGCCCTGCCGCAGGCTGTGGCACGCAGTCTCTTGCTTAATCCTTAGCTAATGGGGCTTAAGATGCTATTCAACTTCTCAGCTGAAAAGAGCAACAATAAAATATAAAAACAGGCTTCTAGCTTTGCAGGTAAATGGCTTAGAAGTCTGTCTTTGTGTCCTGGCTGGGCCAACTCAGAGGAAAGACAAGAAGCCTGATAATGTGTCTTGCTCAACAGCAGTTGAGATAATGAATGATCATCTTAAACATTTTTTTTCTAGGTATGTTTCCCATTTTTTCTACCTTCTTGGTTTTTTTTGGGGGGGGGG
>NW_010972616.1:494017-632347 GCF_000737465.1 Haliaeetus leucocephalus
TTGCAGGGAGTGTTTCCGTTTTGTTTCATTTGTGTTGTTTTTTTTTGGGGGGCGGGGGGGAAGGAGATATGGTTGTTTTGGTTTGAGAACTAAGTAACAGAAAACTAGTCCATGTACACTGTAGTTATAAAATATGGTGTCACATTTCCTTCACAGTAATTATAGTCACTTGGAATAAGAAACACCCTTCACCTGACTATGCAGATAATTAGTTATCCAGACTTTAGGCCAGGAGATAATAAATGCTGGCACGGATCAGTCATCATGTACATCATGTACAACAAATAAGTTGATGTAGAGGCCCCGATGTATGTGGGATGACCTTCAGTAAGGTACCAAAGTTGCAGATATAAAAATAAATATACAAATAAATAAATACTTTTAACAGGCAGACTATACTCACAAATAGTAAGATTTTAGTTTCTGGCAAGACACGTACACTGCAAGACACATACCTACAAAAGTATTTTGCACTTGAAGACCTTAAATTCTGGAAGGCAGATGCCTATGTTACCTTTTGCGAGCTTGAAAGACAAGACTATTATAATTTCAGTTTTTAGCTTTCTTTTTTTATTGAAGGAACTTGATTGTATATATTGCTCTTCTGAGCACAGAGAATGTAAGCAAGCTTATTGAAATAAACAGCTTTCATTAAAGTACCTCTAATGCGGTTCTGCATTTAGAATCACACCAGGGCTGAGGCTGATGCTACAGCTGGAGATTGTCCAGTCCCACCCCACCTCAGGCAGGCTCAGCTACCGCAGGTTGCTCAGAGCCATGCTTGGTTGGATTTGGATATCTACAAGAAGGAAGACTCCACACTGCTCCTGAGAAACCTGTTCCACTGTTTGACCACCCTCACAGTAAAAAAAAGATTTTCTTCCAAAGGTTAAGAAGTAATGTCTTGTGTTTCAGTCTGTGCCATTGCTTCCTGTCCTTTCCCTGGGCACCACTGAGAAGGGTCTGGCCCCTTTAAACCCTCCTGTCAGGTATTCACGCACATGCGTAAGCTCCTCCTGAGCCTTTCCTCCTCTAGACTGACTAGCCCCAGCTCTCTCAGCCTCTCCTTCTGTGGCATGCTCTGGTCTGCATACTACCCTGAACACCTGGAATAGTAATCGGGCAATTATTTTTCTTTCTGTCCTGGTTTCCTGTGGGAAAATTCAGGAATTCAGCCGCTTTCCCAAGACTAAAAACTGTCAATATTTTACATCGTTATTTTCGTATCTGATTATTAATTTTCTGTGGGTTATCTGAGATTGCCATTAATTTTATACAGACCCTCCTCATATTTCTTTTGTACATTCTCTCCAGCTGCAGTTTCTGTGCCCCCAGCAACATTTTTTCCCTTCTTAAATATGTTATCCCAGAAGCACTACCACTGTTGCCGATTGCCTTGGCCAGCAGCAGGTCCGTCTTGGAGCTGGCTGCCATTGGCTTTGTCGGACATGGGGGAAGCTTCCAGCAGCTTCTCACAGAAGCCACCCCTGTACCCCCCATCCCCCCACTGCCTCTGGCTACCAAAACCTTGCCACACAAACCCAATGCAACATAAAGTGAAAAGGAAGCAAGAAATTCAATTAAGCTGAGTCACATACACAGTCCCTGCATCAAGGTAGCTATTTGTTTATCAGGCAAAATTCTTGTTAGTAACCTCAGAGTCCAGTTTTTAGCCACTTCACAGTAAGAATTGGCAATGTGCATTTGTGTGCTGTATATTAGGTGTTATAGATACTCTTGTCCCAGATCAATGTTTTATATTTTGCAGATAAAGTTATTCTGATATATTTCAGCTTAAACAACTGTTCAGAAGGGGAAATCTTGCTCTGTGCAGCACTAGGTTTGAGGGAATGATATGGGGTTGCTTTAACATTGGTCTCCTGGACTCCCTGCCTGCTTATTTCAGATACATTAATGAAAACACACAAAAAAATGGGTATATGGAGAGGAGATAAAAGAACTCATTAACTGATGTCCACGAAGAGCATGATATAAGCCAAAGGAGAACAACCTGTCCTTCTGGTGCAGGTGGAACGAGAAAGAGTGGGGAATGGGGCACTTTTCTTACGGGGCTACAAAGTAAACCATGTCTGTTGAAAATGCTTGAGTTATGCCACTTCTTAATAGCATGAACCTGTTCCTACAGATCAGTTTGGCTGTCTTGCACAGCACAGCCCCATGGCTTCCTCTTGATGGAGAAACTCTGAGTAGTGCAGAGCTGCCAGAAAAGGTTCAGTCTGGGAAAACAAAAAGCAAAGTGTCCTCAAGCACCACAAATGCCAAGTTCTGGAGAGTTGGTGTACATTATATAAATCCTTTAATCTCTGATTTCTGTTGGTGCATGAGCCTGATGTGAAGTATCCTTGAGATTATGAAGAAACAAGGTTAATGGGGACAAAACCTACTTTTATTTTATGTGTCGTTATATCTAAAACCAGGCAGCCTAGTGTCAACATTTCTGAAATTTTGCTTTCTTAATTGTAGACTCAGTTTTTAAATACTATTGACACAAGGGGAAAGGTTTTGAGAAGTTTTGGTAGCCATTAGCAGGGCAGGTGCATTGTCCATGACAGTAGGAGGTTTGTGATCTGCCAGCAGAAACAGGCAGCTATACTCAGTCACCTGTTTTCTGCTAACATTTTTGCAGTAGACAGATGTAGTTTTGGCATATTGGTTTTGTCGTTGCTTGATTCCTATGAAGCCTCTTCTGTGCAAGATAAAAGCAAAGCACATAAGATTTGTGTGTAAGTAAATGAATTATTCCAGTGAGACATAAGGAGATACAGTTTTAATGATAATAAACTCTGAACCATGTGAAAAATATTTCTACCCAGTGCAAACAGTTAATACTTTGCTTGTAGAAATGTACCTTAGTACCTGGCCAGCTATAGCAGAAAACAGATGAAACAGTGATGTGACTACGTTTTAGGAATTACTTTAAGCAATTTTTTTCCCCACTCTAAAGTCATCTAGAGAAATATACCAATCTCTGCTGAACTTTTTTTCAGGCACAACATAAAGAAGATCAAAATGAGTGGTTTAATTGCTTTAGATTGCCATTATGAGCTGGCAACACTAACTTGCCACAGTGGAAGCCAAACACCTTCTGTGTGAGCAATCTCTGAAGTATTAACTAGGACTAACTGAATGGATCTGTTTACTATAGCAGTGACATCTCATTGAGAACTTGGACTTCCCAGCAACTCTCAACAGCATTAAAATTCAGTCATCTCCCTAATTTTTTCTGAAATTACTAGTAACAGAGCAACTGATTTTTTTTTCTCATTAAATGAAAATAAGTTTATTTTCACCTTTGTTTTACCAGCTGTTTCTTCCTCAACACATTTATCCTGTGTGCCTCACAGATGTTTGACATTTTTCCTCTTAGAATGAAAAAATCACACCCTTATATTTGCCTACAGTTACAGCAACATTTTCAATTGTAAATGTAAATTGTATATTTTTAATTTGGAAGGCAATAAAAATGCACAGAAGGTCATATCTGCTTGCTTGCACTTATAACCAGGTGAGATTTGTCTGGCATAAGACACATGCAGTACGGGTATTGTGATCTGTCTTTATAGATGCATCTACAGTGGATATCTAAGTCAAAAATTCCTGCATTGCACCCAGGAAATGCCTTTTTCCCCTGTTATCTGCAGGGGGAAGGTATAGAACTTGATCAGAGGTAAACTGCTGTATTTAGACAGCTGCACCCCATCTCAGTCACTTGAACAATTTTTTCTTTTAATTCTTTACTCACTGTAAAGAATGAGGTTTCAGTCAATTTTACGGCTAATTTGCTTTGAAATTTGCTAAGAAAGCATTTCTATTTAATTTTTTTTTCTGTTAGATTTTGTGGCTAAACCAAAATAGTCAATTAATTAAACAGCCCTAGCATCAGCTGCTTTCCTTCCAGTTACTGGACCATGTCTGACAGTCCCTAAACATGAAGATGTTTCTAAAAGAGACAAAGAGCTGGGCAGATACGTGAACATGAGGTGAGGTGCAGTGGGGTGCTGCAACCCATCTTTTTGAGGTCTGCTTTGTTCACTACCCCAGCAAGACACTCCACATATGGCAGCACAAAGAGTCCTTAGAAGACTGACCAAGGTTACTAATACGGGATTGAGCTCTGTCTGGGAGCCTTCAGCTACCAACCATGATGGATAGGTAGGACATGGTTTTCTGCCTAATGCGTGGCAGTTATTAAGAGGGCACTGCCATGAAGGCTTAAATGAGACTGAATTTCAGTTATTGCAAGAAGCTGGTGAATACCTTCAGTATCCAAATCACAGAGTCACAAGGATTTCAATTACCACCCCCTTTGTTCCCCAGCAGAAAGCACGTCACCACATCAGGAGGAGTAGAAAGGATTAAAACAATTGAATTGTAATGAGTGACTGCCAAATGCACTGTAAATGATCAAGAGGAGGGAGAGGGAGTAGAAAAATCAGCTGGCAGGCATTGTAGCATTGCCATTTTCTATCTGCCATGCTCCGATGATAGAAAAATGTCCTGAATCTTTATTAAAATAGAATTACTTTACCGAATAGTTAAACAGGATGAATGGCAGCTGTCAAGCAAAAGGGTTAATTGCAGTTTTTAATGAGTTGCTTAGGAATAGGCAGGAACAGGCAGTGGCTGCTGTGGGCTTGACTGAAATAGACACACACAACAGTTTACTTATTTCAGGTTTTTCTACTCATAGCTTTATGTCCATGTACTAAACATAGAAGTATTTATAATAAATCCTCTTAAGATACACCAACGCTTAAACTTCCATAGGAGTCACAGCACACTCACTGCTAGGACACGGTGCAGAGGGCAGTGAAAGCTGTGGTTTGCTAATTTCTGCTGAACCAATATTCAGTGCAGTGTAGTGGTTTCAGTTATCTGCAGGAGCTGCTGTGGCATTGCAGTGTTCTTGGCATTCAGTAGTAAAGGGGCAATTTTAAAGCAGTTCTCTAGTTCAAATGTGATAAGATTTAAATTTTTCTTGCAGGGAGATTTATCTGTGTAGGAGTCCTCACTGAATCGCAATTAACTAGGCACTCTGGGACTAAGTAGGGCTCTGCGGGGTTGTTACTCAACAAGAGCGGGAGAAACATATCTGTTCTACCACGCACTGTCATAATATGGACTGTGAAGCAGGAGCACTTTGCGACTAGGCATACTTGCTGTTTCTAAGTCCAGTCCCTTCTACTCTGGCAGCTTGTACAGCCAAAGGCAGGTTGCTTCATGCTGATAGGCAGTGTAAAGTCATTCAGTTACTTGCTGTAAACAAGCTTCTTGCTGTAGAAGCATGCCCAAAAGTAGTGTGCATCTGAGGATGCTTTGGCATTTTGTCTCTGTGTCTCACTATAAGGTAAAGGCAACAGATGATGGTAATGGTGAGCTAAGACTATGTGATACCTGACTGGAAATGTTTGGGGAAAATTCATTCTTGGGCAAGACCTAAATATTGCTGGGTCTCGTGTTTATTTCTTTTTTCATGGAAGCACTCAAAATACCTGGGGAGAAGATTCTTATAAATCCAGCTGGCTATTTGATGGTTCTCTGGGTAGAAGATAATCTTTCTGTCCTCACAGGCAGAGAGTGATCTTTCATCCTGTATACAGTAAGGTGATAAGAAAACAGAGACATTCAAAGCAATACTATAAAACCTTCCATTTGTGACCCTATTACAATCCCTCCTAGACTTTAATCTTTTTAGGTCCTTGTAGGAGGCTATTAAGACTTGTGTATGATAGCTCAGGCATAGAATGAAGAGAAATATAACAGTGAAGACAACTTTATTTTAAAGGTCCATAGAGACTCCTCCTGTCTTGGTACAAGAAAACAGTTTTCGGTGGAGAAGATGTTTGAATCCTGAAATCAAGAGTAGATAAACAGCCAGGGCCTCGAGCCCGTGCACTTCCTCAGAGTCACATTCTCTAGTAAACAAGGTGATAAATGAAGCAGGACTTCCTTTACATATTAACAAAATAAAAGATTTCCTGGGATGCCGATTAATGTGTGGGAGCATGAATGGTTAATGTTTGCAGAAGTTGTTCTGAAAAGCAGGTCACTAAGACTATGTGTTTAGAGAAGCGAAGTTAAACAAGGGAGCTGGAACCTCTGAGCTCATGTGAACAGTCTGCAAATTGCCGTGGGAGTAAACCAAACAAAATATATTGTATACATCCTTTGGAGCAAGGAAGAAATGGAGTAAACCTTTTTCTGAGGTACTTTTTTGATCAACAGCTTTTACTGAGTGGTGTGTAGTTCTTCCACAGTGCTGCTGCTCAAAGTCTGCGTACACAGCCCAGTCCTAGATGTTTTAATCAGTCCTCAGACCCTGCATCATCTTACTCTATGCAAAAATTTGTGAAACAATGGTGAATAATGGGCAATTAATTTTGAGGAAGCTAGCCACCAAGGATAATGCTTCCTCTGTCATATTAAAAGCTTAAAAAGCCTAGTAATTACTTCGAGTATCTACATGACAGCTAGAAATTCAGAGCTGAATTGTTTTATTAAGCAGCAGGTATCCACATATCTATCAGGTACCTGCTGGTTAATAAAACAGTTCAGGACTGTGAAGGGAGAGAAAATCACATTTCACAGAACGTTCAATTCTGAGCAAGTCAGTGAGGCCTGGTGATTCAAAGCAAAGCTGTCTTTTAACAGACATGCCCCTGTCTTTCTGTAGAAACACCATTTCTTCCAGCCATCCAGCAGGAAGCAGAAATACTTGATGTAGTATCATATTACTTTTTTCCTACTTTAGGCACCACTGTTCACCTTACACAGACTTCGCATTCGGCAGCACTGTTACGTAAACTGTGCTATACCCCATTTTGTTGAGTGGGGCTTGATTACACAGCTCACAGACAGAATTCCTGGTATCTGAAAAAGGACAGCATTGTGTAGGTTTAGCTCAGAATGGAATTTTTGCCACCATGAGGAGTGGTTACTTGGTTTTTAAATGAAAGTACATATTTGGCAGCACTGTTAATTGGCAAAGGTGATTCTCTGACAAATTCAACCAGCTGTTGAGTAACTACTGAGTCTCTCAATAGAAACAATTAAGATTTTAATTATTACATTGCTGCATTACAGTATCTGTCATCTCATTTGTGTGCTCTGCTGATTTTAGACATCAGGTAAGCCAACAACAGCACTATGATTCCTTTATATTCATGAGCTGATTTTTCTGAAAACTTTAGTATCATTTGGTCATTCTTAGGTAAGTGATGTTAGCCAAGAGTGAATTTCTCAATTATAGTGTCTGTTGTTAGGAGAGTTATTTAGGTAGAAGTGGCTGCATCCGATCAAATGGGGATTAGGTGCATAAGTGTAGAATTTTGATGATTTTGAAAATGTTTGCTAATCTTGGAAGGACCTAACACCAGTGTTCCTGAGCTGTGAATCTGCACACGTATGTAACTCTTCTCTGTCGGAAGTGTTCGATAGCTGAGCAGCTAGCTTGTACATCAGCCTAAACATGGTGCAGAAAAACTCAGCCATCCTCTGACATAGTGCCTGAGGCATCTCCTTATGGAAGACTTTTATGGGTCAGCCAACACAGACACAAGAGGACTGGGCTTCTCACAAAGTGAAGTACCTCAGAGGTTTTCGAGATCTGACTGGATGCAGCCTAAGCACCTGTGCTGAATTCAGTGTTGCGCTTGCTTCGATCATGGGCTTGACCTACAGACCTCCCTAGGCCCCTTCCAGCCCAAATGGCTCTGTAACACTCTTGAAATTCAGTGTCCGCAACAAGCAAGTTGGAGATCTAACTTCAGTTTGGCCTGTGGGAGGTCAGTTCTGTCTCTCTTGGCTCCCAGGTGAGTATTTTAACCATCAGGCTGTAGGCTCAAACGATGGGGGGCATAATTCTGCTTCTTTGGGGGTGGGTCTGCCATTGATTTGCTGATCCAGGGATGAAGCATGGGGCAATGTGACTCTGGGCTTGCAGCCAGGACTCCCCTGCTTGCTAGAGAGGGCTCCAGCATGACAGATGTCTTACGCATTTGTGAAGAGTATTTCAATGAATTTTCAATTCTTCATTTTCATAGACCTGGATTGCTCTGTTTGTGGGCAAGGGAGAAGCAGAGGAGGGGAAGAACCAGTGACGTGAACACAACGTCAAGGGGCTAAACATATATTATTCCCGCGGACCTCAACAGCAGTGGCAGTGGTGGTTGTGTGGTGCCTGTAAGCACTAAAGAGGCTTGCTGCACCACAGTGTGGGCACTTCTGCACTGAAATGTGGGCAGCAGCAATAGAAGTGGCCTTCCAGCAGGCCGGAGCAATGCCTGCCCAGCTATCTCAGAGCAAGTGCTGACATTCAGGAGCCAGCCATGAGCTGGGGCACATAAGCAAAAAGGTGCACCTTCCTGCCACCTGGGGTGAGGTATCAAAACCTCCCTCTGTCTTTGTCCCCAGCCTCACCATGTCCTACTGTCTGTCTTGGGAGGTTCCCTGCTCAGGGTCCTGGGATGAGCAGGACCCGGTTTTGAGGCACTTGTTTGATGCACTGAATGGGAAGCCTATGGGCCTCTCTTAGGAATTCGGTTCCGGGTTCATGTACCTAAATGTGTTCACTGGCCTGAAAACTTTTCTTGGAGCTGTCCCCAAGTCTATGTAGTCTCTACTATGTTTTTGCTCAGTGTATATTGGAATACAGCTCCTTTGCTATGCAAACAGCATCCTGCTAAGCAAGAACTATTGACATGATGGTAAAGGAAGATGTAGAAACAGAGGTTACTGAGGGTGACATTACTTTTGGTGACAGATAAGCCTGTAGAGGAAGAGCCAAACTAACAGAATTTTTTTGATTCCTCATTAATTTCAAATAGGATGGTTAAATCAGGCCTCAGATAGCTCACAATGGCATTTTCTGCTACCCAGCTGCTGGCAAATTAGGTCTGTGCAGGATAGTTTAAATTAATACTTGTTCCAAGAAAAGAACAGTATGACATGTTTAACTCCAGAAGTTCTTGGCTCACTTGTGGGCTATGTTTTTAACTGAGGATTTTCCAAATTCCAAAAAGCATTATCAGTATACGTATTTATGAGTAATTTCTGTATGTCCAAAGTATAAACAGAATTCTTTGTAAGATGGGAAAAAAGCTATGCCTGTATTGCATTTATTGTTATAATTTACCTATTTTTATGATGTTTATTTTATTTCCTTTAAGTTGTCACTTGCAATTCATGAGCTCAAAATTGCAAGTGAAAAGTTTTCAGTTATCTAATGTTACTGTGTGCATACTCACTTTTTATCTACAGGATATTGTAGGTGTTCAGTAAAATGATGTATTCAAGGTAAAATCATTTTGCCATAATAAGACACAGAATGCTTCATGTGATTTCCCAATTTATATTCATTGTCTGTAGTAGATTTATGCAAGTAATGAATTTGGTCCTGCTACTGAAACACTTGCCATAAAATATTCTTCTATTAATAAGATTACAATCTATTATATTAGACAATAGGCTGCAACAATAGAGCTGATTAGGGTTTGGCTTCTTTTATAAAAAACATTCTTAATTAAATATTTTAATATCATTATGGAAAACCGATTCTAAATGAGTCAGCAGCTCCAATTGTGTAAGCCATTTAATTTTTGAAGATGAATTCATTACTTTTTTTAAATTAAGTGCTCTTTGGGACCTGTTTACCAAGGGGATTAATTTAAAAATAATTAAAATTGATAACTTAAAAATGACAGTACAGCAGACCCACAATAATCCACATATTTCTAATCCACACAAAAATTGGCAGTGTCTCCCCTCTTCTCAGGAAAGACTTAACAGCAGGTTGCTGTAGCCAGAATTCCTAAGCCATTATTTTTTACAATGTCTGTTGCATGCAGTTAGTGCATTCTGAGATGTTATCATAAATAATTAACATTCTGCTGCAATTGTGAAGTGAGCAAAGTACATTTTGAAGTGCTTTATTCCTCTGAGTGCATGCTTTTAACTTACATATTAGTACTATCAAACAAATAATTCTCTGCAGCTGCAGAGGTCCACTTGGCAAATGAAGTGATACCATCCCACAGGGACAGGATTTCCTAGCAGCATGTAGTCCCTCGTACCAGTGCTCTCTGTGGCACCACAGAGCACCTGGTGGATGTAGTGAGCTGTTGTCATTCACTACAGAGCTCCCTGTTAACAGCTCTGCTGATGCACTGGTTCACTTTTTCTTCTAGAAATGTGAAATGCCATTTTTGCCAACACCTGAAATAATTTTTGAGTATCCACATGAAAAGATCTCTCCTCCTTCTGCTCACTTTGGATATCTTTTCAGCACCCAGGCATTCATGCTGAGGATTACTTGAAGCCTTAGGCTTTGCAGCAAAATATTGATGCCATTCATGTTACGACCACAGGAGTGGAAATTATTTCCTATGTGACTATGCTGGGTGTGTGCAGTGTCAGGTAGTGCTTGGAAATGATCATATTTTAACTCAATTCATGCTTTCTTACATTAAGATTCATCAATATGCGACAATTTTCATCAGTGCATTTTATATCCCTTTTATGAAATAACACTAATGAACAATTTCTTCCAGTGATGCAACATTCTAGTAGTTTCTGTGGAATAACAGTATTAGGAAGTCGCTACCGATGGGATTGAGTCAGCAAAATGTCTCCTTGCCTGATCCCGTGGAAGGTCCTAAAGGAAAGGAGCAGAGCAGTCGTGATCAGAAAGCCACTGCACAATGGCTAATGTAGTTGTATCTGAAGCCCATTGTAAAAGTCATGAAATACAAACTCAGGATCTCCTTCTCCAGTCCTTGAAAAAGAATAATAGACATTCTAAATGATTATTTTCATAAACAAACATTCATGGGCCATGATTTATGCCTTGGGGATTTAATTCCTTCCTTCCCCTTGCTCTAGAGACGGGACTAGTCACTGCTACAAGCTGTTCTAGCTTTTTTTCCATCTCTATAATAGCTTTGATACATGGGCTTTTGCCATTTTGAAAGAAGAAAGTGGAGGTCACAGTTTTCTTGAAGTCCACGTCTCTGGCTTAGCCAAAAATTTACTTAAGTCATCATAGCACCATGTCACATTATCACATTGCAATGCTATTGCTGGCAAAAGAATCTAGAGACAGAAGTAGTGAAAGAAGTAAATTGGCTATGCTTTTTTCCCAAGACTATATATGTAAATTTTTTAGCAGAGATTTAGCTGCTATTCTTGTTTAAAGTAATTTTCAGTCAAAGATTAAAAATAAATGAATTATGCATTGAAATAACTCCATTGGAATGCTATGAACAAATGAGTATATTCCATCATCAAAAAAGCTTTTTCACTAGCAAGCAAACTCCTTCTTCAAAAAAGAAAAAAACCCAAAACTGGAAGAAAAGGGGTGAATAATGCTACACAGTGAGGCCTTGCAACATCTAATCTCTGAGCTAGGGGGGGTTGAACTTTTGCTCCTTTCTGGAGCAGGGGAGGAGGAAGAGAAAAAAAAGGAAAATTTTAGTCCTAGTTAAAGTTTTTCCTGATAGAACTTCACCCTTGATTTTTTGTTTGAGAGATAAGACCTAAGAGAACAGCCTCTGAAGAAGAGGACCAGGGAAAACAGGAGACAAGAACATTTGACCAGTGGAGGAAGGTGTATTCTCTTCTGCAGTTTAATATCACATGCGCAGTCCTTCCCAAAGCTACATCTGCTTGAACTTTCATAGATGTCACTTCTAAAGGTTTAAACCTCTGCCTTAGCAGAAGTTTGAGGGGAAATTGAATGAGGGGTTTTTGGGAGATGTGAAGGTTTCTAAGTCAGTTTCCTGGCCTGTCTGCATCTTAAATCATGAGCACCCTTGGAATAGACTGCATAAATGCCTGTGGAGGAGTTTAAGATAATCTGCTATGCAAGGCAAAATGCCAAGGTACAATGGGTTTAAGGTGTCTTTAGCCACCCAGACTACTTAAGGAACCTGAGCTATGTTTGAAGTTTAAAATGTCATCTGGTTTCCACAGCTTGATGCTTGCCAGACCCCAACGGTATGACTCAGGATGGTGCATTGAATGCTTGCTTTGAAATAGGAAATCCAGGTTGGGGGATGGTAGTGGATTTTTTTAATGAAGAGAGAGTTACAGAAATGATGACATCTCTTATCTTTTAGTACTGTCTCAGTGTCACTCTGACTTAAATGTAAGCGCCTTATGTTTAGTTAAGCATAAGGATGTCCTTGCATACTTTAGCATTACTGGGTTTGAAGGATATTTCATAGAATTAGGTAAAATTAACTCATTAGAACTAAATGAGTTTCATGGGTTGGTTTTTCTGGCTTTGCGATCTCTTTTCAAAACCATGGACAGCAGTGTGCACACATGCGTCTGTGCATGTGCATGTGCCTTACGCCAGGGGAGGAGTAAGGGGCTGCTACTTCGGACTTCCAACTCCTAGAAGGGTTACCTAAATATCCTCATGTTCAAATGTGGGTATTCAAGGCAGTGTCCTCTCCTGTTGTTTTACTAAAACTTGTTATTTTTTATTTGAATTTGAAGGTCATTGTTTCATATCATATCACTATGGTCATTTTGCATCCAAATTAATAGCTGCTTTCTTATTAAGCATTACAGGAACTAAATTCCTTTATAAAATCCAATTTAAATAGTGTGGCTTTAAATGGAAGCATTAGAGTAATATTTATTCAGACTTCCTGTCATATAATTTTTAGTTCTGCCATGTGGGATTATTTCACAAACTGTGCTAAGTGGGTTTATTATGTGAACACAATAATTCAGTACTATGTTGTCAAAGTAGAATTTTTTAAAGTAAATCAGATTTCTCTTTTAATTTTTCATGTGATTTTGTAATATTTTATTAATATGGCTAAGTATTTTAATGGGCATAGGTTCTGATAAATTAAATATACTATTACATTTACATACTAGACTTAGTCAACCACGTGATTTCCAAGGGAATTAATGCTGTTGCATCTAGCAACATACATACTGTCCTCAATTTTAAGTGCTATTATAGCACAGTAAAGATGGCTTTTTACAATTGCTACGATGGGAGGTTTTAAAAAGCAGTGATGTAAATATAGTCCCCTGCTGAGTCCTTGAAGTTAGTTGCTATGTTCCTTGGCTTAAGCACAAAATATCCCATCTAGGTACTAGTAGAATGAAAAAGAATTTTATATAGCCATGAAATAACATATAAACTTGAATTAACTCAGATTGTCACTTCATGTGCAGTTCTAGTTCACTTGTAGTAGTTCTGACTATAGTCAAAACCTGCTTCAGGGCAGAGGTGTTTGTTTCAAAATTTTCATTTAGTTTACCCAGAGGCAGCAATTATATGAACCTTCTTGCTCTTCCATCCTGAAAATAAGCAGATTTCTCCAAGTGACACATATCACTGAGGTGCAAAATTTGCTCACTTTCTGTAGTTGATATTGATTTTTGCAGATGACTCTAAAGCTTCCCAAAGTATCCTTTCTGCCTAGAGTTCCTTCCTGGGAAACCATTTACCCCAGTTTGTCAATCTCCTCTTCCCCACTTTCATGTTTTAAGTGGGGAACAAAGATGATGAGATTCTATCCTACCGTGCCTCTGCAGAAGTCTATCAGCAACTGTTGAAGTGATGAACCACCAATGAATCGTGTTGGCTAGAAGTCAATTCAGAAAAAATAGGAGGTTTTGCTTATTAAAATAAAATGCCTAAATAAATAAAAACCAAATTCTGCTTCATTCTAAAGTGGAGTATTTTAGGGGGTGGGGCATGTATGTGTGTGTGTTGAATTTGCTACTATGCATATTAGCAGTTTCCATTTTATAATGAAGGAGAATTTGGTTCCTTGCACATAATCTGCAAGTACTCATTGCAAAACCTGACAACATAGCAGTGGGATGGACTTCTGTGTCCTGTTGCTTGCAATCATAGGCAATTATGTTATGCTTTCCTTTGTACGCACTTGTCAAAGCCCCAAGAAAAGGCAGATAGAAGTACTGGTGCTTAGAATTTCACTTTTCCCATATATGGAAATCCTTCTCATTTCTAGAGTCATTGTTTCCGTGGCCAGTTTATATCCTTTTGTTTTGTCCTTGTTTCACTGATAAATTTTTAAAATGCCTTTGTGTTACCATTTTGTCATTTTTCCTATATAGAGAAATCAAGCTCTGAGGTCTCCTCTTGTCTCCTGTTCACCTGTGTGTCCTTCCCAGCACCTGCCCTAGTCAGAACCCATATTTCCTCTTGGCATACGACTAGAGCTGTTCAACATGTTGCAGTTGAGCTTTTGTCAGTGCCTTTTTGAAATGTTGCCAGTGTCTATTGGAAATACTTTTCTTGACACACCTAGCATTTAGCTTTTCCACAATGAAAACGTGTACATGGCTCATCATCATCCTGTGACAGAATATGACCTTTCTCTTTTTCCATCATTTCTTACTGATAAGCTCCTTGCTGATAGAAGAAACTATGGAACAGTTATGTTATTACTTACTGAACTGTGATCCTCTAGATTTTGACCAGTTCCATGTAATGGAGGTAATGCAATACCTACCATGGTAAGATAGAATATCGTCGTCTCTTTATAAAACATCTTTCTGTATATGGACATAATTGTACAGACCTATTCAAAACATGCAAGCTATTACTTAGCAATGTAATTTCGGTGATTTTCACTGTTCAGTTATGGTAGGTGACTTCTGAAAGCAGATGGATATCCTTGTTTTAACAGCAAGCTGGTGAAAGCAATGAAGTTTCATCCATGGACCAAAAACTCATTAGAAATCATGCTAAAGAATTCCATTATCATTCTGTTAAATTTGAACAATGCTTTAATAAAACAAGAACACTGAATTTACAGATTTGATTAGCCACCATGTTTGGCTTCATCAGTACTGAAGGGAGTGAAAATGCTTAGGGAGGGAGATAGGGACAATATACATTGATTTGCGGTTTTCTGCCCCAGTAGTTGTCTAAGGGCAGATGGCATGCACAGAATCATAGATTTTTTTTCCACTGTCTTCTCATAGGCTGTTGTTGCTGATGTGTGTTTCTTAACCAACAGGTACTTTCTATGAGGTTGTAAATTAGGTCCTACGAAATGCTTTGAAAGCTTTACAAATGGTTAAAAAAAAAGCTGAACTGACCTGTTAACTCATTTGCTCCCTTTTTCATTGAGTCACAAAACAAGTGAAAAATACTAATGCCTGAGTATGTCTCGTTGAAGGCAACATTTAGTCACTTTCTTTGACCTTTTCATATCTGATGGGGAACATCTGCACTGTTTTCATCAAACAAGAACAGACTGCAGTCAGTGTTGTCAACCTGGCTGCCTTATCTGCACAGTAAGAGCCATATTATGACACATGCAGAGAAGGATGTGGACTGATTTCCAGTGCCTCGTTAGTACAAAGAACTCTTCAGTCAAATGACTGATACTGCCAAACACAGTATTTAAGCCTCAACATTCTTTGTGAAGTCCAACAAATCACAAGATGATAAAAGACAGGTGAAAAAAGCTGAAAACCAGCCTCCCTTACACTATTTCTGGAGAATGCAGAAAATATGAACACAAACAAAAATAAAAATAAACAACCCTCCATTCCCCTGCAATTGTTGCAGTGGAAGACATTGCATCAATTGAAATTCGACCAAGTGGGACTGGAATCAAGGAGAAAAACAGTGGATGGGAAGGTTGTGTAAAAATGACAAGAAAATGACTCTTTGGAACAAATCTTTCTCTGTAGGTTTGATAGAAAAAAGAAAATTCATGGAATGTGTACATTAAGGCTTCGTTTTCCCTTGCACCATACTTTGAGCCTCCTTGACTTGAAATCGGTAAATAAAGCCAAGAACCACTCAAACAATTGGAAGATGCACTATGCTTGCACCTGTAAGTATAGCCATTTTCTGTAGAGTAAGAAACAGCTGTGATAATGCACATGCATTTTAGTCATTGAACGGTAAACATAAAAAATACTGGTACAGCAACAGCAGATCTAGAAGAAAGATTTAACTAAAGCAGAACAGATCTTGTACTGAGATTGATAGAACCTGCTATTTTAACAGCCTGGCCTAATGTGTACAACAACTAGGAAAATTTAAGCTATCCATGCCAAGGTTAATGCAATGTCAACATCCCTCCCTCATATCTCATAATGCCTGCAACCTCTGTGAAAAGTTAGGTCTGTACAAGAATTGCTCATGTGTTGATAATGCTATTTTTGTTATGACTAGAGGTACCTTAAAGCGGTGCATTTTTAGTACTCTGATGACATCACATAGTTTCAATGATTGCCACCATGAAAACTGTGGTAGCTAAGTTGAACCAGGATATTTACTGTCGCTTCATTTCCCTGATGATCATTAACTGCATAAGCAACAAAGACCAAGACTTCTAAAGGAAATTGATATGTGACTTCTACTAAATCTGAGATTTACTTAAAAAATGCTATGTTGGCCCTCTTAGGCTGTGGAATGTCAGAACCCCTTGTAGTTTGTCAGCAACATTTAATTTCAAATTTATTCTTGTTTCATTCCAAGACTTCAGAAGCAGCACCAGCAAGTGCACACCCAAAGGAAAGGCTCCTGCTCTTCTGCGGGATTCTCAAAAGGGTACAGAGCAATATCAGCTGTAGGGGTGTGTCCCTGTTGCAACCAATAGATATTTTATTGTTTCCAGAGAAAACAAGTCAGACCTTCATTTTGACTGGAAGGGCTTGCTCATTTCTTGATAGGTTTTGCCATTATCCAAATAACAGTGTTCTGGCCAAGGCCTGAATAAGAAAGTGTAGGAGCTAAGGGCTCTTGTAAACAGCATAAAGTGCCTGGCCTGGGTGACTGACAGAGCCTTGCTGATACAAGCACCCATCTAGTTCAGTGGAACAAAGTACACCAGGAAACAGTTTTCAGGTGGACCTGATCCAGCTCATCAGTGGCCTTCCCTTTTGTTCTTCTCATAATCCTGCCTCTTAGAGAATTAACTGGAAAGTTTATTGGCTGTAGCTGCAGAACCCTAGAGAATATGAAAGGAAGATTTTACACATTTATTTCACCACTCTGCTCATAATTCTGCTTACACTGATTTGGGTCCTGCTTGTAACAGGTTAACATGTTAGTACATGCTTAGTCCTAGGCAGACTTTCAGTACAGTGGTGAAAGGATATTTTATTTTGTAAATTTCATAAAATCAAAATTCTGTTATGTAGGAATTAGGGTTAGACTAAGATGTATTTTGAATCTCTTTTTGGAATTTATATATGCAATTCAACAATAAAAAGCATTCTGAGCATCAGCCAGAAAGAGTAGCTCTTCAAATGTTTGTTTTCATCACCGATGAAAAAACTTTGCCCAAGATGCATGGGATTTAACTAGAAGCAGATGGAAATAGAAATATCAGTTGACAAGGGAATAGTGAAGTTACTGGATGATTTGAACCAAATATTTAGCTCATTCATTGACTTTTCCATGTATGACTGGCAAAGCACTTCACAAAAAGTCCGTATTATTATCTTAATTTTGCAGATGGGGAAACAAACAGCAATACAGTACATCAAGGGGGAACCAAGAATACTTCCTAATCTTTTGACTGTTTGGTGTAAGTAGTGCTTATTTGTAGGAACTTAAAACTTTGTAGTTTGTCCTAAATGTACAGCGATTGCGCAGCCCTCTCTAGAAGGGAGATCGTAATGGAAAAGATGAATTTATGTCTTGGCAGGTTGCTCTCGCTTTTTCCATATTTTCTGTACCTAATCAAAAAGCCACAGTATTCACTGAGGACCTGCTTCACAAATGTTCTTAAGCACACATTTTAGTGGGATCAAAGATACACTTAATCAGATTTTCCATTTCAGAATAGACCCTGCAGTTTTCAGCATCTGGAGAAATGCAAGGATTCTGCATGGCTGCACAGCCTGCACAGGGGGAAAGGAATATGCCAGTTGCAGGCAGAAAGTGGATTTGTTCTTAGCTTCAACTCACATTACCAGTATTACCTCAATCCTAATGTTTTACCATCTTTTGCTAGATATATCACATGAAACGCTTGTAAGCGTCTCTGTACTCTTTGCTCTTCCACCTCTGCTAGGACTGCAAGGTCATCCAAGTCTTACCTGTCTTAATAAGCAATAAAGCTCTCAGTAAAGTGGAGATCCTTCTACTTGAGGTCACCATTATCCTGGCAGGACTAGAACCAGTGGCTTGAAAACATTTTTAAACCTGCCATTTATTGGCAAATAAGAGTTTAGATCAGCTCCTGCCTTACAGGAATATAAACATTGCTCACATAGTAATGGTCATCATTGGATCAATAATATTTTTGCTTTTGAATTCTAAAAAATTAAATAACCTCATATACAAATTCTACATAGGTGTCTGCTTAGCTACTTCCAAACTGAAACATGGGAGCTTTCAGTAGCTTGTAGGATCATTTTCTGCCCTCAGCCTTGTGGGAGAAGTTCTGTCCCTGCTTTTGGTCATTGAGGTTGAGAAGTGATAGGATGTATGGGATTCAGCAGCACTAGTTGGTGTCATGTGGGTCTGTACCAGCATTTAAACCAAGAATTCAGCAGCAGTATAAAGAATGCGATTCTGTTTTCTGTCTGGGAACAGGAACACTGGACTTAAATCTAGCTCAAGAAGTTGACACCTTCTTTGTTAGGACTCCCATTTCTTTCTAGCTCTTCCTTATAATGCATAACTGAGACACCTGTCAAAAACAGAGCAAATGCTAAAACTTTCAAAGACTGTGTCACATCCGTTAGAGCTATTTTATCCTTTAAAGCACTGGTATGAAGTGTTAACTTGCTGTACCCCTTGCAGCCTCCTTAGGGCTTTGTCTGGGCACTCCCCTAGGTGATAAATCCAGGACTCAGCCTTCACTCGGAAGCAGCTCTGACCAAAATACATAGATTGTGCAGGTAAGTACCCCCTCTTTAAAGAAAATATTAATAAGATATAGTGTAGTGAGCCAAATTCTGTAAATATCACATGGGAAATCTGAAGCTGCTTTACAGAAGTGAATTGAGTTCCCCTGGAGCCCAATTTTCTGACATCTAAGTGAACTTTGAAATTAACATTGTTTAAATAAAAATGTGGATGTGTTGAGGGGAAGAGACCTTTCTTATTATGGAGCTAGGATTAGGCTCCCCTGTCTTCCAGCAGAGCAGAAACCTAGATCCATAAGGCTGTAAGAAATGGATATTCTCACACTGTGTGGGAATAGCTTTTCCTCTTAAAAAAGTATGTGAAAGAGTTCTGAGGCTTTTAAGAGAAAAAATGCTGGAGTACCCAGAGAGCTGCATTAGTGCAAGCAGGAAGTGTCCATGGATGAATAAGGTGCTTGTTATAGAAGAAATGCAAGCAAGGTCTTGTACGCTCTCTCCTGCCAGGGAAAGTTATGTCCTAGCTGTGTCCCAACAGCTCACAGGTAGGAATGAGATGTCACAAATTTGTCTGATCAAATGCCAGATCCTGCTTATCCTTTCCATTTGCATAGGGGATAGCACAGCTGATCTAAGCTGACTGTAAAGCATCTCTGGTAAGAGTGATTTGGATAGACCAATGATCTTATATTTAAATGTGACTTATGTCCGCCACTAATTTTATTACATTTGAAGCAAAGATATTTATGCAAAATTACTTAGAACTTACATATCTTACTTGTCGGACACAGCAAATTTCAGATACAGATGGAAGTGAAATTTCATCAGTGTTTCTGTGGATCCTTCAAGGGACTGTAGGGACAGCTTGCACTCTTCCCCACTAACCCTGCTATTCCCTTTTGATGCTTATTATCTGTGTGGGAGAAACAGCAGATCAGTGTTTGCCCCAAATCCCAGGGTAGTCCACTGGGGACTGCCATTGTTCTCACTTCAGTGGTTTGTAGTCAACTGCAGTACCAGTGCCTAAGCAAGATTTCTGATAGGTTAGTCTAATCTGCTGATTTATATAAACATTCATCATATGAAGATATAGGACAGGAGACAACAACAAGAAGTCCCCAGGAATGATGATACTCCTGCCTTTGGTCATGTGTACCTGTACCAGGGTTGCTACAAGAAGCAGTACACAGCAGGGGAAGAAACCTCTCTAATTACAGCGTGACAGTGTTGGGCTTCCGTTGAGATTTGGCTTAGCCTTTCTGGAATTTATATAAAAAGTCTTTTAGTACTAAAATATTGGAAGGAGCAGCAGCTGTTACATGTTATCCAGAAAAAGATTCTGAATAAGGAATAGTATAAAATAGGTGTAGAGTACTTCACAAGCCACTTGACGTGACAGATGTGCAAAATGCAGGTGGAACACAGCAGCCATGTGGCAACGTACTACAACAGTGTGTGGCAATGTAAATAAAAATGAAGAAAAATATTATGCTGTTCAATAGATGTTTAATATAGACCAAATAGCCCCTATCACCCAGTTTTCCCAAGCAGTTTCTTGGCCTCTTCCTGTCTCAAATTCTTGTGTTGTTTTACAGTGAACTGTAGCTGCCTTTCAGCCAGAGATATTTCAGTGGTAAATAAAGTAATTTTCTCTGATGGACAGAGAGAACTACAGGAATTAAAATCTAAGAATTTTTAACACTTCAGGACCAGGCCTAGTGAGTTTCAGTCCACTTCTTTAAAAATAACTACCCAATCATTACATTTATTTACATAAGGCTTAGAATAAATGAAATTACTGAAATTTCAATGTTTTAATCTTTCCTCCTGCAAGTCATCTGACTGAACAAAGCAAAGGCTTGGTGTTGGGATAAGGGTACTTTATTTTAGCTTACAATGTAAAAATATTTTTATTAATTTTGTGTCATTGAGACTAAACCTGGAGTACCTGTATCTGAATATAGTGGAGAAAAATGTAAAAACATCTAATTGTACCCTTAACAAGTGCTTATAATATATTCTTTAGAAATCCAAGCTCACCATGCCCACTCCTTCTGAATAGTTTTCAGTCATTCAGATACTGGGCACTATTTGGTGAGAGTAAAAGTGGTAAACATTATGAAGGGAATATTTCTGTGTCCTCTCAATTCATCCTCCAAATAAACTTTCTGAACCACCAGTTTTTGTCATCCAAGACTTTCTCACACATATATTCATTTGACTAGGTGTGTGGTAATTAAATATCACCTGGCATGAAAAAAGTAAAGGGGGAAAACAATAAAATCAGCATTACTTAAGATGACCGATTGTGGCCTGTTGTTGGACTCAGGCAGAAGATGTCTTCACTGCAGGTTCTGTTTATTGCTGCAGTGCCTGTGTCTAATATAGTAGTTACATTTTACCATGGAAACAGACTCATCTTTTTATTTCCTATCATAATCAGTATTGTTTGGTTGGCTTATCTGTAAAGCCATTCTAGTCTTTATTTTTGGATTATAATTGCACATAGTCTTGGAAGTAAAACTTTCCAGGCCTGGAAAAGGAAGGAAAATTAAAATTAAAGAAAATGTAAAGAAATAGTTTGCCCAAATGGGACCTTTGTAATTAAGAGAGAAACAGTACATTATCTTATTGAATGGCTTCAATTAACCACATTTACTAGAAAGACAGAAGAATGGCATTTCTGTGACTCTGAAATAGTAAAGTTTTGAAGATGAGACATACTAAACATATTTATGCAACTAATATTGGATGAATTGGTGAATGCTGTTGCAGAGTGTGATGAATGTATTACCATTTTTCCTGTCATTTGATTATGATTATTTCAAGATACGTGTATGAAATCTCATGTCTGAGAATACAATTTCACAATTTTAAAACCAAGACCATAAACCATTTTCATTCTGAAGGATGAAAGCTTGTTTAACAACATAAACTAAATAGACTGCTGCTGAGGGTAGCAAATGTGCACCTATTTGCTTATGGCAGAAAAGCTAGGATTATTGCTTGTGATGTTAGCACATGACACTCAATAAAAAATTTTAAGAAATATATTGTAAGCTAGCTATAGTTGTGTGTTTGGCCCTACTTGATGTACCCAAAGAATATAAATTCTAAGGACCTTACCACTTCACTGAGTTAAAACCAAAATAGTTATGATGCAAAATGGCAACCTCCAAAGAACATTAGCTAAAAAGTTCCATTTAATTTAGTTTTGTTAGGTTATGAACATGCCTGTTATGATCAGCACAGAAATATGTCTTTAAGCAGATTCTGAATGAAAGTGTAAAGAATGAAAAAGAAACAAATGCTTGTGGAGAACATCCAGCCAATAGAGTGGAGCAGTAGTAACAAGTAGGAAGTGGAGCAGAGATGGCCATGGGATTAGCGTGGCTGATGGATCTTGCAGGAGGTGAAACAGTGCAAACATATAAAAATATAAAGAGGCTAGAGGAATCAGTGTGTTTTATCCTTTGTCTTAAGGAATGAAAAATCCTTTTAACAGAGAAGACATTTTCAAATATTGAAAGCATAACACTGATACAAGATGTTGTAAAAGTGGAAGAAGTTTCTGGGATTTATATTCTTTTCTAACAGAAGCTGAAACAGAAAATTGTCTTATGGAGAATGATTTCTTCAGCCTTCTTTATATCACTAAGAAAGCTTCGTGCTGAGCACTTAGATTGGAGACACATCAAAATGCAGATGCTTTATTTGGTTACCTTAATAGCTTAATAGGCTTTACAGATTATTACTCTCACAAGCCTTTTTGAGCTTATAAAATCCTAATGTATTTGCTCTTAGAAATTATGAGCTCAGTCCCAAAAACTCTTACTTGCATGAGCGACTCGGTGAGTTGCCTGATTTAGTGCCATTGATCTTTAAGGGTCTGCACAAGTGCCATCCTACACTTACAAAAATACTGTAGAAGACAGGAAAGTGCAAGAAATTCTCAAGGGGAGCCAATTACTCTATAAAACTATCATGTTCCACTCCACTCAGTCCCTTCCCAAGGATTTTTGCCCCATCTGCATTCATGCTGTAGCTAACCAAAAAGCAAATGGATTGTATGTAGTACATGTTAACTGAAACCATATTTATTTAAAAACTGTGGGTTTGGGTGACATTGGCAATAAAGAGGAGTTCTCACCTAGAGCAGGCACAGCACAGGAGTTCGTTCTCCTGTAGGAGTATCAGGCTACAAAGTCTGTTCAGCTGCATTTGAATTCAGAAAACCAGCTCCTCACAAGCAGGCACGAATCTATTCAAAGATAAATCTCCCTTAGTTTGCTATGGCCTTCCCAGGGATTAAGTTACACTGCCTCTATCCCCTAAACTGCCGGGTGCCCATCCCTTTTGGTATCGAAGGTTTTCTAGCCATGCTTTTTGTTTTGCCTTGTGATGTTGGATCTTTTCATATTAGACCAAGTCTCCTTGACCATTAAGCTGACATTAAGTCTGTCTTTATACTGTCATCCATGATCCAGAATTGTTGCTGATGGGAGTTTTGCCATATGACTACATTTCTAGTTGGAGCTACTATAGCTATAGCCCTGAAAACATCTGTGAAGTTACTTATAAAACTATGCACAACCTGATGATTCCTCAGCGTCCAGGCTCTCTAGTTGACCGGCTGCATTGTTTTCTTTAACACTGACAACTGTCTGTCATTTGGATATTTCTATAGGCTTTTCCTCCAGATGTTTCTTGTCTTCAGTGATGTAGTTCAGGGAAGAGATAATGACCAACAATCACTGCGAGATTTTCTGCCTCAAGTAGCATAAATATGTACACTTGGAGTGAATGGACAGGAGTCATAATTGCATCTCTCCATGACACTTACTCAAAACTAAGCTTGTTTCATCTGCAGCAGACAAATTCACTGCTATCAGTATTTTTTGAATAGTTCTGTTGATCTCTTGCGAAGGAGTGAGATTTGGACTGCATGGCATTTTCCACTCTGGTGTTTAAAAGTTCTGTCAGATATTTCTGACCACAGCAAAGATCATATGTAACTTTTAGTCCAGAGGTCATTGACAGACCTTACAGAAAAACTAGCAGTTTTAAAGAAAAAGGTAAGGCAAGACAGTGAATATGTTAGTGGTATAGACCTTATTTAAAAAAAAAAAAAAAAAAAAAGAAAGCAAGACTGATTCAGAAAGTGTTGAGAAAAAAAAATCCACACTCTAATGGTCTTTCTTCTGAGAATATCAGACTGAAGACCAGACTGGAACCAGTCTAAGAGTCCTGAATCAAACCTTTTTCTGCAGGAGATCCTGACACATTGTTCGTTAAGTGTGTGGAATGGGATTATTTCTGTTTAACATCCTAAAATGTAATTATCTTTAAAGGACTTTAAAAAGGCATAGGAAGAGTTCATTTTTTGTTCATTTGCAAGAATGAGTCAGGTATTACTTAAGGCTGAAGTTTCACTAAGATAAATGTAAGAAACAGCAGCTATCGAGAAGCCGCTACCTTCTACCCGTTACTTTTTTAAGGAACCCTTGTTCTTGGTGCAGTCATTGCTGAAAATTTTTGCTGATATCTTGGGGAAGATAAATACAAAAATAAGGGATTGAATGTATAAGAAGAACGTTTTCTTTTCACTGTATGCTAGACTTGCTCTTGCGTGTGACCACACCACCGCTCTCAGCCTTTTAATGCAGAAATGAAACTTGCTTGCTTTAACTTGTTTAATCCTAGTAAGTGGCTTATGTCAATCTACATTTAGAAGGTTATCTTCACAAGGATCAAGCAGTAAAAATATCATTTTATAAATGAAACTGAGATTCATATTCATGGTTTAGTTTCCTCCTGAAATCAGAAGAATTTGCAGGTATTAAACACTAGGCATTAGTTTGCGTAAGTGATAAATTATGCACATTTAGAGGAGATAAATGACCTGGCAGATGAAATATTTTTTGTCATCAGCAAAAAGCAACTCGTAGAATTTAGATCACAAAGCCAGATTTCTTTTCAACTAATGAAAGAAGGGAGCAAATGAGTTAAGAAAAAATTAATGTATTTTTTTCTAAAGAAGTCAGGCACACACACATCGCAATAAACTCTGACGTCCTAAATGACAAAAAACAAAGTGCAGAGGTGATTCTAATTCTCCTTTATGTATACGAGTTCACATTATGTGAGATAAAATGCCTGAAATAATTAAACAAAACAGTGCTCCAGCTCCCAGTAGGGGGAATTATATGAAAATTGATAATGAAAGATTTGCTGCAAAGGCTTCAAATCACTCTGTTTCAATTCAATAGCAAGCAGGGTATCATTGTAGGAAATTCATAGTGCAGTGACGACAGTGAAGAAATTTGTCTTTCTAAATAAATTTTATGTGAGTAGAATCGAAATTGCCACATCTGAGTTTCATGACACTGTGTGTAACCCAACTTCTTTTTGCAGAAGTTGTGATGCAAGCAATAAGGTTTTGTTTATTTGGGACATTGCTACTTATAGTTCTTTGTTGCTCTGATTTATTTAATTGTCTTTAGCTATAAGAGATGCAATGTCTTTCTATTATTAGGTTTTTCACAGTACTTTCATCGGAGACATAGGAGTGTCCTTCTGTTGGGTATTATTTCATGGTCCAGGAAGGCATAGTTAACTTGCTCCACAAATGTTTCATGATCACAATGATTCTCATACAAAAAGATGTAGTCTTAGGTCTCAGGATTAATTTTCTATGCCAAGTCATGGTTGGAAAAATTTAGCCAACAGGTCTACATTCTCTGGAAGATTTTTGTCCCATGTTTCCAAGAGCTAAATAACATAAATTCAGCACCTTCCCCCCCCCAAATCAATTATTAGAATTCATCTGCCCCTGGGTCTGTGACTGTTTCTTGGGCAGAAAAGAAAGGCTTTGTAAGACAGAATTTTCAAGCTGTCAGTATATGTCCTTATTTAATAAGAGGATAGATAACAGAAAATCACCCCTTTTTCTGTGCGTAGAACACTTTCTTCATGCTCACAAAAATTTGTACTTTCTGTGTTTTGGCAGCATTTTTGTCTTTTTTAGTTTTATGTCTCTTGACTTGTTTTCATCCAAGATATCTCATCATTCTCTGTGGTCTAAGCCAAGGGATTAGCCTTTTCTGTATTAATGCAATTGTAAATAAGGCTTGTACAGTTGTGTTAACTAACTTATTTCCATCAGAGGACAGATAAGAGTCTGGAGAGCAGTTTTTCCAAAGGCTGTGCAAAAAATTTTGACTCTGTGTTGGCTTTTAGGTCCAAGGTCTTTGGTGAAATGACCAGTCTGTCCCCATGCAAATCTGTACTTTCCTTTTCTCTGGCTGTGCACAGAAGATTGCTAGGCATTGGCAATGTTGCAGTAGATTCTGTTTGTTCGTACACCAAAATCTGCTATCACCCAGGTCTGTCCTGGAGTCCTTATTTCACAGATGGCACTATTAATCCAGCAGGCAGGAGCAGCTCTTGTTTATTCCCAACCTGAATGAGCTTCCAGCTAGGAATGAGACAGAAAAGGGTTTGCATCCTGTTATAGTTTCTGCTTTGCCATCCTTTAATGAGCTCAGTGAGTAGTTTATGATGTTGTCCTTACTTGCCTGTGACTCTGAATGTGGTGGAGGCTAGGAGTCAAAGCAGTGAGGGGTGTGAGGGGTGGCTGAGCCACAGTGTGACTGCTCTGGTGTTGTATAAAGCTGCTCTGGATGCTGCTAATGAGAGGGGCCAAGCAGTCTTTTAGCAGGGAGAAACATGGCACAACTCGCCATAGTTGGCCATAGCATTAAGAAAGCAATTTTAAATGTGTTGGGGTTTTTTTAAATGGCTACTGGTGTGAGAGCTGACCAACATAGGTGGGACATGAAGTTACTTAAATGCTTTTTCCAAAAAGATTCTGGCAATTGACGTTGTTGGAGCAGTTGAACTCTCTAGATCCCCAACACAGCGTGATCTTGCTTGTCAGAGCGAGCAACTGGATTTAAAGCCCGCAATCTTCTCAGCTCTGGTCGTTGCAGTGTTGCGTGGCAAGGATATGTGACTGTAAACTACACCAAGTTCTCAAAATTTTTGCATCTGGCTAGGTACAGGGTGAGTCTCCAGGAAGCTGAGCGGGCAAAGTCCTCACAATCTGCAGGGTGGAGGAAGAGCCTGACTGCGTGTCTGAAAAAGCCCTTGTCAGGCAAGGTCTGGGAGAACGTGTGATATAGGAGCACGTCCTACAGATCAGCTTAGATAAAACCACAGATTAATAAGCAGGCAGTAACATCCAGAGAGAGAGACACTTTGTATTTAGTAGCGTATGATAGCTAGTGCTTTAGTGATTCTTATAGCTGCAAATGCAGTAGGATCTGTTAGCCAGTAGACCCCTGAAGGTGGGAAACTTTTGTATTGCAAAATGCATTTTTTATTTTCACTTTATTTTGCTTTATATGTAAAAAATTGTGAGACTGACACCTTGCTTCACTGTACTGTGGAATAAATAGCACATCTCTTCCTGCATGCTCGACGGGATCCTGCTCTCATTGCATTTAGTTTTACGCTGATTCCATGGAAATAATTCGCAGTGGTGCAAAATCAGACTTTGAGACAGTTTTTTTCTGTTCCTTTGATCTGTTGGAGGTTTTCCATGCCAGTGTCCGCTGTACTTCTTGTTTCTTTATTTAAGATCATGATTTTACCTGATGTTCTTAATTTTTGTCATGTAATTGCTTAATGTCTATGAACCAGAATGAAAAGGTTTTGATAATTCAGATTTAACTAGAATGTTGAAAAATGTGAATGGTTTGAGATGAGATTTCTATGGTTGTATATAAGGGAGTTCAGTTTGGAAATGGAGTTAACAGGAATTGGGCAGTAACAGTCCTAATTATTCTTTCCCATTCAATAAGCACAGTTTTGAATTAAAAAAAAAAATATAGAACAAGCACTCTTCAGATATTGCCATAGACATCCATAGCAGGACTGCAGGAATAATATTTATGAAGCATGTCAAAAATGTATATGCACAGAGATATCTACAGTACAATTTCCAGTAAAACAAACATGAAGCAGAGAGACTAAGGGAGTTTTAATCCAGGTTTCTTCTCATTCTGGCCACACAGCGTTTTACGAATGGAAAGATGATATGTCAAGAATCAAATCCATTTGTTCTCTTTGACTCCCTTGGTCAGCATTGTGAGCACAAAAGCTGGTTAACATAAAAGACCATGTATAGAACACAGTGTAATAAAAAGTGGCTTAAATTCATAAAATCCTGGCTGGACCCTCACAAACTCCCATGGGAGAACCATGTTTACTGACAATTTATCTTGACAGAGACTGCAGTTTCCCAAAGTTCAAGTGAATATTGTGAAAAGAATGATGTGTGCATCACTTACTGAGGCTTTTACATGCTTGCAGAATGATTGCAGAGTCATGTAGAAATAGAAACGTGTAGATTCATAGCAATGGGAATTTTCTATAGAACCAAAAACTAGTTTATGGATTACTTCCAGACAGCTTAAGACTGCAACATGCATAATGATTTCTGGCTTACCTTACCTTACAGTTTTCTTTATATGACTAATTTAGTTGTAACAAATGTTTATCCTAGGGAACTAGGTTGTTCCCTCTTGGAACAACCAGATTTTTGTAAATTGGGCAGTATGTGTGTTACATGAAAACAGGGATTTACATTGGGATGTAATTAAAGCCAGAAACATGCCAACCTAGAACATAGACACAGGAACTGGAGTTTGGCTATTAAATAATCAGCAAGTATTCATACTGAGGCTCTGAAAATATTCTTTTTTTTTTTAATGGAATTCACACCCAGTATATTTCATTATGAGGGCCCAGCTTTACTATGCAAGCCCAAGTCTTGTTTTCATATCCCCTCTGTCATGGTGACTTCACTTAATACAAGGGTGTACTTTTGTTGAAGGCTTCCCCTGATCTTTCCATTTCTTGTACCCTTTACACTGAAGAAAGTTTAATAGAGCTGCGCATTATTGAAACCAGTGGGGTGTAACAGCTCTCTCCTTGGTAAATGCAGATAGTTATGATTGCACTTCTTGAGGAAAGCAGATAGCTGAAACACTAGGAGCATCCATCTCAGATAAAGAGGTATGGCCATCCCTGGAACAGAGGTGTTCATGGTGGACTGGGTTTCCATGGGCATTGTGTGATGTGCCTGCCAAAGAGATGGGAGGAAAAAAGGCAGCAAGAAAGTCCAAGATTTGATGAAAGAAGCACAAGTTCTGGGAGAAAAGTCATGAGAGGAAAAGATAGAGGCAGACTGATTTTGGGGAACAACTGTTGGCGTACAGCTTACAGTTTACAGCTGGGGTAATGGCATGGTCTCCTGCTTGTGACTCCTACAGTGCTTAGAGAAACCAAACTTTAAGTTTTTTTTGTGGTATGGGATTAAGTAAAACATGGATGGAGTTACTACTGTGAGCTTCTCTTTCTATTTGAAAGACCTTGCAGACTGTGATTTTGGCTGGTGTCCAAAATAACATCTCTCAGAAAAAGTCTCTGAGCAATCTTATGATTTGCAATGAAGCTCACCTGGCAGCTTGGAGGTAAAGGAATGCTTTTGTCCTAGGCTGTAAATGAGAAGGGCAGAAATGGAAGGTAGATATGAGCCTGAGCTAGGGCTGCTAGCTGCTTAGGCTGACATACTCACTACTTCACCACAAACTCTCTCATGCTTTCTTGTAGCTATGGTCTCCTACTACACCCTTCCATGATTCAGTCCTCCCTAACTCCAGAATATCTGTTTCCCCTAATGCCTTATTCTCTTTGATCACAGTGGGTATTCTCCTTGGAGCTGTAGGTTTACCTTAAATATTACGAGGCTGTTCTGGGAGAACAGGGCTTTGCAGAGGAGAGAAACAGAGCCACTGCTTCTGCATTATGTGGGTCAATGAGTTACCTGCAGGCATCTGGTTCATAGCTGCAGAGACAAATCAGTAGTGTGAAAGGCAGTGTGAAATAGCAGACTGATGAAGGAAGGTGAGTACAAAGATTTTCTGTCTATCCTTTGCTATGCCATGTAAGACATAATTCCCCAAATTAGGTGTCCAAACACTGAGAGCCAAAATGGGTGAGGTCTGATTTAAGTTCTTAATGTAGTAACTCTGCATTTAGAAACAGTACTGTTCAGGTCTTTCTGCCTGAGTTTCATCTCTTGGCTCCAAAGGAGTCAAAAGTAGCCTGGCATGTGCATGCTGCATATTCTCCAGAACACATGCCTGGTGGTCTCCAGAATCCCAGCATACAGGGATGCTCTTGATTTCAGAACCACAGATCTTCCCTTCCATCTCAATCCAAAGCAGAATGTTGTAGAAAAATAGTTAAAAGGCAGGAGGAATCAGAGTAACACAGAAGCTGATGTGGTCCTTTTTTTCTTCACCTAATGTGAAGAAAACAATTTGGTTTGCTTTATGGTTGTACATGAAATCTGGAAATTCAGACTTGCTTTTCTGTCCACAGCTCCATCAGGCTCACTGGTAGTACAGTGCTGGTGTCTTACCTGCAGGTTGTTCTGTAAAATTTCTTTTCTATTTCTTCTCAACAGTTTTTCTCCCTACCGTTTCTTACAAACCCCTAGATGGCATTTGCATGTTTCAGGTGACCAGAAAGACCTAGGAGGCAGTGGTGAAAATAGCTGAAAATGATTATCTGAAGGATGAATATGCAGACAGATGGTATTCGATGTCAGTTATAAAGGCAGTGAGCCTGAAATACTGTTGAGTCAAGTATGCAAAATTAAGGTATTTGCTTTTAGTAATACTTTTGCCTCAGACTTAATGTCTGGTTTCCCATTTTAAAACTGAGACAGTGTAATATAATCTAGTTAGTGGGTGAATAAAAAAATAAAACCAACATATTTTCATTGGTTTTCCTTTTACAATGTTGAAGAATCAGTCTAACATGCTATTGGATCTAAAAAGTACAAGTGTTTTGTGTGCTTTGATTGCATTGATTCTCATATAATCTTGTAAAGCCATAGTCTCAGACCTGTTAGAGACATAAATAGTCCAAAAATAGAAAAAAAAAAATCTTTGATGTTTGTTAGCTAACAAACACTGCAAGAGGTACATTTTGATCCTTTACCTATAGCTATTGGAGATGCTGCTCTTAGAGAAGTTCTGCTTTGTAGCTTATTGCAATGAACATGTATGTTGTGCTCAGTAGAAGCTGCAAAACCCAAGGAGCACAGTTAATTGCTGAAAAGAAGGCAGTTTAACCAGTAACTTGCCCACAAAGCAATCAGCCCTTTTCATCAGAACAAAGTTGTCTACAAACAATGTCTCTATTCCAAGTTTACAGATGGGGAAGTGGAGGAACGGAAACCAATTGCTATATTTTGCCTGTTAGGCTGGTGTAAAACTGACACCCAGAGTCCCGCAGCGTAGAGCTGGCAGTGTGCTCCCCATGAATGAGGATTTTACGTTTTGAAGCATAGTTATTTGAAACATTTGTACCTTAAGGATCATCCTAACTGTTTTGGTGAAGCTTTCCTTTCTCCCTGCTCCCTGTTTTTTAAAATGTGTGAGGTAGACCACTTTAAATGTTACTACTGTTTCATGGAAAACGTAGTCTTACAGGATAGATACAGCACACCAAGGCTTTCGCTTTGTCTCATTTGAGGGCTAGCATTCTACCTTCTATTCTCTGTCCCCTTCTGACATTCTGGGAAACATCAGCTATTAGCAATGCTTAGCTAGCTTTCTCAATATCATTCATTACTTTATATGCCCCTCTCACATTTGATTACGTCCTTGCAGTCGCTATCCTGAGAGCTAGATCCAGTGCGAGTTTCTGCCACCTGACAATAAAGTCGGCAGAGGTCCTGGTGACAAAAAGTCACCTGAACGTGGAAGGCAGCTGTGAAATAAGACAGAGAAGTGAGCAGAGCTTGGTGGAAAGGGGATGTGACCAGGGCATCTGAGGATGCACCGATTCAGCATTTCCTCCCTACAGGCTGTGCAGGCTGGGTTCTTCTCTGCAGAAGAGAAGCTGCCCATGCCCTTCAGGGTCTCCAGGGTGTTGGAGGTGGAAAGGCAGTGAAACTGCAACCTTTTCACCCTTGTGATGAATCTTCTGCAATGTACAGCCAACTTACTGCAATGAGATTTATTTGGTAGTTGCAAATTGGCATAGCATCAGCAAGCACTAAGATTTGTTGAACACTTTCCTCTCTGGGAATTACTGTGACTACTTTTAAGGCAAACTCTAAAACCTCCATAATCTGTAGCAGATCCTTTGTGTATTTAGGTAAGCAGAAGTCCTAGGAAGTGTTTTTTTGCTGGCTTCTTGCTAAGCCGTTCATGTTTGAGATGTAAGAAATGAAGAGCCGGCATCTCCTGTCAGTAGTCTCTATGGTGTAGTGGGAGTTCAGCTGAAAACCTTCCCAGCCCCCCACCCAGAATTTACAGCTTGTTTCATGGGTGATTTTAATTCAGATATTTTTTAAATTTTGAGAACTTAATCTTGGTACACTCACTAATGCTTTCCAATGTAATATTGTTCATGCAGTAGCAGCATATTAAACACTTTAAATCCAGGTATTTTAAAGCTAGCTACCTAAATCCATACTGAAGTACTTAAACTGTCACTTATGAACAAATGTTTTTTGTGCATGAGTATCTAATGACCACTGTAAGTACCTAGCTTTAGTTTTTGTTTCTGATTTAAGATTTGTTTGTCCCCCTGAAAGTTACATAGACATACAGAGCTATGGTGCTAATTTATATTATTTAAAAAATAGCAAAAGGTGACTTCATTGACAAGTCTTGAAATGAGGATAAGAGGACAACTTAAAACTGCATAATTACTCCTGACACTAAGGTGATTAAGAACTCATCAAGTCTTTAAGCTTGAGCTATTACATTGCCATCCTAAGCCAAAGATACCTGACTTTAAGCAAGTTCAGAGAAGGTAAGAGGCATGGGGCAGGCTCTGACTTTCTTACATGTGTTGAGTAACTAAATGTCATATGACTGGTCCTACAGGCTGACTGGAAGAATCCTATTTCATACAATGGTATGCATAAAAATCTGGAATTAAATCAGTTGACCTAACATTAGCATGTGATTTAGCAACTGATACTTTAAACCATCCTTTTGTCACTGCTCGAATCAGCTAAGATGCGTCTCTGCTGAACATTCATGAGGATTCACTATGTGTATGCACATTGGGTAATTGCATGAACAGACTGGCATAAAAGAGGCAACTGATCTGAATGAACAAAGCCATTCTGCTTTGCCCAGGGCTACAACTTTCACACTAAGTGCTTGTAAAGAAGCAGTTGTAAATACAGCCAGGTATCCCAATTTGATGGTCCAGCTCAATGTCTTTGAAAGTTCAAGCTTAATTTAATAAATTCTTCATTTTGATGAGTAAAGCAAACTTACAACCTCAATTTAATTTTGGATATGGTTCTTGTGAATCATGCTTTTTTCCTCCAACAATAGAGAAGTCCGCTTCTTTAAATAGAACTCTCTGTTTACTTTTAGGAAAGATAAGGGCGAAAGGAAGGAAGAAGGCAGACAAAGTGAAAGGGAATTTTAGTTTCTTTTTCTACAGCGTGCTTACTAAAGGCTTTTCCTCCTCTGTTTTAAATAAGATCCAAGGTTCTGTACTAAGTGTTAGATCACAGTCTGGATTCAAGTAATGATCTACTAAGCAGTAATATGCAAGTTACAATCCTTACCATCAGCTTGCTATAGCTTAAATGCAGAAATATTCCCCTACAGCTGCTTGCAGCCTTTCTACATAATGAATCTAGAGAGTGGGGTAATGGCATCACCTTCATTTAGTAATGTGTACTGGCCCCATTGCAGCACCTGACAGAGCTTCCATAGACTGTGGCAGTGATGGTCAACTTTTATTTCCATGGATATCTAGAAGAATTTTAGTTTAAGTATATTGAGACCACTAGGACTTGCACTTTTCAGCTTCCTGCCAACCATATAAAGCCTATCTATTAAGTATGCAAGGTTTATAATATGGGATTGTTTTGGGATATTCACAGAAAGGAGGTCTAAGGGATTCTGATTTGGTAAAATCCAAAAATATACATATTAAGAGAACTAGATAAAATAATACCTTACTTCATTTTTTTGTTTCTTCACTGAGCTCATTAGGCTTATTTCTGAAATCTGTCTAGTTGAGTTTGCTGCTTTGGATTTTAGTTACGCATTAACCCAATTTATCATATAATTTCAAACAAATGCAGAACAGTTCTATTCCAAGTACTAGCACGCCTTAGGATACTGATTTTTAGAAATTATCTGGACCCTATTAAGTTAACTAAATTGATTTCAGTGTCTGCCTTTGAAATGCATCTTGTTTTTTCTGCAGTTCAGCCTAACAAAAAAACCACAGACCTTAAGTGTAAGTGTCTTGCTAAAATTAGAGAGCCCTGTACACCAAGAAAACTATCATCTGTAATTTACTTCAGAACTGACAAGCAGTGACTCACTGATAGGTATAAAATTGCAGAGTCCAGGTGCCACTTTTGAAAACAAGGCTAAGAGAGAGTAGCCAAAGTCCTTCACTATAAAACATCTTGAGACAGTTTAGCAAAACCCTATCTGGGCTCATATTCTACAGTAATTAGAGACACGATTCAGCATTCAGCACCACACTGCCAGCCACCAAACATGATGAAATTTCATTTTTCCCATAAAAGCTGATTAAAATCAAAGTAGCTTTTTAGGTTTTATAGTTGGAAAAGGTTTAGCAAGTAGGAAAGAGACGTGAACCCACACAGTAGAAAGGCTGTTGAAATCCAGTTACATTTTTACCTGCTGTTGTTTGACAGCCTGCTTTTCTTACGTTGGGAGAAGGGGGTGGGCAGTCCAATTCACTAATTGCTTCAGGCTATTGAACCTGTAACATGCAAACTTCAACCAGAGCAGCAATTCCTAGAGCTGCAGGCAGTCAGCCCTCCGATTCTGGTTTTGGAATACACAATCTAATAGATGATTCAAGCTACTAGCCATCTTTATTAACAAGGATATTCTGTATCAAATACCTAGAGCTTTTTATAGATTCTGTTCTCATTTGACTGTCATGATGCCCTTTATTTTAAAGGAAAGCATGAGGAGATTCGCCACGTAGTTAGTGAGGCATCATCTCTTGTGTGAATTACTTCAGGAGCCTGTTTCTCAAGTACACACATTTCCAAACAAGGCAAGGAACATGTCAGGCTTAATAACTGATGGACTTACATCACTGAGAAAAAGAGATGTGTGAAAAGGGTACCACCGACCATTTCTTCATAGCAAGTAGAGGGGGTTTTTTTATTCTTCCTGAAATAAAATGTTTTAAGACTTTTAGCACAGCTGGAGCAAACTTGAATACGTGATCACCAACACAGGCAGGAGGATGGACAAACTCTTACGTACTGCTATGGCATACAGGAGAACCAATAAATGTTTTTGTGAATTCTCTAAAAAACTTCAGTGAACAGTCTCATGATTAATCTTTTTATAATTCTGATAAAAACATAATAAGGGATTGTGCCCCAGATACTTTTGAATAAGAGAGTATACTTAGAATGCATTGTTTTCATTTTGCAGAACTATAATAAATTCATGGTTTCAAAGAAATTATAACATGTAATTGCAAAAGATAATTTTTTTACTAGTAATTCCTTCAGAAATAGATGTAATGCACAGATGACATGGAATTTCTTTCTCTTTCTGAGGGAACTGATATGCAACAGTTGCCATGATTTAAGAGCAAAATTATCCTTGCAGAAAATGTGTTTTTCTTTAAAGAAATCACTGTTGAGTATGTCCAAAAATACAGTATTCATTCCTAGTGCAAAGAAACACAACCATTTTAACATTGGACCAGTTTTTAAGTGTCGTCTTAAATTAAAAGGTTGTATAAAATGTCTGAATACTAGATGTTTCTACAAGGGAAAAATGATATGTTAGAATACTTTGCCATGCAGCATGTGATACCCAGATTACATAGCAATGAACATGTAAATGCAAAACTCACTGTAGACAATAGGAAAGTAGTTTAATTTGCCATACTAGTGGGGACAAAATGCCATCAAATACATGATGTAAACAGCAACACCACAACTGAATTTTTCACTGCCATAGTTTAAAACACTATTTTAAGGTGTTATTCTTGTTAATCCAGGAGGTAATCCAGGCATTATAAGTATTTGGTATCACCAAAATGTCTAACTATTGTTTACATTCCTGGTTTTAAAACTGTGGAGGCATTTCTGCCTTAAAATTTTATTTGTATTCCAGTCTTGAACATTTCTTCTAGGATGTAATTTGATTGGCAAGTTAAGCTCAGAAGCAATTGTGTTACTAATCAAGTGTGGAAAAAACAATTTAAAAAATCTGTTTCATGGTGTTGTATCCCATTCTGTACAGAGGAAGAATTAAATTATTTCAGATGTGTTTTTCACTGTTCTTTTATTTCCTTAACATATATGCAAAATGTATTTCATTATTCTTTCTCTTTATAACATAGTTATCTTCTACAAATTAGATTATATGGTACAAATTATCATCTAGTTGTTTTTATACATTCATGCAACTTCATCCCATTCCCTTTCAAGTAAATGACAGGGATTCCTTCGACATGATTTTTTTTTTTTAGGAGTGCCCTTATATTAAGCCTAGAGCATGCTTAGTATTTTTGAGGCATGCTGAATGCTCTCAACTCCTCTTGACCATAAGAAAAGTGACATTCTTCAGCCCTTTGTCAGCTAGAAATGACAAATTATTCAGATTTATCAAGTATATATTCTTATGTCTATCAATATTAAAATTAAGAAACAAATTTCATATCTTCAAAAGTTCAAAGTCCCAAATAATAATTTTTAAAACTTTTATTAAAGTTCCAGTTCTGAACACTCATCCACATCTCACAAACTTTATTTCTGTAACTATACCCACTGATCTTTAGGACTTGACTGTCCTAAGTCGCCTTTTTGGAGACAAGAAGAACTTTTCCTGCTTGTCCTTTTTGCTTTCTTGCAAATTTTGCTAGAAGATAAATTTTACCTCCCATGAAGGTCCCTCAAAGTATGCACAAATAAATCATGGATTTGCAAGTGTGTGTGTGGATTTGTATCTGAAAGAGCATGTGTATGTATACTACATGTATATACATACACATTATGCAAAAGATTTCTAAGATACATCCACTGTTTTAATTACATTTTGGAACACAGATTTTTTCCTTTTCTTTCCACTCTGTTTAAAGTTCTTTCCATGATGGTTGTCTTCAATACAGGCATAAAATGTTTTTTGTCTAACCATTTCTTGCATGAGGGCAGTCTAATTTCAGAGGTGACAGGTAGTTCCTTTATCAGAACAAAGATATTTTCTTTGCCTCATTATCTCTTCTTCAAGTTAATATTCATGGCTGCGGGGTACATTTTTGACAAAGAGTTCAGCTTTGGTTATTCTTTCACTTATTATGGAACAGAAGGGATCTGCTCTGTTATTAGTGTTCGCTCATAACTGCTTGCCTTCCACTTAACCTTCGAGTTAATTCACTAACTCAAAAGGCATGTCCTGAAAGTTAGTGTTGATGTGTGTGCAAAACCTGGGTTTCACTGCACATAGGAGATTGTTCCATAGAACAGTTGTGACATAATTTGTCTTCTATGTAATGCACCAAACAAGAACCTTGAGATGGAGGAAATTATTCATATGCCAGGTTGTGGAAAAGGGGTTATGATCAAATAAGAATGAACGTGGCAGCTGGAGTTTGCACTGTGTCCTATTTTAATTAGTACTTGATGACTGGAGTTTCATATTTCGTGTATTCTGGTGTTAACTTTCCTTTCTCAGGATAAGCAGAATGACTAGAAAAATAACACAACTTTATCACACAACTTTCAAGATGTTATGGAAACATATTCCGTAGCAAAAGTTCTGGGTTCATGTTTAACATAAGTGTTAATTCTATTAAAGAAACAAGCAAAACTCAGGACTACAAATCAGATACAAAATTTTGCATTTGCTTGTTTTCAGTGCAAATTCTGTTCTCCCTCAGAAGCGTCTCCTGGTGATATGTTCTGCTGCTGTTGTCCTAGGGATAGGACGTAGGAATCACAAATCATCTCTAGGACACATTGCTTACTTGGAAGCATTAATGGCCTTTAAAATCCATCCAGAGTCTCATTTTCCTTCATGGCAGAGCAGTATGTGCCATGCTGCCTGCCCTTAACCAGAGCTGCCAGTTTGGGCTAAATGGCCATTTGCTGGGAGTGGTTAAACTGAAACACCTTTGTTTCATTTCCTTGCCTAGTCCATTCCTGCCAAATACCAAGATAGTGTTACTCCTTTCTAGTCTTTTAATTGAACAGTTGGTTAATCCTGAGTTTCTTATCGCTTTTGGCTTTTCAGTCCTCACTCTCTCAAACTGGTTGACGTACAGGGAGTTTGCTTCCCTGCGTAATTTGTGTGAAGTGAACATCATGATCTGCAGCCCAGCTGCTGTGTGCCAAGCCCTGAAATGACAACAGTTCCTGTCCAATAAACTGACAAGAATAAAAGACTCCTGCAACGTTGCAGTGTGAATTCGTTCTGATTTACTTGATCACTAGGATGCTTTAATTTGAGTGGTTCAAAAACCTATCACAACAGCATTCATAGGATCAGACATCTGTGGTGTTTTACTGCCTTTCCATTCTATGCATGCTCCATCTGACAGTTCTTTTTGTTCTTTTTCCCATTCATGCAGTCACCTAATGCTGGCGACAAGGATGACCAAACATTGACGGTAGGCAGCAATTAGTATGTGTCTGAGCATTAATTTCTCAGGAGGGTGGTGAGACAAGCCTTACTTTGGTTTGGCACACATCAGCATTTTTCTAAATTACTGGGATTTCTTCCCCCCGCCTCCTATGCTGCTATAGAATTTAAATAATTTATTTCCAAAGATAAAGCAGTGAATTAATTTTTGTGTTCAGTTTCTATCATTTTTCATTTAGAATTTATCTGACACCAAAGATTAATCCATGTACCATGTATTATTGCAAAATACTATTTTCTTCAGTGTTGTTTTTTCCCTATAATTGGATTTCAGGGTCTTATTAGTCAGCAGTCTGGTGGCTCTGATTATCCTTTTTATTGAAACAGGCAGCTGTCCATCTACAAAGCAGTCTTACTCTATGGGATATATTAAGTGCATCAATTATTGTACTAGACAATGGCATGGGGAAAAGAACTTCAGAATATATTTTAAATTTCTTTAAAAGCACGTAAAAGATGCTTGTATGTTAGCTCCTTTGCTGTAGTTGTCTGCACTGCCTTATCACATTCACAATCTGGTTTTGCAATCAGTATTTAATGGATTGAACCAAAGCGAGGAGTATGTTTCACTCTGACTGAGCTTTAGGATTTTGCCATTAAAAAAGGGTACTCTCTGCCCTTTTTCTCCATAATTTTGATAATATGCATATTTTCAATGTACCAAGGCAATAAAAATTAGAACTTACTTCAGGGATTCAATCACAAGGTTCTACAAAGAAACAAATTATGAATTCTTCCTGATGCAAGTATGAGGTTTTTATTTTCTTAACATTTTAAGAGTTTTCACAGAGAAGGGTTCTTTTTTCCCTGCTCTTTGCCTGAGCCCTGGAGACTAATGACTAATCTGATGATCCATTCCCTCCAGAGAAATCGTCTATATATATGACAATGTTTAATACAGTGTGTAGTTTAATATAATCTGATATAGGTGATGGTTGAAAATGTTTCATTGTGTAGTGAGATGTGAGATTAATTCGTAGTGTTTCGGACCTGTTTCCACACAAGCAACGAAAAGACCCTAAATTCTTTCCCTTATTTTTCCACTTAGACCAAGCCACGGCTCCAGCGGGGAGGAAGCTCTGCATCTCTCCACAACAGTCTAATGAGGAACAGCATCTTCCAGCTCATGATTCACACACTTGACCCACTTGCTGAAGGTATTCCTATTAATTTTTTTTTTGTTTTGTGTTGCAAAAGCAAACAACTACTTTCCTTTTCCTTTCTCCCCATGAAACTATTAATTTCTATTGCTTTCACCAGTCTTTTCTGAATGTGTCTGAATTTTCTGAGAGAGTTTTGCACTCTTATGGCATGGTGTACATACTCCCACCAAGACTTGCAACTTAGGAAATGTGTTCATTGTGGTGCTAACTAAAACTGATCACTTGGTTGATGCGTATCGTAACTACTATTTCACTTCACCTCTGGCTTCAGCAGCAATTAAAAAGTTACAAAAACTCTATTCTCTTGTACTTTTGTAGAGGGTTTTTTTGTTTTCTTTCCTGGTTTGAATTTTAGTACATCAGAAACAAAAAGCCAAAATGATGGGTTAATTTGTTATATGGAATATAGAAAAGAATGAGACTCTGCTGGTTTGACTTCAGATGGTTTAATGCTGACATTAGGAAAAATGCAACAAACATCCCTCTGTGTTACATGCATGTTAACAGTTTGCTTACTATCCAAGTGTGGTGTAATTTTTTTTTTCTTTGAGAAGTTAGCAGGAAGACCATGCTTGCTTTGCAGCTGTGGGGTGATCTGAAACTCAACTTCTGGTGGACTTCCAAAAAATTTCAAAGCCAGGTGTTTATATGGTGAATGTGTGTCTGTAGGACTTCTGTTGCTGTAGTAATAAATGTCTTGAGAAATAGCACCTATGAAGGAATTGTGAGGGACTGAAGAGACCTAAATATTACTGACAGGGAAACCTCCCAAACTTCACCGATCAAGAAGTATATGTAGCACTTCCTTGCATTTAAATTCCTTTATGTTTCTCATTGCAACATTGCATACAGCTTTTTACATTGCTCCGTATCTCTTGGACCAGGCAAATCTACTTTTCCATTTCCCTCTTCAAAAGCTGAAGCTGACACTCATTTTGCCAACACAAAGGCAATTTTAGCCCTTGCAGCCTCCACACCATTACTGCTACCGTGATCATGATTCACATCACTTCTTTCTTTGGTTAATGCTGCACTATTCACTGCCAAAGTCTGTTGCCTGTTAAAGTGGAGTCATCAAGAGACTGTGCTCAATCTATTCCCATTCAATGCTGAAAAAGGACATAAGAAATTTTTTGCAGTTAAACGTTTGGCTTCCTTTACTTGCATCACTACAGCAGGTGAGCAGGCTTTCTAACTGCTGCACCAAGTACGTCTCATCTTTACCCACCTGGTAGCCAAGCTTTTTGCTCTGCTAGAAGAAGAAAAGACTTCCAATCTCAATTTTTCACTTTTTAATGAAAAATCATAATTTTTAATTACAGTACTTTGCACTCCTCTGCACTCCTCTTTTCCTTTAAAGCAAAGCTCCTGAGCTGCAGATGCATCCGTGGTGTCTCAAATAGTGCTAACACAAACAAAAATAACAATCATCTGAAGCAGTAAATAGACTTCATCACATATTTTTTAAAAATAAGAGAAAACAGAAGCAGGTTGGGAAGAGCTCATTAGCAGGGATAGAACCTTTATGACAGCTTGAAGACCACAGGAAAGCTAGATATGTTGACTGGAATTCAATTTGGCCTTAACAAAGATTCAGAAATAAGATCAGCTCTCAGGTATTTCTCCACTGCTCAAGCTTATTTCACTTGTTTCCTAGACATAGCTTGTTCAGCATGCAGACCTTTTGTCACTGCTTTTCCCCTGTAGCTAGCTTGCACCATGTAGTGTGATCCAGAGGCTTCCCCCTTCACAACAGCACAGGAAAAAGGGGTTTTGAAATCTGAAATCCATCTTGGGAGACACAGAGGCTCAGCACTTTTGAAAATTAGGTATTATAATTAAGTTTATCAGGTAACTCAATGCTGTTCTTCATTATGTCATTAAAACACTTGAGAACAATGTGGATTGATAGAGATGGTTGAAATGGATAAATCTTACTTAAATTACTCCAGTAAAATTTTCTTCAGGCTTTCTTTGTTCATAATACTTTACTGTTTGTTTGGTTATTTTCCTCTCCAAACTCTTATGTTTGTCCTGGAATTAATATTCTTCAAAAAATGGAATATAAAGGTCTTGTGGCCTTTAAATAAGTGCAAGGCAGTAACCACCTGTATGTTTCATTAAAACTGACCGAGTTAAAATTTATGAGGGGAAAAAAAAAATCTACCTACATTTGCAGTAAATATTGTATTTTAATGCACAGCTTTCATGAAGAGATGGCCAAGAAGACACTGGCAAATAGCCTATGTATGTGCAGACATCTAAGTTGGTGTTAATATCAAAGGAGCTAATACTTCAAATTTCCACTGACTTCACAAAGTTCAAATTTTAACTAATGAGAGCACAAAAGTGCCAATATAGAAGTGCAATTCAGTAAGTATTTTTGCATGTGGAACTCTATTTTTAGTTTTTTACAAATATTCCCAGATGTATAGGAGAAATGTGAAAAAAATCCACCCACTTTCTGTCACACATTATGGTCATTAACCTTTTCTGAGGCACCACTTAATTTGTAGGCACTTTGCTTTCAAGATCTTTTGCACTGCAGGCAGTTTGGAAGGCAGACAGAGGGAGTACTGGATATTTCCACTGAACACTAATATTGTTTCCTGAGATTTTGAGCTTTTAATTGTCCACATTCATTATTCTGTACTCGGATAATTCTGCAAACCTCCATAAAAGAAAAGGTAATTTAGTTTGATGAAAATGTTGTGGCTGGCCAAGGTAGGTAATACTAGTTAACAAATTTGGATGTCATTGTGCTTGAATCTTACATTCAAAGTAAAAATATGTGTGATAATGGATATGGGTACCTGCTGTATGCAATATTGATTATCTGTTTGGCTCTGTATGAATTTTACCTACTAAAGTCTCACCATGTCCTTCTGTTTTAATCTTCCTGTGTATAATGAACATCAAAAAATCAACTGGTACATCATGTTTACCTAGACCTTTACCATGCTAGCTAAGTAATTTTTTAAGCTGATAGCATTTCATTGTTAAGAATTAAAGGAAGGGGTAGTATTTTTCAGAAGCATCTGAGAAGTGCAGTCTGTTGCTCTATAAACCCATCATTTGAGGGGATGTAGGAATGTAGAGGATTACCTGGTGCCTTCTCTGGCCCATGTGGCTTTCTCCACTTCACATGCCCTTTCCTACTACAAAACCCCCAGATATAATGAAGAAATAAACAAGTGATTCATGTTAGTTTTGAGTTTTGTGTAAGTAAAGGAAATTAGCTCTGTTGTACTCACGTGATGAAGGATGATGGACCTGGTGCATGACCTGCGAGGTCAAAGAATTTCTTCCTAATCGTTTAATGCGAGTATGGATCAGACTTAAAGGAATAGCAGAAAGAGGTTCTGAACATTTTTCTGTCCCATATTAGTCAATTTAGATCCCCTCAGTATTTCTGCCAGATGATGACTTAGATCAATAGGTCAAAACCATTGTGTCATTAGCCATATTTGTTGGATTTGCAGCAAAAGAACAGTATACAAGAACATTACAAAGTGCCACTTTCAAAGGAAAAAAGTGTGAAAATATGTATATCAAAGCTGACACATACACAGGTACTCTGGCACCCCCTGCACTTGGGCATACTCCTTCTGTCCTCCTCCCAGCCTCATTTCCTCTTTCCCCATTTTGCTACCTTTTACTTTGCCTTTCCTCGTACTGCATCTCACTCATCTGCACCACCTTCTTTCAGCCTCTTCCCGTAGGATGGCATCTTCAGCACTTGCTCTCTTCTGGACTGCTGGGTCCATCAGTCAAAACACTTGCCAAGCAGATGCCAGCATCCCTGCAGCTGGCACAGCCAAGTGAACTGGGTTTTCAGTCTCTGGAAAAGCACCCGTAAAGTCTGGGAGCTTTATGCTTGACTCTTCACAGCTTCCAGATCAAGTGTTGCCATTAGAAGTAAAATTTCTAGTTGTTGAACTGCTGCTAGAAGATCCAGCTTTTCTTTCTCTTTACATCAATAATTATTCTCTTGAATAATTGCAAGGAAAATGGAAGCATGAAAAGGCACGCTGCTCTGTCATTTGTACTTGTGTGGGCTTTGCAAGGCTGACAGAAAAGAAGTCATATCTAAGTCCTCTTGCTAGCATAAGCAGTATAGAATGTATAAACAGGCCATGTGACTATTAAAGGTCAGCTTGACCTACACAGTGTTATTGTTACATTGACATGCAATGTATTTATAGAAAACCAGCTCATCATATTTACTCCTGAATAATTCATTTGTGAAGTCAGAACCAACCTCTACTTTGACAGCCTTTTAAAAATGCACTTGATTGTAAGTAGGAAAATAGGAAAATTTGAAATGAGAAAGAAATGACCTTAAGAAATTTTTACTTTCCACAAAATGTAAACAGAGTGATCCTGATATACGATTACACACTTTTGAACCTGTCCTTCCCTTTCCCTTTCCACACTGATGTGGTTTTGCCATGGGTTGTGCCCATCTTGTGAAAGCCAGCTTGTAAACTCTCTGGAATTAGTGGGCTTGCAAAGTGTACAGCCCACCTCTGACAGATGAGTAACATCTGAGATCAGTGAGAGTTGCTGGACGTTTGGCACTTCGCATTTAGGCAGGTATGCGGCCATGCTGTGGATTAACAGTCTAAGACAAGGAAGGCTTCTCCTCTTAAAAATCTTGGTCTCAGCATAAAGCTTATAAGAAGGTAATAGTTCAGCCATTCTAACAGGCGAATGTGTAGGGTATTTGTTGATGGGACGTGAACTTTGCATTACAGTTGAAGCCTCACAGTACGTTAAAAATATAAATATCCGCATGACATTAGGTTTTTGTTTGCTTTTATCTTATTACAGAAAAAAATGACCTTGGTATAGATCATTTCCTGAGGATTAAGATTAATGACTGCCTGTGCATCAGGCTATCATCAGCTCCCAGCCAGTCATTAATCCCCAGGAAATCCTGTGCCATATTTGCTTCTGCTTAAGTGCTGGTCTGGCAATCCTTTATTCACTGAGTAGTGAGCTGGACTGTTCATAACAGCATTACCCATATGAATAAGGATGGCATCATCAGACCTGCTGGGTTGGTCAGGCCCCAATCCAAAATACTAGCAACTTGAACATAAATCATGGCAATTGTTGATCATTTGTGGCTTTTTTTCTTCTGAGTCCTGTACCTCAGATACCTTTGTCCTAGTTTTGAAACAGACATTCCTGGGTTATGAAAGTGTAGGATTTACAAAGATCTCTTTACATTTTTTAATAGAAGAGGGCTGTTGTTTTGCAGTGGGAGCAGGGAAGAAAAAGCATGGAAAGTATTTTGTATGGAAGTGTCTGCCATGAATAGCAAGCCTACCTTCTCCCTACGAGTTGTAGGTTACTTTAAAGACTGATTCATTCAGGATTGTGGAGGGAGGTTTTCCTCTCTAGAGGCTCCTATGTGTACTCTTTTGAAAAGAGAAGATACCAGTGGTGAAGTGATGATTCAGAGCACCAGTGCAACCTGAGGCTACCTTGCTTTTCTTGCGCAGATTTAGAAGGGTACAGGAAGAATGAGATCTTTTCCTTATCATGCCACCCCTTTTCTGTCTGCTGCTAAGGTGCCACGGGCCAACAAAACATCTTCCACAAGGGAGGATTTAGCTAGATGCTGACTCCCTTGCTCCTGTGTGACAAGGATATAACTCATATGCAAATGGCATCCTCTGCATGAAAATGAGTGTGATCTAAATCTCTGTCATGGCTCAGTCCCCAGTCAGAAGTAGGTGTCTTTGGCAATTCTCTCCTATTCCCATCTCTACTCCTATTTCCAAAGTGGAAAACTACAGGATGTACTTCTGCAGAAAAGTTGTTGTTTATCTTTTATGCTTTACTTTTTTTAAAACATAAATATAGTGCATGTTAGTGGTGAGAGAAGTAACCTTCTGTTACATAAAGCTGAGCTGACAATTCTGTCCCTTCACTGAATGCAGAAAAATGTGGTACTGTCACTGTCTGCTCTGACAAAGAAGACCAGAAACCTGCATTCATGCTTCTCAGTAAAATAAAGAATGATGTGACCCTCAAAGTTTTTGACATAGTAGTGAATTATTTATAATTACTCACTAGATCCTGTTGTGTTCCTAGATACTGATCTTAAGAATTTCCCAGCTTTTCCGTTCACCTCAAACTGTTTTGCTTAATTTGCTGCTGCTACTTGTGTTCTTTTCTGAGATGTCATGAAAAATGTCAGCTTACCCCAAAGACAGCTGACAAAGGTTGGGTAACCTTCACCTGCCTGGTCACTCAGCAGACTCCCAGCTTTGGTCTCATTTTACAAACTTTGTGCTCTTGTTCTTCCCTTGACCTAGGTAAGCTGCACCATCATGTCTCTGCTCACTCCCATTGGGAGCCTTTTTTGGTTGAAGCTGTTTATTTATTATATCCTCAGAGAAGTAAGGCCAGGCAGCTCAGCTTACACCAACTCATGGGTAATACTCAGCTCCTGCATTGCTGAAGTAACCTGAGCACTTCCACTTTCCTCAGTTCCAGTGTGTGGATGCTGCAGGACTTCAGTGCACTTCCTAGCACCATGCCAGAGATTAAAGAAATAATTCTTCAGTGGCTTATGAGCACCACAGCATTTTATCTAAAATGAGGAAATATGCAAATCTAGACAAAATTAATAAAAATAATTATGTATGTTAACTATCTCTGCTCTAGATCCTTCATCATTCTTGAATGTCCTTTAGGCACACCTGTGGGCTTACAGAGGAGGTCAGCATCCTTCTTCTTGCACACTTATTCTTACCCAGCTTGTAACAGTTCTTGCTTCCTCTTCTGGCTCACTAGGGAAAAACAGCCCTCTGAGCAGGGCACTCAGAGCATTTTGGCTTCCTCCTCTGCTGAAGGCTGAAATGTTTGCAAGGGACTTCTGCCAGAGAAGATGGGGGCTTCCTGCCAGGCTCATATACAAATTAATAGCTATTAGTTACAATCTAGTGTCTTCCCTTTATCTCCATCCCACGGTATCTCAGTCTGATATGAAGATAGGAAACCAATAAAAAGGGCGATTAGGCTGATCTTCAGAATGGAGTGTCATGTCTTACAAAGGCAAATACTCATGCCCTCTTTGTGCAGCTAGCTTTCACAGAATTTTTTTTTTTTCCACATAGTTTGGAAGTGACCTCTTAAATTACAGAATTCAGCTAGTCCAACTTCCTACTCAAGCAGGATCAGCTAGAGCAGGTTGCCCAGGACTGTGTCCAGTCAGGTTTTGAATATCTCCACAAATAGAGACTCCACAGTCTTTCTGGGAAACCCATTCCAGTGTTTGACCATCATCACCGTAAAATGTGTTTTCTTCTGTCCAGATAGAATGTCCTCATTTTTAATTTGTACCCATTGACTCTCCCCTGCCAATGGGCACTTCTGAGAAGAGTCTTGTTCCCTCTTCTTCTTTCCCTTCAATCAGGTATTCAAACACATAGATAAGAAATCCCCGAGCCTTCTCTCCTCCAGGCTGAACAGTCCCAGCTCTCTCAACCTCTCTTCATATGAGAGATGCTCTACTCCCTTCATGATCTTTGTGGCCCAGTGCTGGACTTGCTCCAGTATGTCCACAGTTGTCCTGTACTGGTGAGCCCAGGACTGAACAGAGCATCCGGATATGTCTCACCAGCACTGGGTGGAGGGAAATCACCTCCTTCAACCCGCTGACAATGCTTTGCCTAATGGAACCAAGGGTGCTGTTGGCTGCCCTTGGTGTAAGGGCACATTGCTAGCTCAGCTTTCAGTGGCACGGTTCTCTGCACAGTCATTAGCAAGAAGAAAGCTTTCTTCCAAGATTTTAAACAGCTAAATGAGATTGGTGAAGCGATGAGGCACATCACTCTCCAGTGAGGCCTCCTTTCCCCTTCCTTTACCTTTCAATTATGGTAGAGACCACAGAAATTGTGTTCCCTATTTAGATGCCTGAGATTGCATGGTTAATGTAGATGAGATGAGTATTTTTACAGATATCACCAGCATCAAACTGAATTCAGAAACTGTAGGTAGAACTCCCTACGCTGCCAGAGTGAGCAACCGCATAGGTAGAATAGAAACTGTGGGTTATGTGCAGCTAAGGGCAGATCTATTTAAATAGGCAGAGGTGGTGTTTTAGATAGCCCTATTAAGATCTGTCAGAAAGTTGAGAGTCAGAGAAATTAAATAGCTGTTTCTCCCAGTATTACTTAAGATTTCAAAGCTAAAAGTGGATAGCAGTTGAATTTACAAACTTCCATGTAGCGCACATAAAATGTAAATGTCACTGTAACAGCTGTGGAACCTGAGCTGTCTACAAAGATGTGCGCCTTTGGCATAGAGAAAATAGTATCTTAGACTAATGAAGAGAATTTTACTATGAAGTTTTTGTTCAGCTGATTTATCTAAATGTCAGTCACAAATGTATATCTTCAAACAAAGAAGTAGACTTTTGAAGTCTGAATTATTTTACTGAGTGGGTTTATTTAGCATACCTGCAGGGACCACTTCAGTCTTGTCATATTTGGGGGATGTAGGTCTTGCTTTTTGTAAAGACAGTGGCTGCACTTCCATGACTGTAGGGTGAGTGGGCTTGCAACTTTTATCCTATCCACAGAATTTGTCTATAGTTAGTGATGTGTATCAAAAATTTGGTATGTTTTTGTTATACATAACTTGGGGTGCAGAGAAACCCTTACAAATTTCTCTCAGAATGGGCAGTTCAATGGCAAAATGTAGCTGTTTGTTGTGATATTCTCAAACTCTGCAGCAATAAATGTCAGGTCTACTTAATTTCAGATGGACCCAAGGTACAAAGAGAAGGACGGACTCATTGCTAGTTTCACTGATAGAATTTCTAGCTACTTAAAAATTGAAGAACAGGTCTCCCTTTAAAAGCAGTATTGCTCTTTGTAGGTAGCAAATTTTAAATAATGGAAGTTTTCTGATGCCTTTTTTTAATTTACTTTTGAAAATCTGAAATTTAATCCTTGTGGGATTTTTTATGGTAAATGTTAGTTTTCGCAACAATTTATTTCTGTATGTCATGCTTTATTCTTTTAACTAGAATCTACTCAAGCCGCTCACTGCAGGCAAAATTCTTGTCTCTCATCTCCCTGATATTTTCCAGTGATACCCTGTTCTTCAGACAGCATATTCTTCTTGGGATTCCCTACAGAGTATGCAAGGAAGACATGAATATTTAAATGCAAGTGTGATCCCAGAGCAGGGTACAGCTGTCCTGACTGTGCATTTCCATGCTTAATGGCTTTAGCTTCATTTTAAGTTTCTTCCTAATTCTGAATTTCCTTGTTAAACATATGAACAACAAAAAACATAAATAATTTACAAATCTGTACAGATCAGGGAGTAATAGTAGCTCTGAGGGATGTTCTATTGAAGATGAAAGAGGAAGATTTCCTTTAGTACAGTTTGCACATGGCAGATGGCTTCATCTTCCACAAGCTGGTTGGATTTTGAAGAGTGAATGGAACATATGCTGTCCTTACATTATTCTCCTTGGACATGCTGAAAACCAGAACTGCTGGAATTTATTGCATTTGGAGTTGTATGTGTCCAGTACCCCCCAGTGCCTGGTCCCACATACACTCAGTGAAATCCCAACCCCATCAGAATTAGTGGTAAAGCTCCCAATATCATCAGTAAGATGAGTTTTTCACTTCTACATCTTGGAATTCCCATTTTCATGAATATTTGAAAATTCTGCAAAGATAAATACCCCATTCAAAGCCAGTGGGAATTGTGTTTGATCCAGGCAAGGTCAATTCTGTTATATAATGGTTGTCTTTTGATGTTATTACATTCTGGAGAATGTATGGCACCTGTCTTCAAGAGTTTGGTCGCAGATGGCTCAAAGGTAATTTACGAGTGAAAGAAGTCGGAAAAGGAAGCAAAACCCTCAGGAACAAGCACTTCATACTTTTCTTAAATAAAAAAAAAAAAATCACTTAACCCCCCCCGATTTTAAATGCTGCACTAAGAGCAAAGTAATAGGCAGATCTTGCTTTTGAGTGCTGTGACTGTCCTGAGCTGTCCAGAACTCTACTGATATGATTGTATAAATTCTTAATTGTATTTCTATTCACACTCCAATTTGATAAAATTGCAATAAACTAATTATAACAAAAGCAGACAACTTTAATAAGATTATTATCAGGACAAAACCACCTACAATAAAAAACAGAGTAAGGACACATGAGGAGAGAAAACAGGAGTAGAAGGCTTGTAATTTAAAGACAGATGAAAGGTGACCACGAGTGTTTTAAGAGCTCAGATGCACAGAGTATTACATAATTTAGTTATTCCCAGTGTACTGCCAACTGTTCAAGTACCTGAAAGTCTTCATTTATATGATTTTCTGTATTTGCTTAGAAGTGTTAATAAAGCGGTACTGGTAGTAGCATAATCCAAAAACATGTAATTCTAAAATGCATGCAACTATTATTACCTACTATATTACTCAGATCCAAAAGAGGTCCCTTTGTATTTTCCACTACACCAGCTCAGTGACAAAGCCTCCATTTTGCAAGAACAGGCAGCTTGATGGTCCACAAGTAAAAATGTAGGCTACAGCATTTAATTATAACTTGCATAGTTTTGTTGATCTGGAGGTAGTAGGAGATAAAGTGTTTTGCTTTTTAAAACAACATTTGTTTTCTCTCCTCTGCATTCTGCAGTGATAATACATACAAACTGCCACAGCAGTCCCAGTCTATCCCAGATGGGATATAAGTACTCTATGAGAAAGTTAAGAGGTTTATGAAGTTCATAAAAGGTAGGAGTCAATATTAAGATGAGATTTACTGAAAGAAAATTATTTCAAAAGAATTCTTCCTTTTTAAATTTCACAATGCCTGTTATCCTTCAGTTGGTGGGATTTTTTGTGTTTTGCCCTGAATAGTCTATGTACAAAGGCATTATCTTTTGTTAAAGATCTGCTAGAGGTTAGGACTCTCATTTTACACCTGTAATATTAAGCTCTGTGAGATCTTTCACAAGTTTTTAGCATTGAGAGTTCTTTGTTCCTAATCTAACATCACTGATAAAACCAAATCAAGCCTTGATTCCAATTTAGATTGGATAGCTGCTACAATTTACCTAGCAAGACTTTTGAAGTGGCCTCCTTTTTTTGTTTATGGTTGAGTATCTGATTACCTAATTGAATTTTCTCAAGACCGTGAAAGCTAGAAGAAATGACAGTAAATATTAAGGATAAACAACCCAGTCATCCTTGATGTTATAATATGAATTCCTCTAAGTCCTTTGGCCTAACTCCTCAGCCTTCTTCTAAAAAAATACAAATAAAAAAAGGAGATCCTGTTAAGCATGATGACAACAGTAAGTGCAAATCAAAGGTCATATCAGACAGATGTAAAGGGGAACAGTGGATTACCAAATTAATGTCTTTGACTGTCAGACACTTGCTGACTTTCAGAATTATGTGTGCAACCTCACGCACAAAAATTCACTTCTGTCTCCAATACTTGGTTAGGCTTCATGTTTACAATCTTTTTAATAATTATTTGCTTGCTTTTAAGTTGCAGTTCTTGGCTGCGTGCTCATTCTCAATTTCATCAGTTTTGAGCCCTTACTCTCTCATTTCACTTCTCCCTTATCTCTTATGCATTCAACCTTTTGGTAGGTTGAATTTATGGACATGAAAACTCAGGAAAAATATATGGTCTCCATCTGCTAGTTCCGGTATGCCTCACAATTCCTTCTAAGCCAAGCTCCCACTGATGCTGATGAAGGATTATGCCTTGACACCATCATGACTGTGGAATTCAAACACAAGGAAGATCAAGTAAATGCAACGGGGGAATTGCGCTAAAAATTCAGGGATTGCCTTCAGTGATTTCTCTTTAGCAATTTTGTTTTGAGTAAAAGATATGTCAACTTTTAAGCTGTTTAATTGCCTTGGAGAAGTGTGACATGAATTGTTATACAAATATGGTTTTTTATGCGGAGTGAAAGTCTTATGCTTGTTGAAGAAACCCACAATGCATTACTTTGTTTTGAGAGTCTGAGTTCACATTTTTCACGAAGGCATACATACCTTTAGCAATGCAGGTTACTATCTCTAAAATATCTGTATGTCTTATGAGTATTTTGAGAAACTCTGAGCCAGGCTCATTTCTAACATAACTAGGGACAACTGCAATCTGCATCTGAGATCTTCATAGCAGGAGAGCAGAGAAGTACTGGCTACACTTACCTTCTATGGCAGCTTGGGGCACTATACTTAAAAGGCAGAAATGGGTATTTCACCACAGACTGTATCTTCAATACTGAAATGAGTGAACATTGAAAATAAATTGAGTCATTAGATATATTATTTTGTAGAATCATAGAGCAGTTTGGGTTGGAAGGAACCTTTAAAGATCATCTAGTCCAACACCCCCTGCAAGGAGCAGGGACATCTGCAACTAGATCAGGTTGCTCAGAGGCCCATCCAATCTGATCTTGCATGTTTCCAGGGATGGGGCATGTACCACCTCTCTGGGCAGCCTGTTCCTGTGTCTCACCACCCTTGTTGTAAAAAATATCTTCCTTATCTAGTCTGAATCTACCCTCTTTTAGTTTAAAATCATTACCTGCTACAGGCCCTACTAAAAAGTTTGTCCCTGTCTTTCTTATAGTCCCCCTTTAAGTATTGAAAAGTTACAATAAGGTCTTCCTGGAGCCTTCTCTTCTCCAGGCTGAACAACCCCAAGTCTCACAGCCTGTCCTCATAGGAGAGGTGTTCCATCCTTCTGATCATTTTTGTGGCCCTCCTCTAGACCCGCTCCAACAGGTCCATGTCTTTCCTGTGCTGGGGACTCTGGAGCTGGATGCAGTACTCCAGGTGGGGTCTCACCAGAGCAGAGTAGAGGGGCAGAATCATCTCCCTTGACCTGCTGGCCATGTTTCTTTTGATGCAGCCAGGATATGGTTGGCTTTCTGGGCTGCGAGCGCACATTGCTGGCTCATGTCCAGCTTTTCATCCGCCAGTATCCCCAAGTCCTTCCTGCAGGACTGCTCAATCTCTTCATCCCCCAGCCTCTGTTGACACTGGGGTTTGCCCCAACCCAGGTGCAGGACCTTGCATTTGGCCTTGTTGAACCTCCTGAGGTTCACATGGGCCCACTTCTTGAGCTTGTCCAGGTCCTTCTGGGTGGCATCCCATCCCTCAGGCGTGTCAGCCGCGCCACTCAGCTTGGTGTTGTCTGCAAACTTGCTGAGGGTGCACTTGATCCCACTGTCTATGTCATTGATGAAGACATTAAACAGTACTGGTCCCAATACAGACCCCTGAGGGACACCACTTGTCACTGATCTCCATATGGACATTGAGCTGTTGACCACTACCCTCTGGATGTGACCATCCAACCAATTCCTCATCCACTGAATGGTCCAGCCATCAAATCCACATGTCTCCAATTTAGAGAGAGGGATGTTGTGGGGGACTGTGTCAAAGGTCTTACAGAAGTCCAGATAGATGACATATGTAGCTCTTCCCTTCTCCTCTGATGTAGTCACTCCCTCTTAGAAGGCCACTAGATTGGTCAGGCAAGACTTGCCCTTGGTGAAGCCGTGCTGGCTGTCTCAAGTGTAATTTGAAATTACAAATAATGTAGCACTGTCGACTAACAACATTATTCTTTCTGTTTACTTTGATATGGTGTGGCACCTACATACACAGTAGACAACAATAGGTAATAACGCAAATGTTGTTGTAATCTTTCAGGAACGTCAGACAGGATTACCAGGAACCCTCTGTTCTCTTCTGGTGTAAAAATATGTGGAAGGAAACAAATTAATTCAATGACTCTGCCACTGTCGAGGATCAGCTGTTAAGCTGCATCTCTGCATCCTCTTTGTTTCATGTGACCAGCAGGGATGCAGGTACTGGCTGTCAGCCAGTCTGTCTGCTATGACCTCCCTTTGGGAACTGCATAGCATTTTCACGAAACTGGAATGATCACATTTTAATAGTGTTGGATTTGGGGGTATTTTTTCAAGTACCCTTTATCACAGTATTTCAGATTTCCAATTCCATTTAAAATAAGTTTATTTTAAAAGCTGATAACTTTTTCCAATACAATATTTTTTTCTAAAAGTACTTCAGTTCAGTTTGAGTTTACATAGAGTCATATTGAATAGAATCTTATTATAACAGGAAAATTCAAAAATAAATACTAAAGAGCAGATTTAGTCCAAATTTTACAGCAAAAGCCAGTGCAATATATTAGAAGCAGACTGTATTGTGGCAGACCTTTTGTGTTGCTGAGCAGCACTGAACCAAGTAATCTTGAAATCCACAAAATAATTCATGTGAATATGTGCAGCTGACATTTTCTAGCATCATCTTCATTGTGCATTGCAGTCAGGAGGCTGGTGATTGTATAAAATGTTCTGCTCTGAGTATAGGACTATAAAAGCTTTGAGGAATGTAATCGCAACAGCAAGATTAGAGTTTTGTTGGAAATAATTTTGCTAACTGCAAGAATTAACCTAGTTTAAACCATGGCATATTGAATTGCTGAAGTGCCCAGAACATGATCATCATCAGCATCATGCACTCTCATGCATCTCCTTGTTTCTTTTCTATTCAGTTTCTGTAAGGTCAGAGTGTCCTTTTTTCTTTCCTGTTTGTCTTGTGTCTCACTTCAGATGGGAAGCAAATAGATCTAAACTGGGTTGCCAGTATGTAAAGTGCCCTGCCTTTCTGCTACTGCTTTTATTTCTTCTGGGGTTTTAGCATAATTCACCATTGTTGTTGGCTTCCTCTGAAACCTCTTCTGCTTCATCCATTAAGTCAGAGGCCTGATGCTATCATTCTGTTAATTCTTAAATTTGTTGCTATGATACAACCTTCTTCTTCGCAACTTCGTCCTTCTGCAACCCCATCCTTAGTCTTTTTTCTCCATGAGTTTATAAAGTCCCTCTCTGGCAGTGTTGTCTCCTGCATGTACTTCCATTTCTCTGATTACTCTTGGACTCCTTTTGGCATCTGTTTTCCACTCCTGTCCTCATCCTCCAGTGGATGCCTCACCCCAGGTTCTAGCAAAGCACACCCCAGACACATCAAGGCAGAGATCCATGAGAATAAGTTTAAGCAAAGGTGCTGGCCATAGTCAGCAGATACTGAGCCCTAATTAAACAGCACATGTGATCCCAGATGCTGTATGCAGGGAAGTCCATATTGAAGTTATTGGGACCTCTTCTCAGGTAAGGAATTCAAATCTTTAGGACTAAAATCAAGATGGTAGAACAATAGATGCTTTTATGTAAAAGCAGCTACAAAGATTATGTTGCAACAGTAAGAACATATTTGCAAAACAGTATATGCATTGTATATCATTATAAAACAATATATTAAATTCTATCTTTAAATGATGTCTTTCTTTGCTTGAAGAGAGACTTAGAGTAACGTCATATTCTAATGAGCATACTTACGTTCAAGAAAGACACTGCATTGTACGAGCAAGAGTATGTCAGTATTTGTAACTGGTTTTGATAAAGTATGTCTATGAAAAAATCTTTACAATCCAATCATAAGTATTTTTAAAAATTAACAGTGATAATATCATGTGCTTTTTAGCTACATGGCGTAAAGCGTTCTCTGTCTCTGCAAATGATGTAAAGAATGTTCATTTGGCAGATTCGGGTATCTTCAAATAGATTAAAAAAAGGGGATCTTTCGAAGTGTCAGATTTGCATATCATCACAGTATTTTACAGTTGAAAACTAATAGCCAGACCTCAATTGAAATTTACTCATGTGGAAAAATATTGAAAGATCACGAGATGCATCAGCTAAAAACAAAATAATTGGACAGCATTTGTACATTTAATTGCTTAAGCTGTTTCATAAACATGAAGAGAGAATATTTCTAAAGAAAACAGCACTACCAAACTGTTAAGTATCAATTTTTAAATGATTATATTCTATCAAAGGTTGGATGCTCAGAAGCTCAGTTGTAAAACTTTACATAAAAATGATGAGTGAAATCATCCACAAATTCCCCAGACAAATAATTTACAAATTCCTCCTTGTGCTTAATTTTTCTCTGTCCTGTTTTGTAGACCTACATTGATGTCCTGGTTTTGGCTGGAATAGAGTTAATTTTCTTCTTAGTAGCTGGTGCAGTGTGTTTTGGATTTAGTGTTAGAATAATGTTAATAACACAGTGATGTTTCAGTTGTTGCTAAGTAGCGCTTACCCTAAGTTAACGATTTTTCAGTTTCCCGTGCTCTGTCAGTGAGGAGGTGTACAAGAAGCTGGGAGGGAGCACAGCCAGGACTACTGACCTGCACTAGCCAAGGGGATATTCCACCATAGGGCATCATGCTCAGTATATAAACTGGGGGGAGTTGGCTGGGAGGGGTGGATTGCTACTTCGACATTGGTCAGTGGGTGGTGAGCAATTGCATTGTGCATCACTTGTCTTTTCTTGGGTTTTACTTTTATTATTATTATTGTTGTTATTTTTATTTTATTATTAATTTATTTTATTATTATATTCCTTTTCATTACTATTATTGTTGTTGTTGTTATTATTACTATATTTTACTATATTATATTAAATGGTTCTTTTCTCAACCCACGAGTTTTACTTTTTTTTCCAATTCTTCCCATCCCACTGGGAGGCCAGGGAGTGAGCAAGCGGCTGTGTGGTGCCTAGTTGCTGGCTGGGCTTAAACCACAACAATTAATTATTGTATTTATATATATATTTACATATATGCCAAACTTTAAGAAAAAAGCACTTTAAGAAATGAAGTGTAAAGCAACATCTGGAGACAAAAGTGGATTTCATACAAGATTGCATCACAGCAAAGTAATTGTAGCCCTACAGATCTGGAAATCTCTTCATTCCATTTTCTCTGCCATGCTAGAATATAGTAATGCAATATATTCAATTTATTTAATTTAATCTTTTTAATAATTTAATTAATTTAGGTCTCCTACCACCTGATGAAGTGAGTAAATAATTCTTTTCTGATTTCACAAGTGACAAGAGAGTGGTTAAATTAAGTAAACCCTCTAAAGCAAGTCAACATCAGCACTGGTATCAAAACAATTTTTGTGGAACAGCTTTATGAACAGTTCCTTAGATTATATGTTTTGAGATTTTTTGATTAATTTGGATGCCTAACTATTTGAATGTCTGACCTGGAGAATGTTAAAAGAGCTTAGTTTCCAAAGCTCCTGCTGATTAGGTACTGTCAAGGTTTATTGTGTTTTCCCAAAAGTAGAGGCACCAAATGGCAATCACCTTGGAAAGGCTGAATTTTAGATTTCAGTGCTTCTTCTACATCTCACCTTAGCAACTTACTCATCTAAAGCCAGTGAATTGTCATATTTCTGGGGGGAAGGCACTACCATTTCTGTAATCCATGTTTTGCTGTCCTGCAGAATTTTTTGCATAATCACTGTTCGAGTTTATGAAGCACATGCAAAAACATGTACGTTTCTTGAATGTCTGCTGGTTCCTTATCTTTGTGTCTTTTACTGTGATGTTGTAGAGCTTGGATCATATGGAAACCTAAAATATTATGACACAATGACTGAAGAAGGTAAGAAATATTTTAGAATTGTTTGTATCAGCTTTTTTTGAAGCCCTTTAAGCGCCTTTTATGTGTTTATTTTTTCCTTCATTTTTCTTAGTCCTATTTTCAGTTTCTCCATTTTTTAATAACTCCTTTTTGCATGTCTTCATTGATGGCGCGATCAGTTATGGCTCCTTTTTCAGGTTTTTTTTTCTTCAGCATTTTGGTTTTGCTATTTCAGATAAGGAGATACAATGGAATGCTTTTATTAAAGAACATACATGCAAAAGCACACTTGCAAATTATAAGGCACAGTATAACACGGATTGTAGGTGCTTATTTTATACCATGTTTTACAATGCATTCGAGAAGATGAATTAATTTATGGATGTTCAAATCAGTCCGTTTGAGAACAATTATTAAGTGAATTCACTTTACTGTATTATTCAAAAGTAATGGATAAAGTTTAAAAACTAGGCATGACTATTCCTGGAGTATTAATTGTATGCTTAATTGCAATACAAAATTTATGCAATTTAAAATCCTGATTCTAGCAATACAAGAAGGAAGTAATTAGGGCCTGAATCAGGACTCAATGAAATCTTCAAAAATTTTTCTGCTGATTCAAAAGTGTTGCAGTTTATTGTACTAATTCAGGAAAGCAGTTAGCTATGTAGTAATTTTCCAGCACGTGCTTTCGGTCCTAGTGTGGTCAGCATTTCTGTAACTTGGAAGTTTCCCTGAACTGAGACCTGATTGTCTGTAGGATCAAGACCTCTTGTCCAGCTCTCTGATTACAATGCCAGACAGATTGTTTCATGAATGTTCAGTTTAATAATTAGTGGTGGTGTGTTCAAGGATCGAGATAAGCTTGAGGCCTGTAGAAAACTTAGCTGTCTATTCCTACTTGGTTTTCACGTTGGGAATATAAGTCAAATAGCTTAATTCTCTGTTTTTAAAAACACAGTTATTTTCTAGTTTAGATTAATCTTGAAGTTAAGAAGGTTTTAAGAAAAACCTTCATTATATGACTTACTCATGATCTTCCTCCAGGGGAAAAAAAAAAAAAAGTCATAACTTCTCACTATTTCCCACTTTTGGTATCTGCTGTTGATACTCAAATTAACTGTACTATTCTGGGGCTGGCTGTAGGACACAGGTCCTTCCACCTTTGTGCCTGATGTTACAAGATGCTCTTTTCTTCTGTAGCAGGCGTGAGCTCATAGGGCAGTCTTGCCCTCCGTTGCCCAGATTCACCATCTGATTCACAGGGATGGCACCAATGTAAGAAAAGATGTCTGACAGGAAATTTTACTGGGCAAACAATGGTGTTTATGTTGTTTAAATACACCTCTCAAGCACCTGAAATGAGTAGTTAACACAAGCCATTCAGATATGGCTACCAGAGCTAAAGCTTTTGCAGTATGTCTCATCTCAGTCTTCATTACAATCAAGATGTAAAGGTCATTTCTCATTGTAGCCTCAGAGTTGGGTATGTTAAAGTTTTTAATTTTTTATGCTGAAGTATTAAACCTACCACTTCAAAAGTAGTCACTTCTGATATTCATAAATACTCTATTGACAGTTAAATGTAGCTATTTGTGGGAAAATACTCGTGCAAGTATGATACATACAATATATGTATATATTAATACTGTGCCTATGCTTAAGTAATGCTGTTGATATTCAATGTCATCTCAGAAAACACTCCTCATGAATAAATAATCCAGGACCATACTGTAGCAATAGCAAAAATCGAGTAGCAAAAATCTTCCAGTAGCAAAAATAAGAAAGAAAACTCTTTGTCTTTAGGAATATTAACACTGACAAGAGTCTATGATAGTTTACCTTTTCAGATACAGCTGTCCTCATTGTTTTCACATGTCTTTCACAAAGCAAGTAATGAATAGTATCTTAGAAGCTGTATTTAGATCAAAGTGTGCTGTATTTTGAACTTTCTGTTTGGATTTTCAAAAGTATAATCACTATCACTCTGCATCACACTTATTTGCATTATCCGTTTTCCTCTTTCTCTTCCTTTTTTGACTGAGCTTTTTATGCCTTTTGTGCAGAAAGTTAGTCACAGGAACATGTAACCCCAGTTACAAATCCATGGATTTTTTTCTAATATAGTCCATTGTTGTCTCCAGGTCCTCAAACCCCGAGTGCAGAGAGGTAGCAAATCTTTCAGTCGTCTGGTGGAGAAGCACAGGCATATCTATTCTTGTTGCTACATCAGAACAATCAGAGACAAAAAGTAATGGTTAAGTTGCAATACACATTCAGATATAGCCTCGTGGCCAGAGGGCCATTGTGCTCCAGGTCTTAGAAACTGATGTCTATTGTTTTGTTTGCTCCTATTTGGTCTGAAAGTGACTTTAAATTAATTGGAGATTAGTCAGGCCCAACTGGGAGAGAAAATACACCCTACCAGTTGGGAAGAGACCTTCACAGTAATCTGGTGCTGTCAAGTAACCTCCACGAACAGCCTATAACATGACAAAACTGCATGTTTTTATTTGATGCTTCTGCAGGATTTTAAAGTTAAAGGAGAAAGCACATGAGGGGGATTTCTGGAATTGATCAATTGTGACCCACTAGTTGCGTTCCACAGCTACCCATGGACAGGACTGGTAGGTACAGTTCAGATTGATCAACAGCCACAGATTTGATATCTTCAGGCTCATGAAAGCTTGGCTATAGCTGCATAGATGTAGTAATCGGCATTTGATCAGAGACTGAAAACTAGACAAATGGTTGAATTTTTTAAACTAGTGAACTTCTGAAGATAAACTATTTTCCTGCCAAATCAAAGGCTTTTCTGACTTAGGGAATCTGTAGTCTGCAGTTTAGACTGTGGTCAAAGGATTGGGTTTTTAATATATCCTTGATCAGGAGGAGAATCTCTGCCAGCTGATGCCAGCTGGAGTTACTCATGAAGATCAAGGCATATCTATGTTATACAATACTGATTTGTTTGCATATATTCAAATAAAACCAATTTAGTTTTAAGCTACCTTCTTTGCTAATCACCTGGCCTTGATTTGTTCCTTCTACCCCATCCTTTGTAAATTAGAATGAGCTGCAAAATCTGTCTGAGTTCAGCAAATTTAGATTAATTAAGAATTTTCCGTAACAATCTATCCTATTTTGGGTCCAGGGAATCAAGCATTTTCATTCACCTAAACTATCATGATGCCAGATGGTGTGAAAATTACTCTTAGGTAGTCAAACCCATAGTACATGGGACTGTTAAAGAGGGAACATAAGCTGCTACCTACTCCTAGAAATAAGAACAGTAACATAAAATTCCTATGGATTATTTAATACCCCACCTAAGGATGAGAAAAAAGGCATGAGGGAAGATCTGAGCCTAAGATGGGGCTTTCTGTATATTTCAATGACTTAGAAATATCCTGAGCTGGTCCTTTTTCCTAGTGGCTCTGTGCTTCCCCTTCGCTGAACAAGTTTTGATTTGGTTTGAAGGAGGAAAATGGCAGGGAAAGGGAGAGAGGAGGCATAACTCTGCCGCCTTTTTACATCTCACTGTCTTCATGCAGGCTAGTACTACTGCTTTCCTTAGTTTCATGCTTTTGATAGTTGATATTATGTCTTTTAATCATTTTCTCACACTATTTGTTACCTACACTGAGTGAACCAAATGGAAGGTAATGATGTAAAACAATGTAAGCTGAACCATGCATGTACTGAGAAATAAAAATAAAGCAAAATACAGTTTCCATTTCAAATGTTGAGGTTAATTTCCATGACAGTGACTTATAAGCGTGGAACAGTCTCCTGAATGAAGCGATATAACTTACAATGTTAAAAGTCAGTGTAAGAAATACTTCCTAAAGATGGGAGGAGGCTTTTGGAAATGTGAAAAAAAATTGAAGACAACTTCAATTAAGCTAATCTAAAACAGTGTGAATCTCTGTGGAGACATTTTATTTTCAGTTCAATAATGGCTCAAGTTTCTCTATTAAAAAATGTAAACCATTTCAAACAAACTCAAACCAGAAGACTAGGATATCCTTACAGAATTCTGCATCACTTTAATTAAACTTTTTAAATTGAACCTTAAATTAAAAGGTCCTACACCATCCTGAAGTAGGGGGCGACATGGATGGTTCGACAGATATTTTTCAGAAAATGTCTCAGCTGCATCATTTGCATCACTTACAAAAAATGCATTTGTGTATTTGGGGTATCACAAGCCAAATTCTCAAACGTATGAAGCTGAGTTGGAGTCTGAAACGTAAAGCAATCCTTTAGCAAACTGGTATACATATTGTATGAAAATTATGCAGGCACCTTTCAGTATCTACACATGCTTCTGGATAAGCACTTTTTAAATGCCCAAAGTGTTTCAGAAGAAGTTAGGAACAGACTTGACTCATAGCATTTCAGCTTAAAATATTTGGAAATATGATTTGCGTTTTTCCTCGTTTTTGCTTTCTCTTATCTGATATCCCAAGTAATTCCCTTTGCTCTCTCTCTTTTTCTTTCTTTCTTTAACTCTTTCCTTCTTCTTCCTCTTCTAACTAAAGTCTCTGCCATTGACCCTATGCACTGAAATAATGAGATGGCTTGCTATTTATGATTGTGTTCTATGCTTAGATACTGTTCTGCAGGCAATTTTACTCTAGGTACCATGTACCAAAAAAGATAATCTTTGCAATGTATTGTGAATGGCTAATTATTTTTTTGGAGCATGATCTGTTTGTGAAAAGATAGGGGCTGCTGAAAGGACAGTACTGCTTATTAAATCTTTGTGGTATTTTTATTACTTTCCAAGTGATTTGGTGTTGATGAATTAATTCCAGTTCCCAGCACATGATAGCTGCTCTTCCCTGTGGACTGTGCTTATGCTTCTTCATATACAAAAGTGTTGGTACAGGGGTTTGAAGCTTCCATTCGTGAGAAGGGAAGAGAGGATTTCTTTCTTGACTAATGATTTATTATTGTGTATCTTTATTTTAGCTTGGAAACAGTGACTGTTATCCAACTAACCGAGTTCATTCATGACTTCTCACTGTGACTTCCCACTGTTAATCAATTATACGATTCCATTGAAATATCTTTTGGTCTTAAGCCTACACTGTTTTTGCTGCAGGGACACCAACAGTTTTCAATGTTTTTTTTTAACTGGAGATGAAGAATTAAAACAGTCTTGGGCCCTGTATGGTAATAGTGTTCTTAATTAGAAGTGTACTGTACTATAGCCACCAGTTATACTTTTAAAAAAGATAAAAAAAGACTTGAAGAGCAATAGCAGTGAGGATAACAATAAAGAAAGGCAGATACATCATCTTTCTACACAACATAGACTGCCATAAGCTGCCCAAAGAGTCCTTACATATTAAGATCAACCAATGTAGAGGAAGGAGTAAATAAATTTCACTTAAAATTTGCCGTCTTTGACATTGCCTAGTTTTAGTATGTCATTTGGACTCAGTGGTCAATAAAGAGTGACAGAACCTTGGACCTATCTTGGGACAGGATGAGTTGCCCTGGAGACAGTCTAGATGATCAGCTGCATGGTTAAACTCATGGGAAACAAAAAACACCTGGCAGGTTGAGAAGAAAATTTGCCTTTGAGAAGCTGGTATGGAAATCATGTATTCTGGAAATGTTTGCTTCTGCTTCTGAAGTATCTGTGGAAGTCACAGGCACACAGCTGAGTCCAACATGACAAAGTCGACCACAGTCACCATGATGCAATATATAAGTTTATCTGAAATTCTGTGTTACTGTATTAATAATTGAGACCTGAAACTGTTTGTGTTTGCTTACAGTATCTTTATTCATCTATATTTATCTTCTGTTTAGGCTGAAATCCTACACCAGCACTTTTATAGGTGGAACTTTACTGACTGCTTCTGAAGAAAAATAATAGCTTTTGTTTTCAATTTCTTGTTCAACTTATTGCTGAGTTCTGAGAATAGAAAAAAAAATATGTTTTTATTTCCACTAAAAAAGAAAAAAAGGATATCTGAAAACATCAGATACTGTTTAATAATATGTTTGCTGTTTGAGGAGGGATGGAAATAGATTACTGGCACTGATTTATGGAGCCTAAGCTATGGCAAAGAAATTTTGCTTCTCAAAATGGCTGCATTTTAATAATGACAATGCTTTCTTTTAGGAAAGTTCAAGGAAAGGGCCTCAATTCTGCATAAGATTGCCAAAAAGAAGTGCCAGGTGGAAGACAGTGAAAGGCAAAATGGAGCTGCTAATCATGGTGAGTGCAGCAGTACAGATTTACCACCTGTTCCTGAGGGCCTTTTTCACTATTTTATTTTGCTTGAAAGTCCTTAGGGATTAATTTCTCATTCTACTTCATTTATGCTACCTTAGTAAAAATATTCTCATTCCTTATACAAAATAGTATGAAAATTACGGACAGGACAGGAGTTAAGTGCAAGAAGAGAAAGTCAGTTAAGGCATGTGGAAAGCCTCCCGGCAGGGTTGAAAAGGAAAAGCAGTGCTGATTTTGGATATGTGTTGAAGTGACAGAAATAGAGAGACAAAACTTACTCACAGTTTATATGTCCATATTTAATGAATTTATTGAGCTGCTCTGGGAGAACATGTGTTTTATGTGGTATCACCCTTGTCACAAAAAGAAATAACCTTCATATTTAAGATTTGATTTGTCTATCTGCTACTTGCTGAGAGTCATTTAGGCCCATCTATGCTAACTGTGCAAAATTAGCTTACTGTGGTTCTCAGTCAAGGGTAAGAATTTGTATTTTAGTTCAAAAGTTCCTATACTAAAAGAAAATCTGTACTATGTCCTGTTTCCTCTACCTCAGCATGTTCTCTGCATTAGAAAACCAGATGCAAATGTGTCTGATAAAAGCTGAATCATTTTATTAGCTGACACTGTTTCTGACCTTGTGCTATGTTTAGATACTATTTGCTTCCAGAATCAAGCAGTTGGATGGGACAGTCTGTTAATAAACCATAATGCTGGCTGTGGGGTTAAGAGACAACACAAATGCACTGAAATAATTACAGATAGCCTGGCACTCACACATAGTGGCTGTGATCTCAGATTTTTAATTTAGAAGAATCTCAGGGTAGCAGTAATGTAACTAGACAGCTGTATTTACTTCTGTGCACAAGAGCATACCATAAGGCATGTTGAACTTGAGTTAAGACATTTCATATTGCTATTCCCCGTAACTTTATATTGTCCAAGGAATTTTTGGTCATTGACATTTTTATCTAGTACATACTTAAAGACATAATTACTGTTTAGAGAATTTCAAGATAGTCAAAGTAAGAATAAATTTGAATAAATTTGGCATCAGAAACCGAAGGAACAATTTTATCCCTTTAATTTCTGTAGAAGTTTAGCACAAGGACTATGGGATTCTGTTTTAAAGATCATCCTCTGTTATTGGATGCTATTAGACCATCCGTTTACTCTTTTCCCACATTTTTGCATGAGAAAGAGCATGATTACAGCTTGGAAGTAACTTTACTAATTGCAGTGGTTTCTGTGTTATAAAAGTTATATCTTGTTGAATATATCCCTTCACCTGTAAGTGCAACATGTTGCATTCTTTAATGTCTGGGAAGAATGCAATATGTCATTTTTTACCTGAAGTATTAAGCTCAGTGAGTTTAGTTTAAACAAAAAGCACTGAATATTGCAAAGAATGTCAATTTTTCTAGGACATGAGTACCAGTAGAATAGTTTATTCAAATGCAAGCTCACTCATAAGAATTTTATTCAAAATGTGTACTAGTCAAATGGAAGACAGAATTTTTGTCTCTCTCTTAAAGGCAGATGTTGGTCCACCTTCAGTATTTGATGATTTACTCAGACTGAATATATCACAGCAGTTTCACTAACAGATTTGTTACTTAATATACTGTTCTGTTGTTTTCGCACTCTTATTTATGGATGATGCCACAGAAAAAAGTGCAAAAGTGGAAGTTGCAGTAACACCACCGAGTGATTCAGGACCAGTGCAGAATGGAATCGCCCATAACGTTGAAGAAGAGGTTAATGTCTTTTTTATTCTTCTTTTTATTTTTATATTGGTAAATATATTGCATGCTTGATTGGGCTTTTCAATGATAGTATATATCTTAATAGCAAGAAGCTGTTAATATGAACTGTCTACAATATATTTAATCTTAATTTACAACTGAACCCAGTGTGTGGTTTGCCATATATAAAAGCCCTTCTCTTGTGCCCCTGCCCTTCAGTGTAAGGTAAGATGGTAGTCTGGAATGTATTCTTTTAGGAAATGTATTTTTACTTATCAGATAAGATGTTCACAGCCCTAAATGTAGCTAATGGAAGTTGCTTGTCTGATCATCACATTGCACAAAACCTGTTCTCCTAAGAGGGTAGCATGTCATGTTGTGCTTCATGGGATAGTTAAAAGTAGTTCTAAAAGAGGAGTTATACACAAACTTCTTCCCCATCTTGCCTTCTGTTATCTTGATACAAAAAACAAATTAAGCTGAAGGAGATATAGTATACTAGTGTTTCTATGTTTCTTGTTTCTTCTATGTTTCTATGTTTCTTATTGCATATGGTTAAAATTTGCAAAAGAAGTAATTAAACATTTAAATGTATTTATTTTAACATATACCTTTTGTAAATAATTAATAAGTGCATAACTGTGTCTAACTTGCACAGTGGCTACTGAAATAGCTATACAGTTGAGCTAGCTTCTTTCTTAAATAAGTGGTAATTCTCAAGAGTAGCTGACTGAAAAAATTGGCCCTGCCAGGCCCTTTTTTAATATCTTTTAATTTTTTTAAAATTTTGTTAATAACACCTCCATCCCAAGCAAGCAAACAAGTGGAAAATTGCTGGTGAATAGATTTTGCTAAAATTGCACACCGCTCTTTTAGACTGAAACAGCAAAACCTGCATAGAAAGTCTTGTTAAAAGTAATCCTTGACACAGAAGCTTTTATAATGGTTTTGTTTGTACAGTTTACTTCTTAGCTTTGTCCTTAGGCTATAGTGACAGAAGAAAGGTACTTGCACAAGAAAGGCAAGAGATGGCTGAGCAGTGGTCTATACCATAACATGAGCTTCCCCTTATTAAAATTGCATGAGCTGTGTCGCATTTACATACAGCAAAATCGTGCACAAAAGGCAATGGCCATGTTTTGTTTTGATTCATCCCAGGTTTAGGTTTTGATATTTTAGTTGCTTTCACTTATTTATCATTTAACAAAATTGTTAGTCCAAGAGATCATCTTGCCTTTTTCATGACCTGAGCAATATCACTGTAGGTGAAATTATTTCCTTGAGAGGTTCTGCAAGCCACAAGAAAAATTAGAAGTGGTGTAGAAGTAACAGAATGTGTTTATGTCTGTTGACTGCTTCCTAAACACAATTATCTCTCACAAGGAGCATAATTTATACTGAAACATACTTATAACAGGGAGAGGGTATCGAATTTTTTCTGCAAGACTGGGAAAAAACACTGCAATGTATAGTAGGGTGAGTCTTTTGGAGAAGATTCTGTTTGCTTCACACAGCTGGAGGTGGAGAAATGACAAGATGATTCTGGCCAGCTGGTTTGTTAGTGCACCAAATATTGGCAGATAGCTTTAATTCTTCACTGTTTGCAGATAATTTTGTCTCTGGGAACAGAAATTGAGAATCCAAATCAAGGATCTAAAAGAGATGGGTAGTTTTTGATATCCTGAATGATCAGTAATGATAATGAGTCTCCCATGGAAAGGAGAACATTAAATTACATTTTCTGTTAATCTAAGTTGTTCAGACTGACATGCTACTTAAAGATCCTTGTCAGCCCAACAAGCATTACTCTTACATAAATGAGATGAGTAGAATCTATGTAATAAAAAATCTCAGCACGGCACTTCAACGCTCAACATTTTAAGGTAAGGAAAGATCAATTTTCAGATCCATTTGGATCCTGTTCTGACAGTCCAACCTTATCATTGCAGTGAAATAGGTCTTTAGACTATTTTTTACTTCAGAAAAAAAAACCAAAACCAAAATCCAAAGCAGAGTGGCTTTTAGACTTCTGTTCTCAAAGGTCAATAAGGGATGACATAGCCTGGTGTAACCTGTTAAGGTGTATGTAAATCAGTCTGTGGGATGTGTGAAAACGCTAATAGACTCCAACAGAGTTCAGTAGCTTAAGAAGGAAACTGGTCTTGCTTTGTAAGATTTTTTTCCACTGAGATTGTTCAGTCAAAACAATGAAAGAAAAGCAATCTTAAGCAATCACATCCCACAGCAATGTCCATATGCTATCATTTTGCATTGTAATGAAGCAGCTTCTAAGCTTGTTCAGAAATCTGCAAGGTCAGGCAGCCTCATCATTCAAGACGATAGTTTCAATTTCAAGCAACTGCAGTGTAAGGAGGGAAAACTATTGCAAGAATACATTACTCAACAATGTCTTCCTCTCATCTCCCTTTAGACATTTTAAACTTTCAGTGAGGCAGGGTTTGGACATTCTGAAAAACTATTGTGCTGTATCAGAGGTGGGATACATTATTTATCCTTATCCAAATGCCAAGATGGAGCAAGCAGGGAGGTTTGTAACTGATGGAGGAGTGATTCTGCAGATTTAGCTCCATCAGTCTGAAAGAAAAGATTTTAGGTGTCTGCTGTCACGATAAAAAATAGCGATCTCCTAATAACATTTTGGATATTCCCATACTGGGTTCCTCCCCAGGGGCGTTTCTAATTTTTTCATCTTCCAGTGATAACCTGACAGCTGCTGCTATATCAGGCTGCTTCAGTTATTGATATACTGGCACCTATTTTGTAATTTAAAAGTATATGTTGGAATTTTTGAAAAGTTGTAATAAAAATAGCCTACTCATCCATGTAACAAATAAATAGTCTCTGTGATACTTAGGACCCTACTTTGCTGTGAGGTTCACTGCGTACTCTGTACTGTACAGGGCCCCTTCCTCAATGTATTGCCTAGCTTTTTGTTCACAGCTTCCTGATACACGTACCCAAGCTGTGGCGCCGCTCTAAAGCTAAGACTGGGCTATTCAGTTTCCTTCTGCTTTGTATATTGACTTCATGGACACTTACAGGATTACTCCTTATTTATAGAAGTGTAGGCAATGACAGAATCACATTCATAGCATTCACGTGACCTTTTTCTTTGGTGAAGATTAGAATTTGAGGAAGGGAAATCGGTCACTGCCCTCTCAAGCTTTCTTTCTAGCTTTTCTAAACTTTGTGCAGACACTATGTACCCCTAGGAAATAGCGTATCTTCAGACACAATGGTATCAGTTCTAAGAGCAGCTCTGTTCAGGGAAGTAATACTGAAGGCACTGGATAGTATGCCAGCCAGTCCTCATCAACCGTTTCTCCTTCTCGTTCAAAAACTCACTCATTAAAGCTGAGCAACAAGAACAAACTCATTACAGCTCAGTCTTGACCTACAAATGGTCTTGAATTTTGATCTTTTTGTGAACAAATATTCTCCATTTTTCACTGAGAGCATAATTTTCTGCTGTTCCGTGAGTAACATTCAATCCAGTGGCTTGAATTTTTCATGATTTTTCCTTACTCCAATTCAAAAAGAAGTGCTGTAGTGTCAGAATTTGAAAATATAGTATAAAGTTGCTTCTCTCCAATTTTCCTTTTGTATATGACCAAAGATACAGTTTTGTGATCCATAAGTGCTGTTTAGAAAATCTCTTAAGAAAACTTACCATTAGCGCCTCCATGTCCCAGTGATGGTCATTTAGAACTCAGAAAATTAAAGACACCATCCATCCTGAGGAACCAAGCTGCAAATATGCCTTTGGAGGAAAAATGTTGTCCTAAAAAACGTGGGCTGGGAAATGGGTGTACTCACATAGCAGGTGTGCTAGTTCTGGCTGGGTTAGAGTCAATTTTATTCATAGTAGCCTGTATGGGGCTATGTTTTGGATCTGTGACCAAAAGAGTGTTCAATAATACAGGTATGTTTTAGCTATTGCTGAGCAGCATTGACACAGAGTCAAGGCCTTTTCTGCTTCTCACCCCACCCAGCAAGGAGGCTGGGGGGGCACAAGAATTTGGGAGGGGACACAGCCGGGACAGCTGACCCCAACTGACCAGAGGGATATTCCATGCCATATGACGTCATGCTCAGCATGTAAAGCTGGGGGAAGAAGAAGGAAGGGGGGGATGTTCAGAGCTATGGTGTTTGTCTTCCCAAGCAACAATTATATGTGATGGAGCCCTGCTTTCCTGGAGATGGCTGAACACCTGCCTGCCCATGGGATGTGGTGAATGAATTCCTTGTTTTGCTTTGCTTGTGTGCACAGCTTTTGCTTTACCTATTAAATTGTCTTTCTATCAGCCCATGAGTTTTCTCACTTTTACCCTTCTGATTCTCTCCCCCATCTCACTGTGAGGGAGGTGAGTGAGCAGCTGCGTGGTGCTTGGTTGCCGGCTGGGATTAAACCATGACACAGGTCATCAAGTATTCCTTAAATGTGTTTACAGTGAGGATACAGAAGACATGCATAGGGATCTAATTCTTTCTCCTCCATTGTCAAGTTCCATTATGGTCTTCATACTTTTCCCTCTTGCAAAACAAGCATAGTCATATTCATGTTTTTTCTTACTTTTCACTGGTGCAGATTATGGTGCCTGGGTCTAAATCCCTATACACAAGCATTTTACTAATACGAAGTTCTGTATTGGAGTTAGAATTGTCTGAAAGTAAGTACATTAAAATGTGTATGTTCCACTAGCACAAAGAGAATATGCAAAAAAATCCATCTTATAAAACCCCTACTCTTTTAAAAGTACGATGTTGAGCAAAGTACTGCTGTGAAAGGAAGGTCTCAGGCTAGACTGCAAGAATGGGGAAAAAAATAGCTTTTATGTTGTAATTTAATTTTCATATATTTGTAAATTAAACTTCTTCTTAAAAGAGCATAATACTCCAAATGCCATGATTTAGTTTTTCCTTATATCTCTCCTGGTTTCTTTAGGGTTTTTTTGGTCATCTTTATATTTTTTTCCAGACTCTTATTCTTTCCTCCATTCCTTTTTCAATTGCACAAGGCTCAAACACTACACAAGACAGAGTCGAAGACACTGTCAGTCAATGACTTTTCACAAGATTTCATGAACTAGGTGAATTTCACTTTATTTCCTTTTCTTTTTTTTTTCCTTTTAATTTCTTCATTTGTCTCATCCAAACTCCACTGTCTTGCTTTTCCCTTTTTCCCAGGCCCTTAACTCCATTCTTCTTACTCTATTCTCCTGCAGGAAACCTCATCTGTCCTCTTGCTAGCCCAAGCTCTTCAGCAACAAGATAAGCTCTGTCCTGATGCTTCTTGCAGAAATTCAAAAAGGCTGTCCAGAAAGTGTCCCCAGCAACCCAGTCATTTGTCCCAGATAGTTAAGACTCATATAATCCCACTCCCACTGTAAGGAGCAGCAGATCTCCTACACTTTGATAAAACTAGGATCCTCAGCTGAGAAGGACAGATGGCTATGGTCTCCTTCCCAGCCCCTAACCAGCACAGCAGGGAACAATACCTCCTCCCACCATAAGTCTGTAAGACATTCCTGCTTCATTTGCAGCCAGAAATTGCTTTCCCTCCTGCTGGATATTGCATCTTCCTTGGGGATTTTGTTCTACTTACAGCATTCTGTCTCTTAACCTTTAGCAGGTTGACACAAAGGAGAAGGCTGTTATATAAAACTTCATAGAGTGGTACCAAGAGTGTATGAGAAAATGAAGGAAGACTAAAAGGACACTGACTATCTCATTAAATGTTTTATAGGGTACCCTTCAGAGAAATGATCCTTCTGAGAAGTCAAATTGTCGTCCCTGCTCCCCGCCCCCCCTTCTTAACAATCATTTGATTGTGTTCAGTCATATACGTTTTAACCTGTGGCTTTCTTAAAAATAGCTTCCAATCTGAAGATAACACCTTTTCTTCCCACCTACACACACACATGCACACACACGCATATACACACGCGCATACATACCCATACACACACTTTTACCTGTTTCCATGGAAACCCCACTGGAAAATGTTTACATGCCAACCATGTCAGAGATAACTTTTCCATGAAAATATACAGCAACTTGTATGTTGTAGGAAAATGCCACAAATGCTTTATTGTTTTCGTTGGATGTAACCCGCTTACCTGGGCAACAGTGTGGTAAAGCATGTTTTGCCTTCCCCACCAAAGAGCGGCAGCACGGTGTGCTGTGTTTCAGGACAGAGCCCCTGGTGGGGACAGATCTCCCCTGGCCTGGAGTACTCACTCTGTTTGCATCAAATTAGCATGATGTGAATCTGAGTAGCATTGTGTTCTCTGCCTCAGGCTATGATTCTGGGCTATATTAAATATTTCTGTTTCATAGCAAGAGGGTAGAGGTGATTAGACCAGCCTTTGTTGTAAGGCCATTATATATTCCAGCATCCCTGGGATTTGTTTGATTGATCATTAAAAATAAATTTTCCAAAGCCCAAACGTTTTTTTTCAGTTGCCACACTCAGTCTAAAGTAAATGCCTGCGTCTTGTTTGCCTGTATAGCTCTTTGTAAATTAATGAGAATGGCACTGCCATCAAAAGGGATTGATCTTTATTTTCCCAAGGCTTCTCAGTTGCCTATTCCACATTTTCTTCTGCTGTATACCAGTTTGCCTTACTTGAAAACTAGGACAGTGAAAAACAGCATGAAGACAAAGGCTTATTTTTCAGATGTATCTCCATCACACCATAGCAGTTACTTCTCCTGGTGGGCTGACTGCAGTTTTGACTATTACATTCTGAGTATTTCTTTTCAAATTGCCTGAAGAATGCTGGCAGTAACATGGGCATAAAAAACTGCATATAAGCTCCAGGAGCTCTGCTTTCAGGTATTTGTGTAAAAGCCCAGGAGGATATAAGCAGTAATAGCAGCATCTGGAGCAAATACCTACTTGAGCCTCACTCCTTCACATAGGCTCCACCACAAAGGTAGCTCTTCCCAGTGAGTTCACAGTGCAGAGAGGGTTAATACAAATTAGCTGCCCTAAGAAGCGTATCCATATATACAGAATGCATTCTGAAAGCTCAGGGATTTAATTTTACTCCCTGCTTGAATTTTACTCAAGAATTCATGAGGAAAGACATTGCGTTCTGTCTTAACTACCCATAGAAATTGCATACTACTGTACTGGCTTACTATCTCACCTTCTTTCACATACTTTTTTTCCGGATGAGAGGTAGGACAAGATAAATGCGCGATTCAAGTTACAGACAAGAAACAGAAAGCAGAGACTTGAGGCTGTTCATAGTAGGGCTCCAATTGCCTTTGTCCTCTGCCTTTCTAGTGAAATAAATTAATGTGAGATTTGCTATTCTAAAGAAGAAAATCCGTCTCAGTTCTTAAAATCAGTACTTACCTCTGAGACAGGCAACATTTTCAGACATCATAATTTTTTCTTGATGCACTCACTGTGAGAAGTTGGGTTGTACAGAGCTCTTCATTTCCGAGAAAAAAAAAAAGCTCAGCAGTCTTTTGCAGCACTATCAGGCAAAGAAATAAATTGCCTTTTTATAGATGGTACAATATCTGTACTTTAGCATAAGCAAATTGAGCTGCAGATAGTTCCTATCTGCAGTTTTCTTTCCTCTGGAGTCCTAATGCTAATTCTGTATTGACTAATGATATCAGAAATCAAAATGCACAAGAAATGTACAACCATGAGAATTTATAGCTCAGCTCTTCAGCTGAGTTGGGCTAACAGAATAACCCTCAGAATATAATTCATATGCTGTAGCTGTTACACAATACAGACTAGTTGGTAAATAGTGGCAGATTCAGTATTGCAGCTAAGTTTGAGGTGGGTCATTGTAATTGTTTTCCATTTTGTCCTACTGTCAGGAAACAGGTATAAAAATGTAGTTTGATGTTGTGCCAGAAAAACAACTGTTTTTCCTAAGATCACATGAGCATAAACATCCATTGAGATGATTTTCTGATGTTTGCTAGAAGTAGTGACTACATTGTGACTTTGGCAGATGGAGTTTGCTATAAGCTGTTGTTTATAAACAAAAGAGTTATTGACAAAATGTCACCATATGTTTATATTGTTTATATAATGTGAAACACACCATCGTTTCCTCTGTTTGGAAGAATTTTCTTGGGAGACTGGGAAAAGTTGTCTGACCAGTCCTGAGCAAACCACTAAGAGGTTTCTGTGGATTACAGACAAATATTAGATAGAAGTTCTTGGATGAAGAACTTGTGAAGGATGGAGCATCCAGAGATTTGGTACCTTTTTCATTGTTTGTAATGAGTTACATAGAAGAACTGAAGTAGCAAGAAGAGGGTTATGAATATGCATAGATTGGTTTACAAGAAAAGAATATTTGTTACAGATGTATAAAAGAGAACACAGAGCGAAACAACATTTCTAATCTTATTTTTTGAAAATATGGTATCATAACTGTATTTTTTGTAGTTTAAAGATGTACCTCATTAACCCTGGTAGAATATGCAAAGGGAGCATTTTCCTATTAGAGAATTAATTTGGTTATAATTATTGATTAATATGTACTAGGGTACTACATCCATCCCATCTAGGCGTGAGTATACATGTGATATTCAGCACTGCAAATGTATATGTAACAAAAAGACAGTCCCAAGCAAGAAAAAATGAGGATACAATAAATAAAAGACTGGAAAGAATTATGACAGCTAATGAGAATTTCATAGAAACACATTAATGACTATTATGTATGAAGATCTAATGCAGCTTACATCTAAACCTTTAATGACCGATTAAGGGATCAGTAGCAAAAGTAGTTTTCTCCTTTATCCTTCCACTTCAAGAAATGATGAGGGAAGAAACAGGAAGACCCAGCAGATCAATAACTGGCTCTGAGACTGGTGTCACTGGCAGAATGTTGTGGGTTTTGATCATGGGTTGGTCTACATGACACCAGGCCTGCTGTCAATAGACATGGTATACCTGTCTCAAAGGGGGAAAAGGATCTTTGCCCAGGAGTTAGCTGGGCTCATTGAAAGAGCTTTAAACTAGATTTGAAGGAGGAAAGGGATAAAACCAGGCTCACTAGAGATAAGCCTGGGGTTGGCACACCAACGTTTGAGGGATGGACAGTGTGCTAACAAGGTCCTTCAGTCTACTCCACAATGTGCTGAGTACACTGGAGGACATTTGAAATGTCCCTGTACTAATGCACACAGCACCACAGCCATCTCAGTGGAGGTGGGGGTGGAGATCCACACAGCATCAAAGATGTAAGGGTTGTCAATGCATTAGAAACCACTGAAGCACCTGGGAACAGTCACATAGGAATTAGGGCTTCTCCTCCCAGAAAGGTGGCAGGATCAATAGCCCAACTGAAGTGCATCTACACCAGTGCATGCAGCATGGGCAACAAACAAGTTGGAAGCCATTGTGCAGCAGGAAAACTATGATGTAATTGCAATCATGGAAAAATGGTGGGATGACAACTGGAATGCTGCAATGGATAGCTATAAACTCTTCAGAAGGGATAGGCAAGGAAGAAGAGGCTGTGGGGTGGCCCTGTATGTTAGGAAGTGTTTTGACTGTCTGGAGCTTGATGATGGTGATGAAAGGGTCGAGTGTTTATGGGTAAGAATCAAGGGAAAAGCCAATAAGGCAGAGATCATGGTCTCTGTTACAGACCACCCAACCAGGATGAAGAGACAGATGAAATATTCTATAAGCAGCTGGGAGAAGTCTTACAATTGCTAGCCCTTGTTCTCATGGGCAGCTTCAGCTTATCACATGTCTGCTGGAAATACAATGCAGCAAAGAGGAAACCGTCTAGGAGGTTCCTGGAGTGTGTAGAAGATAACTCCCTGATACAGTGGGTGAGTAACCAACTAGGGCAGACATCCCGCTGGACCTGCTATTTGCGAACAGAGGAGGACTTGTGGATGATGCAGTGGTTGGAGTTTGGAGGCTGTCTTGGGCCTAGCGACCACAAAATTATAAGAGTTTTCAATTCTTGGAGAAGTAAGGAGGGGGGTCAGCAGAACTGCTACCTTGGATGTCCGGAGGGCAGACTTTGGCCTCTTTAGGGGCCCGGTTGACAAAGTCCCTTGGGAGGCAGTCCTGAAGGGCAAAGGAGTCCAGGAAGGCAGGACATTCTTCAAGAAGGAAATCTTAAAGGTGCAGGAGCAAGCTGTCCCCATGTGCCAAAAGACGAGCCAGCAGGGAAGACCACCAGCCTGAAGGAACATAGAGCTTTGACTGGAACTCAGGAAAAAAAAGAGTTTATGACCTTTGGAAGAAGAGGCAGGCCACTCAGGAGGACTACAAGGATGTCATGATGTTATGCAGGGAGAAAATTAGAAGATCCAAAGCCTAACTAGAATTTAATTTGTCTACTGCAGTAAAAGGCAATAAAAAATGTTTCTATAAATACATTCCCTACAAAGGGAGGGCTAAGGAGAATGTCCATCCTTTATTGGATTTGGGGGGAAACATAGTGGCAAAGGATGGGGGAAAGGCTGAGGTACTTAATGCCTTCTTTGCCTCAGTCTTTAATAGTAAGACCAGTTCTCAGGGCATCCAGCCCACTGAGCTGGAAGACAGGGATGGGGAGCAGAATGAAGTCCCCATAGTCCAATGTGAAATGGTTAGCAACCTGCTACACCACTTAGACACACACAAGTCTATGGGGCCAGATGGGATCCACCCAAGGGTACTGAGGAAGCTGGCAGAAGGGCTCACCAAGCCACTTTCCGTCATTTATTCAGCAGTCCTGACTAACCAGGAAGGTCCCAGTTGACTGGAGTTTAGCAAATGTGACGCCTATGTACAAGAAGGGCCAGGAGGAGGATCTGGGGAACTACAGGCCTGTCAGCCTGACCTCAGTGCCAGGGAAGGTTATGGAGCAGATTATCTTGAGTGCCGTCACATGGCATGTACAGGACAACCAGGGGATCAGGCCCAGTCACCATTGGTGTATGAAAGGCAGGTCCTGCTTGACTAACCTGATCTCCTTCTATGACAAGGTGATCTATTTAGTGGATGAGGGAAAGGCTGTGGATGTTGTTTACCTGGATATTAGTAAAGTCTTTGATACTGTTTCCTACACCATTCTCCCGGAGAAACTGGCTGCTCATGGCTTGGATGGGTGAACTCTTCGCTGAGTAAAAAACTGGCTGCATGGCTGGGCCCAAAGAGTTGTGGTGAATTGAGTTAAATCCAGTTGGCAGCCAGTCACAAGTCATGTTCACCAGGGCTCAGTACTGAGGCCAGTTCTGTTCAGTATCTTTATCAATGATCTGGATGAGGGGATCGAGTGCACCCTCAGTAAGTTTGTAGACAACACCAAATTGGGTGAGAGTGTTGATCTGCTTGAGGGTAGGAAGGCTCTACAGAGGGATCTGAACAGGCTGGATTGATGGACCAAGGCCAGTTGTATGAAGTTTAAAAAAGCTACATGCTGGGTCATGTACTTGGGTCATAACACCCTCATGCAACACTATAGGCTTGGGGAAGAGTGGCTGGAAAGCTGCCTGGAGAAAAAGGACGTGGGGGTGTTGGTTGACAGCTGACTGAATATGAGCCAGCAGTGTGCCCAGGTGGCCAAGAAGGCCAATCGCATCCTGGCCTGTATCAGAAATAGTGTGGCCAGCAGGACTAGGCAAGTGATCATTGCCCTGTACTTGGCACTGGTGAGGCACTGTGTTCAGTTTTGGGCCCCTCACTACAAGAAAGACATTGAGGTGCTGGAGCATGTCCAAAGAAGAGCAATGAAGCTGGTGAAGGGTCTAGAGAACAAGTCTTATGAGGAGCAGCTGAGGGAAATGGGGTTGTTTAGTCTGGAGAAAAGGGGGCTGAGGAGAGACCTTATCGCTCTCTACATCTACCTGAAAGGAGGTTGTAGCGAGGTGGGTGTTGGTCTCTTCTCCCAAGTAGCAAGTGATAGGACAAGAGGAAATGGCCTCAAGATGCAGCAGAGGAGGTTTAGATTGGCTATTAGGAAAAATGTCTTCACCGAAAGGGTTGTCAGGCATCGGAACAGGCTGCCCAGGGAAGTGCTAGAGTGACCATCCCTGGAGATGTTTAAAAGACGTGTACACGTGGCTCTTAGGGACATGGTTTAGTGGTGGATTTGGCAGTGTTAGGTTTACGGTTGAACTTGATGATCTTAAGGGTCTTTTCCAACCTAAATGATTCTATGATTGTATGAATTTGTGGAAGATTAAAAAATATGCCACATTCCAATACTTCTTCCCTGAGTGCCCATGTCTGACCATTGCCAGAAGCAACATACTAGTGTAAATAGGCCTTTGGTCTTGCTTAATATGGCTGTTTCTATCTTCTTAGTCCAGTCAGTCTTACTATATTTTAAAAATCTGTAGAGATTTTATACTACTTTATCCTCTCCCACCTCCAAATCACATATTACTTACCAGACATCAACTTTTCATGCAGCCAGGGAAAAGGTCTTCAGATGATCATGATCATAAGAGAAAGTGATATTGGTGCTAGTCATTTCTGCCAGGAACAGTATTAATGTGTTTAATGACTATCTAGAACACTTAGAATTAATGTTATTTGTAATAATATAAATAAAGTGTTCATTTCTATGTTCATTAGCATATTCTGGACAATCCTTTCAGAAAAGTCACCAAAATGGACTTGAAAATGAAGAAGAACCATGATTGTACAGCTTCAGGTTTTACTTGACTATAGTATGACCTGTGTTTTTGTGACAGCAGTTAAATTTAGGTTCACATGAAACTGAATAGATACTGGATTATCATCAGAGTTCATAATGTCAACTAATGCAGGTTTCCCATATGTTCACTCTAGTATCTTTAATACTAATTAGCTACAGAGTTATAGCAGGGAATGAGTTTTAGGGTGGTACTCATTTGCATATAGATGGGTACGTAGTACCACCTGAGCTGGCCTAGAGGAATGGAGATTTTTGCACAGTGGTGGCAGGTATGTCATAAATGAGCAGAATATTCTCCACTTCTGATGCAGCATGTGGAGGTCAAGTGAGACACCAGAAGGTAACTAAAATGTCACCACCATATGTGTGTTTAGGAAACTGAATTCCAGTGTGTATGTCATGTTATCATTGTGTTTTTTTAGCATTGCAGAAGAGAATCATACTGAACATTGCACGTACTGAGTTTTCATTATGCAGACTAAAATAAGTCAAAACTGTGGTTTCAGTATTACTTTGTACAAACTGTGAGAATGCATATTCAGTATGTACATTGCAGATAGGCTGGAGCCACAGACAGTGCACGCAATCTCTGCCATAAATCTGTGCTGAGTCATTTTATATCACTGCCGCTTAGTCCAGAGCATGATGCTCACATTTGCGTGGTTTTATAGCTGCCAAAATTATTTCCCTTTCATGTCTTCAACCTCAGAGGATAGTTCAGCATTGCTTTGAAATTCATGGAAGCTAGATTTACAAATACGTTGAACTTCCTTACTTCCACTGATTTTTGGAAGGTCAGCATTTGAAAATCAGATGCTGATTCCAGTTTACAAAATAGGAAATGGAGACCTAGCCTGTAGCATCTGTAATGCATCCTGGAGTTAAACAAGTGAGAAAAAAGGTTTTGTCCCACTGCACTGTGAGCTCAAGTTTGGCTTGAGCCAAATTTGGGATTTGGGAATTTGGGAATTTGGGAATAGTTTTCTTGGTGAGAAGGATGAGGCTGTACAACCTGAAGGTGAAAAGATCTCAAATGGATGGATCAAGGTTTCCCAGGAGACATCTGGCAATCTCCATATGTAATTCTTTGTGGTCCTTTGCTAGAGCCACTCATGTTGCCTGTGTGCTCATGCTGGCCCAATGCTGTTTGACACAGCCATGAGACCAGAATAAGGCCCAGTGCTGAAGTACAGTGTGTACTGGTACAGTACTGCATGAACCAACTTAAGCATTCATTTCCATACATTTTGCAGACTCTTGTGCAAACTCAGACTAATGTAAAGCTTTTGTTGTGATTAAATACAGTTGTTAATCATGCCTAATCTCTAAAGATGGCAATTCAGGAAGTACTTTGTCACTCAGTGCTGTTTATGAAGCAGTCATTTATGGAGCTTTATTCCAGCTGAGTCTGCTGCTTGAATTATACACAGGCCACTCAGAAAAAGTTACCTAGGCAACCCTTCAATTGGTCCTTTTGTGCTCAAATTTTACCTCAGTCATCATGTTTCAAAGCTGAATGTCCATCTCAGATTGATTTTCCCACCCCAAGAGCATCTACCAGAATGGAAAAGGGATGGATTTGGGTTTTAGGAAGTAGCCCCACAAACTCCTGCACCAGTCCAGTCCCCCAAAAGTCAGACTTCAATAAATTGCAGCAGTGAAGTACAGATCATCTGCCCACTTTGGTAAAGAGCTGAAAGCTAAAGGCAAAAGCTAGCCTCTTAGTTGCTTAGGAGCCCCATAAGTACTGTGTGGAGTGTGGCAAATTGTGCCTATGTACGTTTTAAAATCTTAAACTATTATATAACCTGTTCACTTTACTGTTGTCCTACAATCATGCAACTTGGGAGTTTCACAAAGTGTAGGGGTTAACAAAATACTGTCTTCTGACATAACTGTGAAAGTAGCTGCAGCCTGTCAATGTGTCAAGAGGTAAATAGGGATTTGCTTCCAGTCCATTGGTGTCAGGTGATACTGTCATGATGGAAGAGCCTGAGCTAATAGTTGGACTTACTTGTGTAGGTACTGATCAGTTCAGGTAACTGAGTAGTTGAACAATTCAGGAGTTCATAATAGTAGAATAATAAAGACCAGTTATTCAGTTGAAATTAGCAGTAAGTAGAAAATATTTTGAACAATACCAACATATGCTGACATTTCATCAGTAACTCTTTTGCTTAGAAAAAAATAACTGATGTGATCATTCAGACGACTGCTTCTTATAGCATTGTCATAAGGTGTATTTAAGTGATCTTAAGACAGGGCAATAACTAACAAGAAACCTGTATTATAAATCTATGGGAGGGGTAACTTGCACACTGCAGAGAGGACTGAAATCTCAATTATTATCTTTTTGCAAAAGAAGAAAAGAAGAACACTACATGAAGAAGTAGTTGTATACCTCTCATGCTCTCAAACACAGTTTTCACCACGTACTCTTTTTTGGACTTCTTTAGCTTTCACTGAGCTCTCTAGAAATTTTTCCACAAGCTTAACAGGGTTTGCATTACACACATATATGTGAAAGAACCGTTTAGGCCATTTCTTTCTGTTGCCTTATTCTGTGGTATAAGTTAGATCCATGTGCAATTCTGGAGTGATTGCCTACCTATGATAAAAGTTAAAAAGTTATTTTAATACATACACCCAAAAGACTAAATCATGCTCACTTTGCTTTCTTTCTGTGGCAGTCTAAAAGGGCTCCATTTTGTTAGCAGAAGCAGTCTAAGGAAAGAGAAGTGTGTGGCAGCCAAAAGGTTTTCTGTCATGGGAGAAGGTCCCTCTACACCTGCTCTGTAATGGAGATGAGAACTGAACAGCATACACATAAAAGGAGACTAGAGATTGATGTGAAGATCAGCTACACAAATAAGAGAGGAATGTCTTCCCTTTAGCTTTAGTACCAAGTTGTTAAGAAAACTGCTGTGTTGTGGCTGGGCTAAACATGAGAGGCTCAAGCTGGAAATAAGAGATTGCCCATGAGGACAGCCCGGCAGTGGAGCTGGGGCCCAGGGAGGTTGGGTCATCTCCATCCTTGATGGTTCCACAGCTTGGCTAGGCAGAGTGCTGAGCCAGCCTGGTCTGACCCCCTCAGCTGAGCAGTGGAGCTCCCAAGGTCCCTGCCAGCCTGAAGTACCCTGTGGTCCTATGGACAAGAAAATAAATATCTCTCTCTCTCTCTCTCTAATAATAATAACTTTTAAAGTTACTCACAAAAGCTTAAAAAGATATATATTTACATATATATGCACATATATATGTATTTATGTGCATATATTTGTGTACACACACACGCACATACATTATCTCTGTCTCTATCGCTGTCTCTATCTCTATGTCTGTCTCTATCTCTGTCTGTATGTTGCCAGGCTTGATGCAGTCCAGACCAGTTTTGACCCCTGACTAGACTAGGCCACATCCCAAAGGAGAGCCTGTGGGAACACATATCAGAGGCACAAGATTCCCCTCCAGGGAGAAGGCACAACTCTGCTCCATGCATCCCAAGGGACCAGCATCACTGTCAGCATAGCCACAGACGAATGTGCTCAGGCAGCCTGTGCTGCAGGGGTATCTCATAGTCTGGCCAAAATCTTTTTACTCTGTACTAGCTAATGTTGTTAGGTAGGTGCGGTGTTAATGGAATGTTTTCAGGCCCCATGGGTTCTTGCTGAAACACAGCACAGTCCTCAGGACTCCTCTTTAAAGAATCCATAACCTCATTCACCCATTTCAGTATTCTGCTCACTGCAGCTTTTCTTACAGAATGAAGAGGATGAGGACCAGCCTCTCAGCCTGGCCTGGCCTGACAGCCCACGCAAGCAGCTCACCTACCTTCTTGTGCTACCCATTGTTTTTCCACTGTGGGCTTCTCTCCCGGATGTCAGAAAACCTGTAAGTAACTGTTGTTGTAAGTCAGTGTGTTCTGCACAACAGGGTGGCTCTTTAGCTAAGTGCCAAAAAAGTACTGTAATGGATTTATGTAAAAATAGGGCTAATGATTTTGTTTAATATTTTCTTTTTTGAAGAAGAGGTCACACATCAGTCTTCAAATCTTCAATTGTGTGCTTATGGGCAACTGGTTGGTAACAGCTCTATAAAGATTGCTCTTTGTATTCACTGATATTTTATGACACAAAGTGAAAGCTCTTAATACTTCTTCAGGGCCTTCAAATCTGCGTTTCTAGATCTCCACTGAATATCACATAAGTGCTGAGGAAGTCTGTAATCTGCAGTGCCCTAAAGCGTATGACTGGAAAGATTTTAGACTGTCTAAATTTTCTCTGTGATTCAAAAATAATGATATGCATTTCTCTTAAATGCATGTTCTACTAGACCTTTGTCTTCTACTTGTCATCTTTTAATTTTCATACTAGAACAAGATCCATAAGTCCATCCATGTGCAAAATACTTGCTAGTTTTGTCCCAAACACAGCTTGAAGTAATGTAAGACTGATTATTAATACAAATGACTTTTTGTGACAAGTTATCAGGTCTTATCACTTTTATATTCACATATACAAATAGACCTGACTGGGGAGGTTCATGGAAAGTAAAAGGAAAAAAGTCAAGAGCTGAAAAAATCCTTTTTAAATCTCTTTTCCTTTCTGGATCAAAAATAGAGTTAAAACTGCTGCAAGAGGGGAATGCATAGCTTATAAGGTTATAAATCAACACCCTGAATTCTTTTTTCCTCCTCACACACACTGAAAAACTGCAATTCAGTGCAAGAAACAAGCTAAAATAGACCTCTGATTTGTTTTTAGATAAAGGTTTCTCAAAGGATATAAACTGACATTTTCCCTTCCAATCTTTAAGCTTTCTTTCTTGAAGTTTTCAAACAACTCTGGTAAACATGTTTTGTTTGATAACACAGAGAACATACTACATGAATTTCAAGATTGCTTATTTCTTTATTTATGCCCTCCTCTTATCATTCAGAATCATCCCTGTAATTTTTTTTCATAGTTTGGCCCCAAATAAGAAAGTACTGCTAAGAAATAAGTACGTGCATTATTTTGAATTTTGAAAATCTGGAGTTAACATCAATAGACATTTAGCCTTATCCAATATTCTGTACTGTACAAATGAGAACAGTTGTTACAATAATGGTTTTGGAAAGCAAATATCTCAAGAAGTTGTGTGCAACTGTGTGATGGGTGTGATTATTAACACTAGTATTACTCATAACAGAACTGGCATGCTGACATCCTACAGCTAAAATACCCTGCCGTAACACAAAATATAAGCACAGTTGTATACGCCAGATATGTCAATGGGCAACAGAGTTTTTAAATTTCATTCACTGAAAGGAGTAGCTTTTTATACAGAAGTAAAAGAAATATAGTTTTTTATTACATGTAGTAATAACAGAAGAGGTAATGGGCTGTATCAGTGTGATAAGCTGCTTGCTTTGAACATTGCTGTCAAAGAAGTAACCAGATGGTTGCATAAACTGTCTAACTTTTCAAGGACACTTCATTGGTGTGTTGGACTCTCAAATATTTTCACTTATGCCCAGGTGCCATCCCTGCTATTCCCTTCCTAACAACAACAAAACCCAATATCACAGCTCAGCATGTGCATCAGAAAATAACTTTCCATGAAATCCATGAGGCAAAAGTTAAAACAAACCTAAAATAACACTTAAGTAGATTTTGTAGGTAGGCCTACCCTCAGGGGCTTGATTTGCCAGTGTGGTAATTTTAGTCAGGAAACCAAATTCTGCATCAGGATGCTCAGATTAGCATGTGGATATATAAAATGAACACTTGTGTGCTATATACTGATTTGAGAGACCATATGGAGCCTTTGACATCCTCTGTGGGTGTCCACTTATGAAAAATGAGTTCTCCTTTCCTCCTAGAGTCTCTTTTCTACAGTATATTTTATCTCCACATAATGGAGATGGTTTGACTGCATTTACTTGTACTATACCAAGCTATATCTAGCTCCATGAGACCCAGAAGCTCTAGAAAAATTATTTCTTATCCAAGGTCTCTGGTTATAAAGTTAGCAAAATCCTTGCTGCTTTATTATACTCTGGTGTACAGATATGCAGATTTTTATATACTTAGAGTAGGTTATGCATTAGTTCAGCTAACTCTCAGTTGTTTCAGTAGCTGACATGTTTTAATTTGTGTTTAGTGCCTTAATAATACCTGCTCACATTAAGCCAGTATATATTAAAATCCTTACCATAACATCAATAATGTTGCTGGCAGTACACCAGAGGTAGGTGTGCCCTTGGGGAATTTTGTACCTGACTTTTTGTTTAATAACAGGTATTTTTCCTGTACTAATAGCTTATTTCCCCAGTGGCTCTGTAAAGGCCACAAACCTAACTGTCCACCTCCTGCAGTAAGGGATATTGACAGATTGAAAGGAAAATGACATGACCAAGGTGGCCCAGTGGGTCAGTGGCAGACATTGAACAACATCTCTCTTGTTATAGCCATACTGCACTGTCCATCCCTTTGTCTCATAGGCCAGAAAAATGGCTACTGGGGCTCCAGTCCTGCTGTCACTGGACCCATATGGGGCAGTTCATTGTATCTCTGCAAATTCCCATTACCAATGAAGAGGTACAACTTACATGAACTCTTGTTGCCATACAGAGATGCACTGTTACCAAGGGGACAAGGACAAGATGTTCCTGCACAGATCCAGTTACAGGAGGAGGTTCTGAGTAATCAGATTTAAGCACTGTCAAGTATGAAAGGAAAATCAAAGCTTGCAATGCAGATAAATTTATGGATGAGACAAACACATGATTCATTCAGGTTAAAGGTAAAGTAAAGATGTTGATAATAATACTGGCTAAAATTAGGACAATTACTTTGCAAATTACTAAGCACTCACTATCTTTCAGGATCAGGCTCTTAGAAGAAAAATCTTCGTACTTGGATTATTCTTGCTACTCAAACTCCTGTTTTTCAGACGCTGGCATGAAATCAATGCAGAAATGTACCAAGAAAAATGTCGTTAAGATTGCTAATAGACAGGAACAGTACCAATACAACCAACCTACAGTGAAACTACAAAATTCTTTCTCTTTTGTTAAAAGAAAATTGTATATGAACTGAATGAGCCATGACTTTTCTCATTTGTCTGTTACCATGACCACAACAGAACCAATTGGTAATAAATGGGGTTCTCTGTCTTTACAAGGCAACCATCACAACAGCTACAAGAAAAGGTGGACAGAAGTATTGCTGTCTGCCATCTCTGACTAATTCTTCTAGGAAAATGCTTGGAATAGGCAGCTCCCTAGATTTCCAATAGCTAGGGAGCTGCAATGAGATCAATCTCTAAAAAATGTTGTCGTTAATTACAAAATAAGCATGATTATTATTATACTCTGGAAATAAAATCCATCATCTGAAAAAGAATCAGCACTCTCATTACTGCTTTTTTTAAAAATTTCATCTATATGCAAATTACATAGCAGCATCTATGGAGTCCATTCTTGATTTCATCACCTGTAATAGTTACAAGCTTTAAATTTTGCCCTTTTGGAGTTTAAATGTTCCCCCTTTTAAGATAGGTCATTAAACTGTTCCGCCTATTAAAGTACTCTTAGTCTTGAACTGCTGCTTATCAGGTAATTTTACTGGGAGAGGATTGGCTAAGACAGGCTAGGAATACACATGCTGCAAAGTTACTGACTTGTAATTCTTAGCCATCCAAATTCTGTGGGTGTCTGACTCAGATAGGCAACGTCTCCTTGTTTTGCAGGAACCATTTGGTATATATAATCACACTGACAGAGAGCTATTAGTGGCCAGTACAGCTCTTGCTGTATTACTTTTGTATAAGACAATGTATGCTTCTATCTTGAGTGTTGTATAGTGATTATTCAAATTGCATTGCTATGAGGTGCTCCGTGTAGAATTTGTGACCAGCTGCAACTAGCTTATGACTTCATCATCTCATTCACCATATGTGTTGCCAGAAAATCCCAGTATTTACAGGAAGACAAAAAATCTTGACAGTTGAGAGAGCTGGCTACTAAGAATGGTGAAAAAGAAGTGCTAGCTATTAAGTTTAAAAAAAGGAAATTGCTGTTTAGATTAATTTATCCCTCCCAGACTCCATTCTGTTCCCACTGGTGTCAGATCACTATTTTAACAGCCATCTTTGTGTTCCTTTCAAATCGTGTTCCTATTCAGACTAAGGTCTTCCATACCCCAATGCATGTAAAGTTTTGGTTTTAAAAGTCCATCTGAGTAGGTTTAAATATTGGAAGCTCATCAGATTTTCTGATTTGACAAAAATTTAGAACTCTGTTTTGAAAAACTAACTGCTCTGTAAAGAATTAAGCAGTTAAGAAGCAGATCAACCAAAGTGCCCTGGACAGTTCTAGAAACAGTGCTTGTGACAGTAATGGAATTTCTATGAAAAAGGATGTTTCCAGGTGCCATTGTGGCTATTTACGCCTGTATTTAAACATAATGCCTTTAAAACACCTACTGGAATGATTTTCTAACTCCAACAGAAGTTATTTATGTATGAGGGGGTTCAGGAGTGTTGTTAAATCTGTACCATCTTTAATATGTGTTCCTATGTATATTCAATTGTGGAATTGTACAGGTTGCGTTAGTCAATGTTTATGAGCTCAGTTTTCAGGAGGGCCTTTAGCATTATGCAGAGTGCCCACAGGGAGTGAGTAAGTGTTCTGTAGCACAGCCTACAGCTGCACCTGCTGCTAGAGCAGATACAAACCTTTTAAATTGTCGCATCTTGTAGATGAGTGTGCACAATTGCCATTGCTGACTTTACCTTTTCCCTATCAGTAATGACCTGATCTTATTCCATTTACATGTAATCAGCAGAAAGTCTACACAACTTCAATGAGCTGCAGACCAGCCTCGCTCTTTTCTGGTTCAGCTGACAAAAGACAGTGTCATCCCCACATGACCAGCTCTAATGGCTAGCCCAATTCACTAAGCACCTCTTAGTCCACAGCTACCCATGCTGATCAGTTCCTAAACGTGAGGCTATCCCATATAAATGCCTCTTGTGTCTGTTATACAAGAAAAGCTGGCTGTGCAGCTCCATAAACTCCCTAAAAAAGAGGTCTTTGTTATGGCTTGAGCAAGCTGAATTGGCAAAATCCAAATAGTATTTTCTCTCCAAAAGTCATGTTCAGGGAAAGCCCTGCAGTCCTGTATGCTCCCACAACACCTAGGAATGACCCACAGGCTAATGAGTCTCCTGGTGCAGCAGCGTCATGTCCTGCAGTGGAGAGGGGTACAGGCAAGGTGCACTGCCCAAAAATCTTGGAGGACCCTGCAGAGCAAAAAGTGGAAGTGGATTTAGGGAGTATTTAACAGGAAAAGGTAGTCCTGGAACAAGTATTCAAAGTGGTATAACTTCCACAAGCAGTCCTACTGGTTATTCATGAAAAATTGTAGGACTCTGCTAGTGGCATGTCAGAAGTCATCTGGGGTGAGGATCTGTGTTCAGAAGGTCGATGTCCATAAAGATTGTGGTTTCATTCAAGACTGGTAGCATTCATTCACAGTACAAATTTCATTTTAAACACTAATTTGGTTTAGACAGTGATTGCCTGGTACAGTACTGCAGTCATGTTTCCGTCCTTTAGTAGTTAACTTGATCTCTTTTTGTTACATAGATCTAGCTAGCCAATAGGAAATATGGATGATGCAAAAGACTGGAAAGAACAGAAACCAAAATAAATAAGTAATCTGTAAATAACCCATTCATTGGCTGCAAGAATGCTTTCTATTCCAAGTTTGACATTACTAAGGGAGACACTAAAAATGAAAATGAAGTTACTTTGGTGTTATATGGATTTTTTAACTCATTGAAGGGCCTTGAAGTGTGTTTTACATGTTTTTATAACAGACTTCTCTACAAAACAAAGCATGGCAAATATGTGCTTAGTGTATCTTCTGTTCTAATTCAGAAAGTGGTTTTTTTCCAATGAAAAGTAAATGCCCTAATAAATTTTAAATGTGTATTTTTTTAGCTCTGTCACATGGCAGCCCTTGTTATGCTGACTGTGAAAGGTGTTGCGCAAAGTTATTGATGTATGAATGAAAGGTATGGGAACCTGTTTTAGCAATTTAAAAACATTCTTTCTGAATAAGCATGAAGTTATTAATAAATTTAGAAGTCAAACCAACATTCAGCTAAACACATATCCAAACTGTGGCATAACAGAATATGATACAAATGACAACCCCAAACTTGCCATTCATCATAAAATTTTTTAGGAGGTGTTATTCTACAACTGAAGCGGTTGGAAGAATGAGGCACAGGGAAGTATATAGCAGTGTAGGGAGTCAGTTTCTTACCATTCTTGACATTTTTTTTGATCACCTAATGATGATCAGAATAGTTGGTCAGAACAGGTGATCAGAAAAAAGGAGAGGCCACTGTCATTTTGAGAAGCAAATAAGAGTACAGCATGTCAGCCTTCAACATAGGTATTAACTCTTTCTCTCTGTTTCTGTTTCAGAGCTCAAGAAAATTTTTTCCTATCACATTTTTTGGCTCTATCAGCTGGATTGCATTTTTTTCTTACTTAATGGTCTGGTGGGCACATCAGGTAAGGAGGTGATACTGGTACAAAATACAAGCCCTGCATTGTGTTTTGCACTGTGAGAGATCATTTAGTATCAGAGTCCATCATCTATATCATGCTGAGTAGTGCTTTATTTTAGGAGCTGCAACCATGGATGAAGTAAATCACTACTCAGTAAATGGAAAGTAGTTCAGAGAGCTGTGGTTGTCCTGACCACAGGACTTCATCATTCTGGTAACATTAGAGCCATCAGCAAATGCTTGTCAATACCTACTGGTTCTATTTGACAATCCTATCTTTCTCCTGAAACTTGTGGAAATCTGTGAAAATGAGTAATTCTCCAATCTTGCCTGTATCCTCCAAGCTAGTTGGCAAGCTCCAGGATAATATTCCTGGTTAAACAGGTTTACAGCAGAAAGCATTTCTTCACTGCAGGACATTTTTTTTCTTTTTTTTTTTGCTTTTAGGTTGGAGAGACCATTGGTATTAGTGAAGAAATCATGGGATTGACTATTCTAGCTGCTGGCACATCCATTCCTGACCTTATTACCAGTGTTATTGTAGCACGCAAAGGTCTGGGGGACATGGCTGTATCCAGTTCTGTTGGAAGCAACATATTTGACATCACAGTGGGGTAAGTCCTACAGCAAGAAAATTGTGTCTATTTTAACAAGTCTTTTGTTCTTAGCATGTTGCCGTGGTTTTGCCAAGGTGCTGTCTACAACAATTTTCTGCCATTGGTGCTAAAATGGAGAGTGGTGCAAATATGCAATGGATGTTACTGTTTCAAGTGCTCAGAAGTTTATAGATATTTGCATGACAGAACTGTTACAAATTTGTTGCCTAATTCTCTGATATATTGCAGAGCTGCCTAGGCAACTGAATTGCACTTTAAAAAGTATGCAAGAGCATTGTTCCAAGAAAGAATTTCTGAAGCTTTTTTTCATTTTGTCAAGTTGCTGTTGTTTGCTTATGTCACCACTCATTGTGGTTATACTAGAGCTTTCTTTATAAATGATGATCAGGAACAATTCATTGCCTCTGCTGTATTCAGCATGTTACCTGTAATAAAAACAGAATGTCATTGTTTTGTGTAGCTCATTTAGGCTGTTCTTGATATGTGATTTTCTTATATACCTGGCAAGTCCCAAATTACAAACCAATTCTCTATTAACACAAAGGACCCTTTGTATAGTTCTGACAATGTGAAGCAACATAAGATGGTGCAGAAATGTGCTATTTACACTTTACTGCTTCACGGCAACTCTAGGGTAATGATGTATGGCATGTGGTTGGAAATCAAATTCCTTTTTTACCTTTTGAGACCAAGCTAGATCAGGTCCAGAAATGTTGTAATCTATGTCTCAGTGTTTCAAAACTGTGCAGGAAATATACAGACAAACTCTGTCTTTATACCCCCATTCCCATCTTCAGCACAGGATGAAGGCACAGAGAATCATGTCCATACTCTCAGTTTCTCCATCCTTGATTGTTTCTTGCTGTCACATAAGCAGAAGAACAGGTCTAGTCATAGTTGTAGACCCGGACAGCCTAGGCATAGAATAGATCATGGTTTTCACTGCTGAAAATATACCAGCAAATGCACAGATACAAAAAGGAATCCTGAAGTCAGAGTGGATAGTAAATGGCTTTTTTACTCCATCTGTTAGCTAGTGGCAGTACCTTTGGACACAGCAGAAAAACTGGGCCACTTTCTTCTATTAGTCCAGAAGCATGAAGTGTTTGAAATAACATTTATAAGCAGCAGATCTGCGAAATACATGAAAATGTTATTCCCTAACATGTGCTTCAACTTAGAGCACACAGGGTGCATTACAAAACTTTTCCCTTTTGAAGTGCTTTCTTACTTTTCTTAAAATCTTTAGTCTTCCTGCCAATGGAAATGTTGTCCTCTACCAGTCTGCTAGACCTGGTATATTTACAACAGAAATGGCACAGTGGAGCTATAGGCTGGTGTAGTTAGTACTGAGGCTGTAATAAATTATTCTCTCTTGAGCGGTTTATTCGAAGTTTGAATGTTGTAAGCTTCTGACAACTCTCTTCATGCTTTCTAAGCCTGCTAAGCTCCAATCAGTGGCTTAAATATTTATTTCAGCTTGAGAACTTCCAGAGGGATGTTGCCTCATTCTGTGGCATTGGAGATTAGAAATGTAATGACAGCAAATACAGAAACAGAAATTAAACTGGAGTTCAGTTGAAGTTCACATTTTAACACAGGTTTATACAGTAAATGTGGATGAAGACTTTTAAGGGCCAAATTTTGGGAGCAGTGCCTTGCAGAGTGCTGGTTCTTCATGGCAAGGACATGTCTTTATGCAACCCACCCTCCTGTCATGCAGACTCTTGGAAGTAGATTCTTCCACAGATGGTCTGAAATCCAGAAACAAAAGAAAGGGGTCTTCCTGCTCACAGACAGGATGCCTGGTGATTTGTCAGCCAAGGGAAATATAATTCACCAATGTAACTGGTAGAAGAGTGGGGAGCCTAAATCCCATGTGCTCTCCCCAAGAACCATGAGCAAGCTAACAAATTAGATTTATGTACATATTAGAAGAGTTGAAACTCTTCCTGCCTCACTTTATGCAGAAAGCTTCTGATTGTATTTTGAAGTGCCTCCAGAAACTTTCTAGTGTCCCTTTCTGCACCTCTGCAATTTTTCCAATTTATTTTTCTGTTTCTCAACAGCCTTCCTCTTCCGTGGCTCCTGTATGCTGTGATTAACAGCTTTGCCCCGGTGACAGTCAGCAGCAATGGTCTGTTTTGTGCGATTGTCCTCCTCTTCATCATGCTGCTCTTTGTCATCCTCTCCATCGCTTTCTGCAAGTGGAGGATGAATAAAATCCTGGGCTTTCTCATGTTTGGGCTTTATTTTGTGTTCCTGATTGTCAGTGTCCTCCTGGAGGACAAAGTGATCCAATGTCCTGTCTCCATCTAGTGGAAAGTGCTTTTTCTCAAGAAAAAAAAAATATTTAAAAAAATACATCTATCAAAATGAAACAGTGAAAAACCGCAATGGAAAGCTTGTATGAGAATAACATATGGATTTGTAAATTTCCTCTCCCTCAATTTTAAAAGAGAGAAAGAAAGAAAAGGATACAAAGGGTGGATCCCAGAGATGAAGAATGACCGCTGCTGGACAGCTCAGTCACACCTGAAGGGCTGAGTCCAGCTGCACTGAGGTTTTCTTTGTCTGCTGCAGGACATCCTTGTTGCTCGGTACTGGAGATGCTGTGCACGCATGGAAACGGTGAAAGCTGCTGCTTCTTCTACGCCTATGGTACATATCCGCAGACTTCTTGTTCTCTGTAGTAGTATACACAGACACACAGCATGCTCAGTTCTTAAAGCTCTCATTTTCTAAGGGGAATGTTAATATTAACTTTGTGGAGGCACCACCCCCCACACATCCTGGTATGGGATTTTTCTGATAATCTGCTGAAACTCCTGAGTGGAAAGCATTCACCGAGCACATGAATCACAGACAGGGAGGAGCTTGCTCATCTCTTCATATAAGTGGATTTATATGATGTGATTTCAGCAAAGCCAGGGACTTCATCAGTGTTTTGATCCTCTACATCACAGGACTGTAATGGTAATCAGCAGGACATTAATGGTGGTTTATTACATCTTGCAAAACTCTTCAGATTCCAGAAACTCTGGCTCTGGCACTGAAGGGGCCACACTGCCTGGCCATCTTGTAACTGTGCAGATTTTCATTGCATTCACATGCAAAGACCAAAATGGGGATACTCTTTCTTCTCTAACAGCAATGCAGCATGCAGAGAGATTATACAACTACTATGTGAACACACCATTTTTTCTAATGCAGCAATACCAACAACAGTACCAATGGCTTTCAGACGCTGTTATCATTATGAGTTTGCCTTTTCATGCCAGAAGAAAAAGGCTAATTTGCTTATGCATAGTATTTCATACAGAAAATAGAAGTAGTTGTAAAGTGGCAGCCTAATTGCTGAAGTGGGTATCTTTCACTGTTACTTGGAGTGTAAGGACCTTCACAGCTACATATAGCCATTGCTGGAAGAGATCCCCAGCTGATGTACAAAGCCGGGGCAGTTCATATTTGCTCTTACAAATCTTGAAACTAGGTAGGAGAAACTAACAATTTAAATATAGTGGAGCTGCAGGAAACCTACCTGAAAAATTTTCAGTGTTGCTGGAAGTGTGAATGTCTAAAGAAGCCCAGGAAGGAGTGAAAATGCAATATTCTTTTACTGAAATCCTGAGGGAAGGAGAAGGTCCAAACCTAGAACAAAAAAATAAGGAGGGAGAAAGCAATGAAGTTTTCATCTTTCCTGTAGTTTGGATGATCAAAAAAAAAATAATGAGAGGACTGGAATGGGTGTTAAGAAATTATTACAGATAATCGTCGTTTGTTTGTTCAAGTCTTTTGTGCAGTTAGAATTCATGAAATTTCAGTGCATTTCTGTGACCTGTTTCAGCATTGTTTTGTATTCGTATTGTGCTCACAATGGCAATACCATGCTCACAGCTGTGTAACAGAAGGCTCAGCACATTTTGTCTTGTCCATTTTTCTGTGTTCCATGCTGTTTGCTTCTCACTCATCCCCTTTGTCCTTTACTGTTTTCCTGTTATATGTGTTTGTATGTAACAGTATCTGGTTAGAGAGTAAGGACTTGACAGAAAACAATGGTAGAGAAAACAGTAAAAAACACATATTAAAAATTGCTAAAATGTTAATACTATGTGATGTCATGAAGAAAAACGTGAGATAATCATGAACAAAAGCAAAAAAACTGTGAGTTACAATGTCTACTACTCGTGTCTTGTTCTAAGGTATTAAGTCCTAGCTACATTCAGAATCAGTATTTGATCTTAACCATACATTTGCAACATCTCTTGCTTCTTAGTGCTTTTTGATGTGAGCTTCTCTCGTTGTGAGCAAAAATTTGCCTATGTATTTAAGATCCTTCATTGCTCCAGAATCCTTACCTGTCTTAACGATAGTGCTGCCCACCTCTTAACATTTGTTTCAACGGGTATACACAATGGAAAGATAGGTATATACATACCTGCAGTGCCCTCTACTGACAAGAACAGCAATCTTGCAAAAGGAAATCTATAACCCAAATTCTGAGCTCAAATGAAACGGATGTCCCAAATTACAGAGCTGACTCCAGAGTATAATCTGTCCCAGAGGAGTCACTAAATACTTTTATTTCTGATGACTAGCTCAAAACAAGCGATCCTTTCCCAGTTGAGCAGAATAAGACAGAGTGATCTAAATGAGCGTGTGCAGGATCATGATAGGTCTGCGTATATGGGCACTTAGAATATACAAAGATGCCCAGATTCACTGGTCTGACATTTCAAATCAAGAAACCAAGGAAGGGCAAGAGTCTGATCCCTGTTCAGTACATTAGTCCTTTTTCTTTTTCTTTTTTCTTTTTAATGACTTCATGGCCAGCATGGCGTAACTCCCACACTGGAAAGGAAAAAGCCCTGCCTGACCTTGAGAGCTTTAGGAGCACTCTGGTGCATTCTGCAAAGTGAGGGTAGCAGCAGCAGAGACTACTGCCCCACTGAGGGCAGGTAGGGAGAAAAGAGTAACTGACTGAACACCATAGACACGAGGAATCTTTCAGTCCAAAGCTGGCATGAACAGCTTGAATGAAGAATTTTTTGTGTAGGGCTAAGTGCTGGTATCCTGTAATGGCATTTGTATACTGTCTTAAAATATATCTGATTCATTTTATCCCTGTGTCTGCTTGCCCTTATCAACCTATTTATCTTGGAAGGTATTAAAAGTAAGTTTTTCCCCTCAGGAGTGAGACACCTCACAGCTCCCACTGCCTTGTGTCTGCTGGGCAGATCATTATTCAAATGGCTGAATAACTGTGCAGTCAGTGGCAGCTCAGCTCCAGAGGTAACAGAGATTTCAGTTGTGGGGTGCTTTCTGTGGAGGATGGCTGTGAAAGCTGGTTATACTTATCAAGGCAGCTTTCTACATAAGTGCTGGGGTAAACTGTTTCAGGATACTTGCACGCTGATGCGCTCTTTGATTATAATCAGCATATATAGATATATAACCAGATATATATAACAACAGCTGTGCTGGTAGAGAAAAGAGAGGAATGGGATAGAGGGAGAAGTATGGCCCCTTATCCCATGCGGGAGGAGTTTGAAAATCTTAAACTGGAGTGCTGAGGGAACAGCCGAGAGCTGCTTCAACCCAGTGACTGGATGGCCATAAGCTGTCCAGGCTCAACACTGCCAAAAATGCATACCACTTGTTAGGACACTCCTATTTTACAATGACAGCAAATTTCACATCATAAAGTGTTTCTCATTGTTCATAAATGTTTCAGTGTGGGATCCATGAACATTTCTCAATGCTGTACACCTAGAAGTCAAAACTAGATTTCTATTTTCTTCAGTCAAAGTTCTAAATGATTTCACTAGGGATCTGAGGCCACAATGCCTGAATTCTACAGTGAGTTAATCCACGCTGAAACCTCTTCCACTTGCCTGTATGCCTGTGCTCATTCATTCAATTGATGCTGCTGTCTGCATAATCCTTATGAAGCATAAATGAATAATTAATAAAGAAATGGGTGTTACGATCAAGATCTTGTTCTAGCTTAGTGTTTTCAGGACAACACCAGGTTGGCAACACAGTAAGTAAGATAAGAATGCAACTTCAGATTAAATAGCCAACTCTCTGTGGCACCATCACACCTGAACAGAACCCATGTTGGACATGATTTTTGGAAGGGATTTCCAGTAGCATGTGAGTAGGATCATGGGTCAGATTGTAACCTGTTTTAAAGATTTTCTGCACTAACTTCATTGGAATTAAAGAAGTGAGTGGGCCCCATCAGTACAAAATACCATTGGACTCCTACAAGTATTTGCTGTTTTCCAGTTTAAAAAAAAAAAAAAAAAAAAGCTGGCTTCCCTCTGCAGGAACCACCATAGTTGAATCTGTAGGGTAAATGCTATAAAAGTGTGATAAAAAGCATGACATGAGGATGATCTCCTCAAGAACTACACGTAGACATGGAAAAATCTTTCAGCAAAGCTCTGTGTATTTTAAATGAACTATTTTACTGAAAGCTAGTGCTTTCTTGTAGTGCAGACAGGCTCTCTGTGTCCGTATGCCTCTGCTTATTTATTCAATTGATGTGGCTGTCTGCATAATCTTCATGAAGCATAAAGCACAGTGGATGACAAAAAAACTTATCTAGATGTCATTTGATGTTTGTAATGGCAATGAACCTACCATATAATTTCCACACATGCTACTCTGAAGTAGTTTATGGTCACTGTCACTCATGGTACTGTTGTGTGTGGATATGAAGGTCCACAAAGCTGTAGGTTAAACATGTGGTTAATCTAAGTACTGTAAAAAATAGATGCTTAGAAATATTCTTAATGTTTGGGTGTTTTTTAAGGGATTATTTCTCTGGTTGTCTTTTACTTCATTACATATTTTGCAAAAAAGGGGATATACAATGTTTTTTAATTATTATTCTTTCAGCAGTAATTCCTTAAAATAGCATCTTGTGGTCCATGTAACTTATGTTCTGAGTCAAATATGAGTCTGTATCAGATAGATTTATTTAACTTATAATAAAGAAATAATCCCTTCTCCAACAACTGGCCCACTGAAATCCAGAAGATTTCTGCCATTAACTTGGGCAAGATACAGATTTTTATCTTAGGATCCCGTATTGCATAAATGCACTTGCATAACAAACATAATTGTCCTGGGAGCTATGTACAAAGACAAAAATTGCATTCACTTGTATACTTGGAAACTATTTTACCTCTTGTAAATAACAATGACACAACTAACTGAGAAAGAGGCATGGTTAGTTCCTTTGAGCAGGTGATTCTTGTTTTCCTGCTATTCCTGGAAAGTTTGATGCAAGAACTTGCAGCTGGAAACATATCTGCAGAAAGTGATTTTGAGATTAGCAAATGGGGATAGTTTGCACTCAACAGTGTGGAGAAGAGTCCTGCTCCAGTCCTCCAACAGATGTGGGTTTCACTCCTGGTTGATGTTAAAATGATCCTTCTTGAATCTGTTGCCATCAGTTACAGGAATATCAGTATTGAGATATCTGTCATTTCCATTGGGACTGAGGAGAGTATCTTCCAGACTGAAGTTATGCAATTCAGTGCACCCATCTGATACAGAGTCATGCATGGATCACAGCCCCGTAGTGCAGACAAGTCATTCTGTAGATCTGCTGTGTGTTGCTAGTTGTCAGTGTATGGCATCGCCATTGCAGGACTTGTCTGTCTGGATGGGTGCAGCTAGTTTGCGCGTTCCCCTGCCCATGCTCCTGCCTGGCTGGATGTAAGCCATGTCTTCTCCAGAAGCCATGTAATCGCATTAGTGTGGCACTGAGCCCATGCTCCCAGCCAGCCAGACACGGGTCAGCCCCAGCCTAGAAGCCATGTAACCACTTGGAGCATGGGTAGACCAGACACACAACTGGCCATATTGTTCCTACATGAGCCATAAGTGGCCCAGGACAAGATTGAGTAAGAAATAGTGTAATTTGAGATTGGTAAATGAACTGTACATTCATGTAGATTTATTGTAAATTCACTGCTCATCAAACACAAAAACAATCCAAACAATGAAATTTATATGCGTTTGTAAAGATCTTGCACTTTACTATTTTTTTTACTTTTATTTTATGTCACATAGTTGTCTTAATGCAAAAAGAAGCCATAAAAACCCAGAAGACTAGTATGGGGTTTCTAAATAAGGGGATCGTTAATTTTAAAGTAAAGAATCCATTACACGTCTCTGTTTAAGGTATAATGTAAAATACTGTCAAATAAATGTACAGTAAAGCAGGATCTGGTTTTGCCTTAGTAAGCTGTAAGTAAGTCAGGGAGAGTTTGCTCATACTCTTGAGCTTCCCTGTGAGACTGTACAAAATGCTGCACACTGCCTTTGCAGCAGGGGCTCAATCCTGCCATCCTTGTTCACCCCAGAAGAAGGAATACAATGCTTGCAGAGTCGGGCCCAGTGAAGCAATTAAATCATCCTGTTACTCTAATGCTTTCTCCCACTGAAATCACAGTAAAGGAAGCTCCTCATATTTTAGTAAGTTTATAAGAGATGAGTTACCTCTGTCACATCTGTTTTACAAAAGTGTTAAAGTTTTCAGGGTCAGGCTATCCAATAGAAACCAACCATTTCTTTCAATCCTCCGTCAAAATTAAGTAATGCCAAAGGGATTTTTGCTTGGGTTTGTGTTCATTTCCATTATCAAGATCTCTGTTAACACAGTTATAATTTTGCAATCCTGACTCTGGGGAGTTGACTCACATGAGTAGAAATTATTTCTGTCACTTAAGATGGCAAGATCAGGCCACTGTATTGTCATTTGAAACTAATAGTAGCATGTTAGAACTGACAATCAGATGCTATTTTTGTAATAAAGCTTTTTTAGCTTGTTTGTTTCACTTCATGTAATTCACTTCACTCATGTAACTTCATATGTAGTTTTCATATTCTTTCATGTCTCATTTTCAACTTATTGTAAGAAAAATCTGAAGAAGTCCCCCATCGTACTCATTTCAAACTTAAAAACAAGTACATTGCCATGGAAGCCAGTCCAGGCAACCCCCTGAAAATTCCAGGTTTTCTCATGTGTTTATGTGTATGGATCATTATTCACTAGATGAAACTCTTCTATCTCTGAATCAGTATATTCTCTGTGAATATAAGTTTGTATATAGTGTGAAAGTTACCATTATTTGTACATAGGCTCTCGGAAATAATCCCTTCTATCAGAGGTCCTACTTCACTGTATCTACAGAATGTTTCGCTGTGGCGTGTACACTTTCTCACCTTGTGATATCAATACAGAGCTCTTCATGTAAATCACTTTATGTAATTGAGTTGTCTAAGTGTGAATAAGAGTAACAACAATAAATACTAATAAAAAGACTTAACAGTGTGTCATTTTGCTCAGTAACTTCTGTCTTAAGGACTACCTGCTCTGGGTTGAATGATGATCTGCAATGCTAGTCTACATCGTTAAGTGTTTAAGCAGCACTGACTGCCTGTTGCCGTGTCACTGTGCTACCTGCTGTGCATACACAGAGTAAGGAAAACATCTGTGTTCCGGTGAGCTTAAAAGGTAGTTAAACAAGGATTTTTTATCTACAGCCCAATGTGAATCCACTAGATGACAACTTCCTGGAGCTGTGTTATGTCTGGAGCCCTGTGGTCCCATTTGGACCAAGTTCCCCTGCACTTCTTTACTGACAATGTTTGCTCATAGGTTGTTTTGAATGTCATTCTTCAGTTTGACACCTTCTCATTTAATCTTCAGGCTGCACAGTCTGTTGTCCTTGCTAGCTAGGATGTTTGGCTTTTTTTCAGTCTGTCATTGGATGAATGATACTTTTAAGCAAAACAGTGATCTTCAATAAATAACAGCAAAAGAAAATCAGTAATGTTAAAAATTTCCCCTAATCAACCAAACTTTCCATCTTCACAAGTTATAAAAAGTTGCAATAAATGTTATTACTTGCTGTTTCTCCCGCAGTAGCCCCAGGAAGTCATCCTCCATGGTGAATCAAGACATTTTTTATGAGGCATTGTGCCAACCCTAAAGGTTTGAGCTCAGGACAGAGATTCTTCATTCAACTTTTTGAATTAAACCATATTACAGCTTTAAAATTTTAGATTGGAAGCAACAGAAGAAATTTGCAGATAGACTAAGAGGTGAGAATGGTGATTGTCCTGAGACATCCATGTCTGCCAAATGGGAAAAACAACAAGGTCAAGCACATCCTAAGAAAAGCAAAGTTGGTGTATGCTGCAAGTCAGAGAGGCACATGTGGGATGCTTTGAAATTTAGGTTGGAGATAGAGAGTTTAAAAGAAAGACTGTGTTAGGCTTTATCTGAGCAGTGAATATGCATATACACACATGTACACACACACAGGTGTTCACAGCTGTGCTCTGTGGGTGTGTGTTGTCTTACCCCACTGCTTGGTAACATTTGATCCCTGCCTCAACTTCAGCCCCTTTGAAAGGAAGTAGAAGATTTTAAATCCTTCATTACTATAGCAGGCCTTGATGGTATATGACTGGTGTGAGGAGGAGAAGGAGAAAAATATATTAAATATCCTCTGCAATCCTGCCTGGGGGACTGATGGCAAGTTTACTTGCCACGTGTTTTCCATTCCACAAGCAAGTACTTCACTGCCTTATCTGTAGTGCCTGAAAAAACCCCAAATCTCTGCTCATTTGCTATTGCTTTTTCTTTCATTTACATGTAGTTATATTTGGAGTGTTTATTGACAAGGAGAAAAGCAACGTGTGTTGTTAAAACTGAGTATTTGATGCCTCCTCCTGGAAAGACTTCAGAGGTTCCCTTTAAAATAGGGAATTCCCTTCCTGTCAGCATATGTCTCAGAGAAATAAATATTTGTGCCAGATACTTGCAAAGAATACAAAGAGATAGACTACAGATTATAGCCTTAAAGAGATGTTTTAATCATCCCTTTTTATGCATTTATGCAATTTCCTCATCACAGTTTGGATAACATGCATTTGTTGTGGGCAAGGGCTGTTTTGGGCAGGGTGATGAGGTACCAGTGATTAATGTGTGAATCTACAGCATTGCCTCTGAGGCCTCAAACCTCAAACCCAAACCAAACCATTTCTTGCATGCTAAATAGGAGGGTCATAGGCAGAGAAGTTACCAGCATCCCCTAAGTTAAAGAGCACCAATGTGGATGTTTAAGCAACAGATTGACTAGGATCTTTGAATGTACAAGAGGTGTCCCATAAAGCTTTGAGTTACCTGCAACCACTTTTCAACTGTCCGCCAGCAATGATGAGTAAATACCAGCCCTCCACTACCACTTTCCCCAACTGCTGTCATAATTGTATGAAGCTGCATGTGCTGGTTCCTCTGTAATGGAGGATTCCCTGCAGCGGGGCTGGGTCAGAGCCAAAGAGGAGGTCTGGCTTGCTGTCTGAGGAAGAAGAGGAGGTGGGTGTGAGGGTATGTTTGTGTGTGTCTTGCTAGGGAAAATATGCCACTTCACTGGACCTTGAGTTTGATACTGTATTCCAGAGAGCAGGGCAGGAGGGGAAGACTATGAGGAAAACTGATAAGAAAATTATCTGTTCCAATTTATGCTTAAAGGACACTTAATAGACTGCTTTCCTTCCTGTCTCTCTCCAGCCCAGTTTAATTGTACTGTGGTCCTGGTTTTGACTGGGCTAGAGTTAATTTTCTTCTTCGTAGCTGGTACAGTGCTGTGTTTCAGATGTAGTATGAGAATAATGTTGACAATACACTGATGTTTTAGTTGTTGCTAAGTAGTGCTTATCCCAAGTCAAGGATTTTTCAGTTTCCCATGCTCTGCCAGTGAGGAGGTACAGAGGAAGCTGTGAGGGAGGACAGCCAGGACTGGTGACCCGAACTAGTCAACGGGATATTCCATACCATAGGGTGTCATGCTCAGTATATAAGCTGGGAGGACCTGGCTGGGAGGGGTGGATCGCTACTTGGGCATCAGTCAGCAGGTGGTGAGCAATTGCATTGTGCATCATTTGTCTTTTCTGGGGTTCTATTTCTCTCCTTTTTTTTTGTTATATCCCTTTCATTACTATTATTATTATTATTAAATTATTAAATTGTTCTTATTTCAACCCACAAGTTTTACTTTTTTTTCCCTGATTCTCTCCTCCCCATTCCACCGGGGGGGAGGGGGGAGGATGAGGCAGGGAGTGAATGAGTGGCTGCATGGTGCTTAGTTGCTGGCTGGAGTTAAACCACAACAATTGTAAAATGAAGGAATGGTTTTGTGCAGTGTTCAATTTGGTGACAGTGAAAAAAACACTGCCCCTGCCTCCCCTCTTGCCCCTGCTTATTTCCTGTTCTTGGTTGCTAACCAGGGTGAAAGAAGAGGAAACAACTCCCAGAATTTTCTAAGCTGGTGTGAAGATCTAGACCTTGTCATCATGTACTGCCTGCCTGCCTTGATACCATGCCATATTGCTGGTCAGAATTTGCCTCCCGTGGCAATGACCAACTCTGGCTAACTTGGTATCTGCATTTTCTTGACTAAGGGCTTGTAGCCTGATCCTTTGTAGCTATGCAATACTGCTAGCCAAAACTAGCTCTAAAGAGCTTGACTTATGAATCTCACAACACGCAAGACTATTCAAGAAAAATTAGTTTGGGTATTGGAAACATTAGCTCCTTCCAGGCTAATGTGCTGTATTGTTCAGCATTTGTGCCTCTGTCAGAAGCATCAGTAAAGCCATTTTTCTGTTATATTTTATAGCCTATTTTTAAAAAATTATTTCCTAAAATCCAGTTTACTCCCCACTCAGAATGATTTTCAGCAAATCTCTTACTGGAAACTGACTGAAAAGCAGAAATTCCTTAATGTTCGTTATTGTTAATAAACAATTTCCCCCCCCCCAGAAGAAGTTTCCTGTACAACCTCTCCCCACCACCACCTGTTCTGCTAAAAAACTGATTAAAACCTGCCAGGGTATTAGCCTGAGAAGGGCAGGGGCAAGCATGGTGAAGCCAAACCTGCCCTGGGCCCCTCCATACTGCTGGCCTCTCTGCTCCCCACACTGCCCAGCATCCAAAATAAATGGTGTCACAAAGGGTGCCCCAGCAAGTGGAGGCAGGCAATGCTCAGAACGTGAAGGGTTCAGGCCTTTTTTACCCCTCATAAGGCTTGGGCAGGGAAAGGACCCCGTGTAGAAGTAAATCCCCAGCCCTGGCTAAACGGGCATGAAACAGTCTTGGCATTACTCAGGTTCTCTGCTTGAAGTTTTCTTTTTTTTATACCTGGGATTTTTCACCCTTCTTCATCTTAATTAGTATCTCAGTAGGCCACTTGTGCTTTTGTAATCTATCACACCCCTGAGAGAAGTGTGAGTTTTGCTTACAGAAAAGAGCAGTGTAAGGGACTGATGCCAACACAATACTCCTTCAGGTACATTGCAGGCACTGCCGTCCTCCAGGTGAGGCCAGTTTGCCCCAGCTAGCAGCACAACTGATGCTACTTTGACTTGTCTTTGGTATCGCTTGGCAGCTGAAAGTACAGTGGCAAGGGTCAGCTCTGCAGGCACCACCAGGCATCATGGAAGGAATAGAGAGCAACTGGCATAAGCAGGGCATCCTCAGTCATTTCACAGTGGGTTTGTGTCAAACTCTGGACACCAACAGAAAGGTGACACTATGTACATGCACCTGCTGCTTCACCTGCCCTGGCAAGCTTTACCACTCCCAGCTTACAGAAGGGAAATAGAAACAATTTATTGGCATAATGGTGCTTCAGCACCTGCTCCAGCTTGTCTAGAGCAGCTAAAGTCACAGACCCCCAACATGCAGGCCTTGTGAGCAGACACTTCTGGGAAAGAGCAAAAAAAAAAGAAATCTGCCAGCCACCAGCTCTGCCACAAGCTGCATCAGGAAGACGTGGGCACAGCGATCTCCCAGAGAGGCGCTAGTCTTGGGAAGCGCCAAGGGAGGTAGGCGGACTGCAACACAAACAGGTCGTGTCCTCAGCGCACAGAATGTGGCTTATCTGGATTAATAACTGGTGCCAGCATGGTTGCTGAAGCTCTCATTTTCTTGGAATTACACTGATGACGAAGTGTTCGGCAGCAGGTCTGTTTGCGGATATTTGCAGGCAATCATCCCTGCTAACAACAAGGAGATAATAATAAAACCCCTAAGGCAGGAGAGAGCAACCTGCAGCCAAGGCAAGCACAGTAAGCAGGGTGGTACATCTCCTCATGTCCTTGTTCCAAATATGTACTTTTCTTAACATTGTGGCAGCTGTTCTCCTCCCCAGTCAAAATCCCTGCTGGCCTTCCTTGTAATAAAATCATCATCCACTGGGCTGGTTTCAATTCTGAATGTTGCAGAATAAGGGCAGTGACAGAGAACATAATGAGTACAGTAAATAAATACTGACTATATCTGCCAATACAGGGTAGGTGCATAAACAAAGCTCTAGGTTTCTCTAGGCTCCTGCACCAGTCCCATGTAAGTCAGACAGGAGTTGGGCTTACCTGGATCATTGCCTTTCTTCATCAACCATGTAGGGAGTGGTTTCTCATGCAGGGTGAATTTCCTCAGGCCTGCCACATGCTTGTGAAGACCTGCGGATGGTGTTTTCCTTCTACACTGAGAATTCAACAGATTTTCTTCTCCTGTTCACTATGTGTCCCAATTGCATGCCAAGTAATGGAGCATATCTCATCATTCCCTGAGGAAGGGACAGTGAAGGTCTCTATGCAACTGCAGGAGGGCTCTGGGTGAAAGCATGCATCTGCTCAGCATCCAGAGCTAGCTACACAAACTCAGCATGCAGCCCACAACCTGCCAGCAGGCTGCAGGGAGTGATTTGTCCAGACTGGTTACATCTGAAGGCATAGGCTATGCAGATTTTTTCTCTGTGGACCACCAATGAGTCAGCAGCAGAGTGAAGAAGGCTTCATTGTCTTTGAGAAGCTGGGAAGGGGATTATGTCAGCCTACACAGAGCTAGAAACAGCAAAGGGAGGAGGCTCAGTGAACCTCTGTCTTTCCCCCAGGTTGGAGTCTTGTTTTAATCTCAGTTAATATGCAGCTACTTTGAATGAACTAGCAATGAGAAAAGTCAATTTCATACAGGACAGGTCAGTTTTCTAGCCAAAACTTCACTTCTTCCTGGACTTCTTGTTTACTGTGGGCAGAGTTAGTTTGAGAAGATAATACCTTTTTATGGATCTGGAAAAGGCTGTCTAACCAGAACTAGGAGAAATCAAGTGAGTGTATTTGAACTGGAATTTCTGTGCAACTGGGAGACACCATCTGGGCATGTGAGTTTGCTGCTAGGAAGGTACGCTTTGCATGCTAATGTGGAGGCATTTGCCAAGGATCTCAACTATGTGGAATATTTTAAATAGTGAATATATATATATGTTTGTTTGTTTCCACCAGAATTACAAAATAGGTATTAAAAATATTTCTGTGCTTTATTGTATTTAGTGTCCTTCACTTGGAGTAAGCCTTGCCCTCATGTAACATTGTTCTTTTAATTTCCTTCTTCCTGTACCCCTGTCTCCCATGATATAAATGAAATAGAACATGCTGTAGTTACAGGATGTCCAACAACTTGTTTCACATAGACTGTTGGAATAGAGCTTATGCTGCCATTTTCAGGCATTCCCTATTTATGCATTGCTTCCCATGTATTACCTTCAGACTGCTGTAGACCTAAATGTTTTCCTAGTGTAACTGTCTGCTTACCTACTTTTTTTAACCTGTGCATAGTAGCGCAGTGAGTTCCTGAGGTTACAGCTCCTCATCTGCTTCTGTCCTCCAGCCTGTGAAATGGTTAATCACTTTTGTTCTACTGAAAGTTATCCTGCAGAGATGCTCATCTTTATGAGTTGTGAGCATTTGTTTTGGGCAAAACCCTTTTCTGGCATAAGGTGTCCAGTCCCTCTGGACTATGACAAGAACAGATACAGAAACCCATGGGAGAGGAAAACTTGATTCACTTGCATTGGTAGGCCCTGTTAACATCCTCCTGCCCTTACACCCTACTAACTGGTGCGCGGTAACTAACATACCATGAAAATCTAGCAGAACAAACGTGTTTTCCATGTGCATTATAGGCTGAGATATAGTTTTCACACCTTAAAAATCAAATGCTGCTGGAAACCAGTGTATATTTCATTTTTCTGTACAATATATGCTAAATAACAGAGCTCCCTCTGCTAAAATAGGTTTGAGGTAGATGCTATCTCTTGACTATAGCATTCCTGCTACTGACTTGTCTTTGATACGACACACTCTAGCATGCATTTCAGCTTTCTATTCACAGTAGCATCGGTGAGAACCCATGAGGAATGATGATCTTTCATCCCTGAGACACCTACCCAAAGCAATACATTGTGCATTTCCATGATCACCAGGTTTTTACATGACTGTGTCTGAAGGAAGGTATTTCTGTAGTGGATACAGTATTCAGACCTTGAGGCTGAAAAAGGGCTGTGAGTTCCCCTAACTGTGGGACATTATCTGGGTTAAGGGCAATACTGGGAATCATAGGATTCATGGCAGGGGGGGGGAATGCCCCTTGAGTAGCTCTGGAGAATAATCTAGTCACTTTACCTTCAGTGCCTTTGTCTGGAGGACAATGGGGAAAAGTTCAGGCAGGAGACCTCAATGATGAGGTTCTTTAAAGCCCTCAGATCAAGGCCACAAACAGCACAGCTCTGCTGCTTGAGTGATGATCATCCTATAGTTACAGATGGAAGAGGCAGGGAGAGAATACCAAAGGGAGAAAGATGCATGACAGGAAAGGAAGGGGGGGGGACGACATTTCCATTTCTGCATGACATAGTCCCATGTCTTGTTTCCATTAGGTCTATATTTCTTTATCCCCTTTAACTGGTCTGCCTTACTCCTGCTGGAGTTTGTATCCTCTTTAATTTTGTAGTGCAGCCTGAGTTAACTATTAAGCTATCTTGTTTCACAGTCTAAACAGCCTCTACAGGCCTGGTCTTGCACTCAGTAGTAGCAAAATCTCCATTGGCTTCACAGTGGGAGATCCAGTAGATGCAGGAAGAGTGAGTCTAAAGGAGGAACTTTGTGTCTTAGTTGCTGGACTACTGCTTTCAGAGATTGTATCAAGAGAACTGAAAGCAAGATAAATCCATTAGTGAAGACGAAAGATTAAAAACACATACAGGTGAGTACAATTTGGGCAGTACTTCTTCATGAACAAAAGGGCTGGTGAGATAGTACATTGAGTTCAAATTCATTATACTGTTGTAGGCAAAAAAAAGTTATAAAATGGATCCTGTGGAACAGTAATTGCTGATTTTACACCATTACCTCAGTCTTGCCAGATGTAATGAAATATCCTGAAAGTATGAAGTCTACTGCAGACAAAATAATAAGGCATCAACAGCAAACACATTACCCAAATATCTCAGTTGTCCCTGTTTCCTTTAAAAAATCTGATATGATTTCCTTAGGAAACACAGCAGGATGCCTGACCCTATGCCTCTCCCAGTAAGGACTTTTTCTTGTATTTTACTCATTGGCTAGTTTCACTCAGATTTGACAGAAAGGCGAAGATCTCAAAACAATCCAGTTCTCATGAACTTCATGGAAGCAGCCAACTTGTGAGGAGGGAATAGTTGCTATCAAGTGCCTCTGATTAAAAAGAGGTGAGTGACCTTCTACACTATTAGACATAGAAAAGTCATGGGAGGGAGAGCCAGAGACCTTATAAATACCCCAATGACATGAAGTATCTCGATTGGTGTGTAAGGCAGAGAACTGTAGTGAGGCCGACTTCAGCAGCTTATGGAGCGCCACGCGTCCTTTGCTTTCCCTGGCTGGCTGGCTTTTATAGTGACTAACACCTCTTCTGTAGCAGCAGTCCTGCAAGTAATGTGTGGGGTTAGGAAAACTGTAGACCATTGGAGGGTATGGGTCTGAAGACACCAGTTGCCTGCTACAAGGTCCTGCCCAGAGTCCCCAGGCTGGGGCTGAGGTAGATGCCAACCTGCTGGCAGTGCCAGCCATATGCAGGCAGCACAGGGAGGAGGACTGCTAGTTGTCCCAGGTGATCGTTCCCCAGCAGGGCTAACAGTTCGTCAGTGCTGAGTATAAAATCAGTCTCCTGAGAGGAAGAAATGTAAGAATTTCTGAACAACAAGAAAAACCCAACCTGCATGTCATGCTCCATTGCAATGGGGCAACATTCAGGCCATTCCTCTATATGTATTACACCACATACATCTCTGAGGTGTACACTGGCTGAATATGGGGGGAGGGGGTGTTAAACACCATCAAAGGCTAACATTTGTCAGAGACCTTTATTTGCTTAACACGATGAGTTTCTTCATCTGAGTGGACTAAGCAACCTCTTATATTTTAGGAAGTACTTCCACATTCTTTATTAAAAAGGCTATAGAGGTTATATTAAGAAGGAAATCTGATGTCTGATTTCTCCTGTTGAGGATATCTGAAAGGAAACACGCAGAAAGAAAGGTGACCTTTGTATCTGAATTGCAGGCCTAATACTAATGGATGATGAAATTTTTGTAAAATCTTCTTTCTTTGAAGGTTGTCTATTGGATTAACTCCTAGCCTGATTAAAGTACAGCTGAGCATGTTTGTAGGGAGAAAAAAGATGAATTCTCTCTCTCTAGTGATTAACTTCAACAGAAATGTGTGGTAATCTGCCAGTACCCTTGGTTTTTTTACAGGTTTCTAGCAGCAAAAAGAATTAGACTCAAAAGACATTTATCACAGCCTGAGGTCCCATCCCAGCACTGACTTAAAGCAGGAGAATCTTTGCAACAGGTCTTTCCCTAGCATCCACTGAGCAATGGCCTGATGAATTTGCATCATAAATCCTCACTCACTGAGTTTTTATTTTCTTTTAAAGCCCAGCACGTCTTGCAGCAAGGAATGAGTAACATAGCTCACAGAGAAACTATCCTGCATGCCATCAACAAGACTGATTTTGACAACAGTGGCAACATGCCAAATGTAGCCCAAATAAACAGACTTTCTGTTTCCTAACTTGCCCCTGCAGGGCCTAACAGAATTTTCAAATTCTTCCCCACAATTCTGCTAATTGTTAATTTGATGTCATGGGTACATCCTGGCAATAGAGGAAAGGTGAGAACACCAGTAACACTTAAAACCAGACATCCTCAACAATTTAAGGTAAAAATTACCACCATCTAAAAGAACAAAATAGTCTCAATGTTGTTCAGGAAATCATTGCTAGTCCCAGCTAACCACACAAACTATATCTTAGTAGACCACCACTTTTTTTCTAGAAGCAAGCCCACTGAAATCTTTCTAAGTATCCCATTCAGCCAGTTAGAGATAATCATACTTCTAGGTCCATTTATGTTTTTCAGGAAATACTGTCAAATATTACTGTTCTGGATCACAAAATACAGCTGAGTCACTTGCAGGCTGTACCAATGTCACCACCCAGACTTGACAGACCAGGGACTCATTTTTTAATTTGAAATTCCCTTGGACTAAATTAAGGTGAAATGACACCAAACTATCAGTTAAAGATTTTATTCATGACAGAAGCAAACTGAACTGGAGAGGCATGCTAGTAGGTGGCAGGGTTTCTCACAACAGGAATTGGCATAAAACTACTTCTGTAAACTGTGTAACCCAGGGTAACCATATACATCGATTCAGGGAATAAGGAGATCCCTCCTTATTCAGGAGGTTCAGAGCAGACCCCCTTGCTTTCCAGACTCCTCCTCAGAGAAGGGCCCGGGGTGGTTGGATCCACTCTTAATCTCAGACTTGGTCAATGGTTTTACGTCTTAAAGGGATGAGCTGTAGGGATTGTGGAAAAGGAAAAGGAAAGAGAGAAGACACAGAGGGAAAAGGGAAGAAAGATTTCACCGGCTCTGGGTCCAGCGTTGGTTCAGTCAGCAGAGGGGTCCAGTTCCAGTGGGTTTGTGCAACTGGGGCTTCAGTTTGTGTCCTTTTTATCATCCTTGCCCCTCCTTCGGGACAGCACTCAAACTCATCAGGCTAATGAGCAGTTTGTGAGCCTTTGGGCTTGGGGGTCTTTTGCAGAGTAACTTCTCCTTCCCTGCAGATGTGGCCATTGTTTGATCTTTGTATCAGAACAGCTTATCAGAACAGGGAGCTGCGAACCCTCCAGCATGCCCTCCCCCTCCTGTAGCTGATGTCTGAGCTGATGGGCTTTTCACCTTGGTTCCTTGCTGTGCAGGGTTTGTCTTTAAGCAGAACTTGCCCCACCACAATGTTTGAGACATTAACTCTTTCAGTCTCTCACAACTAACCAGATCATGAGAGAAAAAACATTGTTGTGGACTATTGCTTCATTTAAAAAGCCTGTCTGATGGAGGCATAAAGAAAAGAGATTCTTTTTGCAGACCTATTTGGTGCTGATGAGGTTCATGTGAAGACAACAGAGACTCAAGTGGCAGAATATTTGGATGATTTGGACAGAACTGAAATGTCTGTCAGACTGCACCATTCCCTGTTCTTCTTACTCTCTGAAGAACAGTAGCATCCAGATGACAGTCATATGTTTGATGTTAAATCTAGTGCAGGTAAACTCACAGATGATGCTAAAGAAGAGGCAAAAGTGCCATAATGAACTCCTCACTGCTTGGATTTAAGCCTCCACTTATCATCTGCCATTTAGTCAGGAAGCCAAACCATTACAGCTTCCACAGCCTGTCTCTATCACATACAAAGTCATTTGCAGGTTTGTCTGTTCTTTTCAGTGACATTTCATGGGATGGGAGACACCCCTGCAAGATCACAGCCTCAGAGAGCAACTCTTCCCCTGCAATCATGGAGGGGAACACTTCACACCAAGAGTTCTGGAAGGGGAGATGAAGTGGCTAGCCTATTCGTAAAGTGCTTAGATTGAACAGCAGCTAACAGCTATCAGTCCCATCCTTTCCCTCACCATACAGCTAATCCAAAATGAACAGCACCCCCTGCTGCTTCTGAGGTCTGTAAGGTGAGATGTTGAAAGAAACACTTTTGAATGTCTGCATCCTATATACTATAGCAGGGTCCCTATCACTGGCTTTCCTAGCTGAGTGATGACAGGCACCAAGTACTCCTGTATTTAACAGGAGTGTAAAATCCCCAGTTCTAAAATAAACCCCAAACCTCTGCTATGAGAAACAAGGAAGTATCTATGTTAGATGATACAAATATCAATTTAATCTTCTCTATCAACTAGCATGCATTTTGGTACTCAGATACTGTGTTATGTACAGAAAGCAATGTCTCACCCATTTTTCTTGAATGCTTTGACCTTATAAGACCTTTCTGCTATCAAAGCACAAGGTCCAGGACTGTACAACCTTTTAAGATGCACGTTTACAGAGTCACAAATAACGCCATATATGCCCGCATTCACCTCAGACAGTTTTCTGTTGTGTGAGTCATCCTTTTCCTAGAACAAACATTTGGGGTCAGAGAAGGGAGGAGCAATAGGAACAGAGCAAACCATGAGATCACTGCAGAATATTTCAAAGTTTTTTTCCATTAGGATGTCCGTTCTTTCCTGACAGTGTGGTCATTGCTAGTTACAGTTTAAGGGTCAATCACATATTCCATTATGGTGGTTCTGTATAAAAAGTCACAAAGACATGGTTCCTCACAGAAAGAGCCTGACGAGCTCTCATGGAGCACCTAAGCTGGCATTCAGCTGCAAACTTCTGTCAATGATTTCAAAGCTGTTGTTTCCCAAGGTTGCAAGTACTTTAAAGGTTGTTTAAGTCCAATAAATAGCATCACTAATGTGGCATAGGGGGGCTTTTCTATGATATAATACTTTTATCTGCCACAAATGCCAGTCAGGGCTGGCAGGCAAAAAGATTTTTGTGATTTTTTTCCCAGTCTGTCTTCCACTCTATCTTACATTTGTCATTGTCCTGTCTGTGCTAAGCTTTGATTGCTGCAGTGACCAGCAAGATACGCAATGAATTATATTACAAATGCCATATGTAAGCTTGCCAAAAGGAAGTAGTATTAACAGATAATACGCTTCTCTAGTGGTAAATAAGCAATAAATAAGCTGTGGTTGTGGTTAATTAAAATTGTAAGAATTATTTGCTTATCTAAATGCTCAGCTTTATTAGAAAAAGAGCCTTACAGTAAAACCTAATCCTTGCATCTAATTACTGACCAGGATAAAGCATACATTTTTAAGTTATCTTAATTATTCTTCATTACTGTAGATAATTATCAGCTATAAAACAGCACGTTACAGTCTGAGAATAGACAGATCTCAAGTGTATTCCTCATGTTTCCCCCAGTATAAAAAAATGAATCAAAAGATTTAACACTTGTAAAAAGGAACAAAACCTCACACTTTACAGTTAAACTCTGATGCTCATAGCTACAAGGTATATTTGAAGCCAGGTATTCATCACAGTTCAGTGGAGGACTGGCCCTTCGTATAAATGACAGCAATGCGCAGCATTAAGATAACATAGTGCTTAAGCAGAAGCTGATCCCTCTTGCAAGATCTAACACCTTTCACTTCAGGCATAAGAAGAGCACTCCTTGTGGGTATGTCTTTATATTATGGCTTACAGTAAAATTTCTTATGCTTTGTATACTTAGATCCAATGTATGTTAAGTGTATATAGGCATTGCTATGCTGCTGAACACTGTGGCTACAAACTGCCACCACTATTAGCAGGTTAGAAGATAACATGTAGCTCTGCTGTCTGTATTAGTTTTCAGTGCTGCAATCACTGGCAGTGGTTGCACAGACAGAGAATTAAAGACTGCTGAATAACTGCTGGCATAGGTACTCGCTTGAAAGCCATGACACAGCAGTTTTATTTGCTGCAGAGAGCAAGAGATAGAGGAAAAGAGGGGAAATTCAAAGAAATGTCGAATTGGACAACTACACATCAGGGTAGCAAGCAAAATAGATGACCAGCATGTGAAGATTTGAGGAAAAAGCACAGAGCGACAAGGCCAAAGGACAAGGGTGTTGGGCCACATGGTCTCTGATTGCAGACACCACAAGCGCTCTCACCAACATCAGTTATGATACTGTGGAGTTTTTTTTCTTTCCTATATATTTTCCTTCTTGCAGCACTTCTCCCTTTCTGCAGACAAGCCAAAACTGGTATTGGCAATACATCACAGCTCTTCTCTGGTGTGCTAGGCTTCTTCAATGCCCAGGCTATTACTCCTTTCTCTCACTGGAAATAGGTGGTGCTGTCCATCACAGTTCCAGAAGTGACACAAAATGAACAGAGAGCATGAAGTAAGAAGCAAGCATTTGTTGGACAGCAGACGTAGCCTCCCCTTTGCTGGTTGCTTCACATTGTGCTCTACGAGGCATTGCTCTGTGTCATTAACCCTCTTCCTCTCCCTTGTGCCTGTGGAGAAGACATGTGCCACTGACCTAGTCTGCTCCTCATGATCGCAGCTGAGCAAAGACTTCCTGTGGTGGAAACCTGGCGCAAGGACCTTTATAGATCTTCTAAATGCACCTTATTTTGACAAGGACACAACCCGACAGCATGAAAAGAAACATGCACTGTCTGGGAATTGACATCATGCTGCAGTTCAGAGACCAGGAGACCTGAGCCACAGAGGACTTCATTCTCCTGAATGGATGAAGGACAGGTTACTCAAACTTCTTGATGATCTGCCTCAGTTCTGTGTATGGATTGTGGCATCTGGTTCCATAAAAATAACATGGACTGTTGACTTTTGGCTCAAAGGCATAGCTGTTATCTCAAAGCAAGGAATGGAGACACTGCATGTGGGTGTGAGCTAACATCACAATGAAGTCTCACTTTCATAGTTTAAAATAGTGTAGCATTTTGACACAAACTTTTTCACTGTCTTGTCGAAAGACTCACAATAACTTCCCTAGAGCCTGCCTGTCTTGCCTTCATACCCAGTCTTCAGATTTCTAATGCACAGGAGAGTGTATCACTGAATTTGATGGGGATCTCCCTAATCACTTGTGAGCAGTGAGCCAGAGCCTTATTTGAGGGTAGCATTATCAGCAAGACACTGCAGGTATGGCATATGGTTACAGTGGCATTTTGGGGGGGATTCACACAAACACATACATAAATATGCCAGAGCAGTTCCATTGGTGGTATGCTTTTAAAGGCATTGGAGCCCTCTGCCTGATAACATGCCACCAGAAGCAGGATTTACACTGACTTTCAAAGGTGGGGCAGTACTTTAACACAGCCACAAAAATCAGTTCAGCACATTTGGAGATAAAGAGAGCTTGGGACATAGTGTACTAGCATCGCAAGTTACAGTGCTAAAGATTTCTGAAAAAAATCCTAAGTATTAAATCCAGAGCATATGCTGAGGGGCAAAGAGCAGGTCAGGGCAGGTTATGATCCTCCTCATAGGTTTAATATTTCATTCTTCCAGTGGCCCTAATAACTGCCAAGAATTTACAGGAACCAAGACAAAACATCCCATTTTATAAAACTGTCAAGGGCAGTTTATGGAAACAGATTGCTTCAATCTGAAGTTTTGAATTAATCTACTCTTTACATCACTACTTCTTGATTCATTCCAAATACCATAGTGGGACTTCAAAGATAGTTGCCATTATGCCCTCCCTTTTTCTGGACCAGGGTTTATTCAGATTACAGAAGTGGATTAGTAAAAGTCATGTTGTGATTGCATCTATCCGTTTTTACAGGAATAGGTTAATAGGCATCACTAACTATTTTGTGTGTCCCTTCTGCCATGTGTTTTGTTTTGCTTTGGTTTTTTGGGGTTGGATTTGGGGGGGGGGGGGGGGGGGGGGGGGTTGATGGCTTAGTTCAGAAGGTAAGGCTGAGTTTGAACCTTCCCACCCTTTGCCTGACTCATCCCTTTCCCTACAGTTTGCAAAAGTAGCAAATTAGCTGGCACATTACTCGGGGTGCTTCAGCTTTGTTAAAGCTCTGGCCCCCCCAGACATGAATGCAGGACCAGCAGGGAGGCCTTCCCCCCACTGCATCTTTCTTCCTTGTACCATAAAAGTGTGCTGATGATAGTAAAACACTTCCAGCCTGTTTGTCCACCAGTCCCTTCTGCTCGTGTAACTGGAACCAAGGGAGAATGTGGGTATTGGAGCACTGGAATTTCTGAAGAACAGGCTAGACAAAAATCTTCCTGGGATATTTTTGAAGGGCTGAGCCTGCTTTTGAGCTGCTAGTGGTCTAGATGACTTTCTGAGAACCTTTCTAGCCCTATTTTACTATGACTTCTTGAAAGCAGACTGTATACATTGCTTTTGCTGTCATAATCAACTTCTCTCCTTTTAGCAAAGGAGATTAGCAATTAACAATGGTAGTCCAGGTACTGTGGTCAGCAAGATAGACCATATCACACCTCTGCAGATACTGTGTGCAGCTGTCATGGTACATTACTGAAACAGAGTTATCTGTTTGTCTGGGACACTGCAATCATTGCTCTGTGCACTATCGGCTGAGAAGCAGACAACATCCCTGTAGACAGAAGTATAAGGAGTGTGTGCATCACTCCAAAATGTTCATGTGGAGAATCACATTGCAGTGTTGGTTGGGTTTCTACAACAAACTACGTCTTCCTCCCTTCTCTGCAGTTCTTTTACAATTCTCACTTTTCCTTTGAGGTTTTTCCCTTCACAGTCTCTCCCTAAGCAGCTGTCTGCTTATGACTTTTTCCCTCTTGCCTACCAGTAAGGCTATCATTCACAGCCTGTTTCCTACTTCTCTCATGGGCAATTTAGCAGTTTCCTCCTGTCAGTGGAACATCTTCCCTGAACTGATAGTCACCTCCTCCACAGCCCTTTTTTTTCCCCACAGATGCCTAGCAAGGCACTTGTTTTGCAACCCAGCTTTTAAGTAATTTCTCCAAGTAGCCATTAATGTCAATAACGGGCGTCACTTCTGTACAAACACAATATGCAGTCATGTGCAGATTTTGCCCTCATGTTCGTAGTTTAAATATGCACGTTTGTTTTTTTTTTCTCTCAGAAAACAGTTTCTTCCAGGCCATGACTCACTTGTCACTGTCAACTAGCATCTGCAATGGCTTGTAGCTTCCTTTTTGTGGAGAAAGAGCACCCAACACAACGTGGATACAAATGATACGTTTCAACTATAGTGAGATCTATCCTACAGCCAATAATGTAAATACTGAGTGTATCTAGTGTTTTAGAATAACCTTTATCTTTTTACATTAAACCTCTACTTTTTTAATCCGTTTGGTTTTGCTTTCATTTTGTACTTATACAGTTACTGATTATGTGTCTTTTAACACTTCTATTTTCCATGCCCTGACTGTATTGCACTGTTCTTTCTTATATGCTTTACATTTTATCCAGTCCCATGAAAGTAAAATAAAAAAATTCCAGACTCTTCAGATTCCTTGCACTCTCCATGTTCACTGGTGATACCAACGTTATACAGAACATGAGCATCAAAACAACTTGCTTAGAATTTTTTTCTTGTTTTTGAGTTGCAGATATTTTCCTTCTTCTTTAGTATTTATTAAGCTGATCACTTTGTAATTGTATGAATGTTTCATATAGTCTACAAGATATATTAAAAATAAATTTTACAGGACTAACTGCCTTAACAGAATCCATGCCACAAAATAAAGGTGTTATACTTACTTTGGCATTGAGGTAGGAACCCTGACATAAACAAAGTTATTTAGGATAATAGGAATAGAGACAGAACCACAGTACTTCTCAATGTTTTATAAGAAACTATGGAGAACAAGTAGATTAACTCCTTTGGTAACTTTTCAAAGATAACTGGGACTATTTCTGTAGACCATTCCAGACTCTGGCAGAAGTAGGTGTAAAAACCAACAAACTCAAAGAACGCTGTGTGGACTTTCTGCTCACTGGTTCTCTTTTTTTTTCTGGTCAAGCATATGAAGCAGAAATGTGAATGGTTAACAGCGATGAAGAGAAATTGCAAATTCAGAGCTTCTTTTTGAATTCCAGAAACAACGCAGGGAAGTAACGTAGATGCTTTAAAAAGGAGTCTGCATTTTTGACACTTTAAAAGCTGACACTAAGTGCTTCAGAAGATAAATCCTGTAACTCTGGGAAGTCACAGACTGAAACAATTAATGTATGACATAACACATGCAATCTGGTTTCTAAATTGGCAGTCAACTACATTGTGGTCAATGACAGGCTATGCCACATAGCATGATTTCTCTTACTCCTGAGTCTCCTGGGGCAAATTCTCACAAATTAAATTGTGATCCAGGGGCCTGGGAACGTCTGAGACTTCTGAAATGATTAGAATAATAAACGAAGGACTGTCAGGTCTCCTCAGTAGGGGAAAGCCCCTCAGTATGAGCAAGTCTTGACAGTTAATAAAAATGGTGACCATGGACCAACTTCTTCCCAAAGCTAAGGTTCAGACAACATCCAGATACTACAGGGTCTGACACTATGCCAGTCATATCTCTCTTGGGCTTCTTTAGAGAAGTACATCCTATGTCAGCCCTACACCTGACAAATCAGCTGCTGAAAACTTAAAAGACACAGTGTGCTTGAGGGTGAGCATAGGCTAGAAGATGCAAGTTTTTTTCTGCCTGTGCTTTGAGAAAGCCAAGCTTTGGGCTGCCTCTATGAAGGCCTTTGCTTTGTTTGAACTAATTATTGCATCAGGAATTAAATGGTAATCTTTCCAGAAGACGAGGAAGACATTCATTTTAAAAGAAAGGTACTTATGTTGGAGAAAGCTGGACACAGAGCAGGCAGTGTCTCTCTAGACAACTTTCTGCATTCTGAGGGTAATAAAAGCAGCAAGGAGAGAGTGAGCTAGTTAGAATATGGGTTGGGAAGGTGATTAAATAGTGTGCACCCCAGTATACACAGCACTAAATTTTCTCTGGGTTCCACTTTTCTCCTCTCCCAACGGTCAGCATTGTGGGCATTACTGAAAACTGATTTCCATTGTGATATTTGTGGACTCTTAAGTTAGGAAAGTCCAGGAACACAAAGGTCTAGCTACAATCCTGCTTATGGGAAATAAGCTGGGACACTGACAATTTACAAAGCCCAGCTCTTCAGAGAGCACAGATGCGCTCTGGTTTTTCCTGCCAGGGCAATCAGGCCAAGTTCTCATTTCCAGCTCTGTCCACAATCCATTTTGTGTCCAGCCCATGTCCATAAGCATAGAAATGACAGGAAAGAAATTCAGTGTCTAAGTCACCAGACTGCCACCAGCTACTCCATGTTCCTGTCCCAAGACAGGATCAGCTATGACAATGGCCTATATAAATGCCTATAGCTTCTCCAACTGCTCCTTAAAAATCTATCTCCATGAAGAGATAATGCTCTGAGCCTCCAGTCTATTCCTGTGCCTCCTGCGCCTCACTTCCCCTAATGACCTGTCTGAACCTTCACACACTTCCTTCTACACACTGACATCCTCTTAATGCCTGCCTCACACTGCTTTTTATGGCTGACTAAGCCTATTTCTCCTCACAGGTCATTTTTTTTCCAGATGCTGGTAATCCTCATTGCTATCCTTCTCTGAAGGAAAGGATTTCTTCCTGTCTTACAGATATATTTTTTTAGTATGATGTTGTCTTTTTCATTTTAATGTGGTGATACCTTATTGTAGTATATTTGGCTCCTGATCCACACTACCCGTTCAGTTTCTTGTACAAAGAACTGCTCCTTTCCTAGTTATTCTGCATTCAGTGTTGTCAATGATGCCTATAAATGTGTAACACCTTGCTGTTACTCCATCTACAATTCAGCAAGCTACCTTTGGATTTTAGACCTTGTTTTTCAAGGTATTTGTGAACCTTCCCAGACTTCAGTTTATCAATACCTTCCAGGTGGCTACCAGTGAGCAATTTAACAGAAGGTGACCCAGGAGAGACTCCCTGTTGAACTCCACTCAACACCTTCCTATGGTTTTATAATGGGCTGTCTACAACAGCTCAGAAGCAGCTATCCAAACAATTTCACACTAATCCACAGAACTTTTATTAAACACAGGTTTTCTAGCACTTTTATAATAATGTCCTGTCAGACACTACTATAAATCTTATCACTGTCAAAATCTAACAGTATACTGTTTATTCCATAACCACAGGGACAGCAAATACTCTACTGTAGAAAACTAAATTAGGTAGACACAACTTGCTCTTGACAAACTCCTACTCACCTTTTCATTATATGCTGTGAGTTTACAAACAGTTTTTTATGGTTCCTGAGTTTGGGGCCACAGAAGTCACCTCCATCAAACTTCAGACTTTCTCAGCCTGCACTGTGTTTAACTAACAGCCAGGTGTACGATGATATGAGATTTCTAACTGCCCCTCCTGTGGAAGTTTCTACCTCGTATAAGATTGGAGGAAAAGGCAGGTTTGTGTGTGTTACAGTGAAGTAATTCCTCCGTCTCTGGAACAGAAGGATGTGAACCTTCTTCCATGTGTAACTTGCTACTGACGCTGCAGCTGGTATAAGCTGCAATCATAAGAACCCATCCAAAACTTCAGCACTGCTTTGGTATCCTTCCTGGGTAAGTTCTCTGTTATTTTAACATGGTTCTTGATACAGCTTGTCTCAGAGGCCTGGCTTCTCTACCTGACCATCTGTCTTGCACAGCTTGTAGGAAATTATCTCTAAGGCTCTTGCCTCTGTCAGATTTGGACAAAACAAGCCAGGAGCTCTGAATTCGTCATGATGATGGTCCCCTTGCTTCCATGGGAAATCCTGTCAATAATCTCCAGATAGAGCAGGCCAAGTGACAGGAAAACATATGAGCCAATCCACCAGCTGTTTTTGTCATCTTGCCAACTACAGCCATTAACTCCGAGTCAGTAACATTCTTGAACTACAGCTATGCTTCCACGTAAGTTATTTCAAGCCCGGTAACACTGGCTTATGGGTATCTGCAAATGTCTCAACGAAGGTCTTTTATATGGAGCGAGAGGAACTGTGGTAAAAGGAAAGTAGGAGGGGAAGGGCAGGTGCAAGACTACTATACAGCCATTATCCCCCTCCCTAAGTTGGGAGCATGGTCTTAGGTAATAAATAATGAAGATTCACATTTTGTTCTCCTAGATATACTCACTCTGATCCAGTTTTCTGGATCTGTGGAAATACAGGCCACTCATTTTTAGCCATTTCTTGCTACTTGTCCCTGTTGATTCATGAGCTTGCAGTTTTCCAAGTATTTACTTGCAAAAAATCAGTTTGCTCAGCAAAGTAATCTCTATCTCATTAATTAATGGTCTTCTACCTAATGCAGCCTCCCTCCTCCTCTAAGAGTCAGAACTGCTGTTACCTGGGTGAGGGAGAAGTTATCCTTACTATACTTCAAGGCATTATACTGGCAGCTGCATTCTTCTCCACAAACATGATGTATGAAAAGGCAAACAATATTTATTCTGAATGCAATTTAATGTTGTGAAGTACTACAGGCCTTCCACAAACATTCAGTATACAGACTTCAATGGAGATGGAAAAAAAACCCCAACACCATTCTTACATACTATTTATTGAGTTTTTAGTGACTGTGTATTGGGCAAGTGTTTGCCATCACTGAGAGCTAAATGTCCTTTCTTAAATAACCTAAAGTTTAACACTCAACGAATGATGGATACCACACGCCAATATACAGAATCTACATTATGCTCAACACACTACTGCATCCCACTAATTAAGCTAAAATACTAACTGAACCCAAGGGCTAGGAACCCACTTGCTTCCTGCCAGCAAGAGAAGAAAGCATTCTGGGGCTTTAAAGGGTGCATATATATCACTTTATACTCCAACATAATACAGCTACTTGTGTGCATGTCTGTTCATCTGCATGATCAGGGCAGTGCACAAACCGCTCTGTACGCCACTCACATACTTCTTTGGGTACTAATGTTAATTGTGAACTGAAGCCTTAGTCCAAAGTGCAAGTTGTAAAGCTGTGAATTGGGTAAAAACTGCATGTTTTTTCTTTTTTGAAATAAATGTAGCTTTCGTCAGAACATGTAAGTCAATATTAATTTAATGTAAAGTGCAGTAGCTACATCTAAAAGTGGTGGGCTGCTGTTGCAGTGGAATACCCCAACCAGCTCTACAGCATAGCTTTGAATATCAGATAGTGAGTGACTTTTGTTCACAGAATCTCCTATGAAGAGTACAAAGGTTAGAGGTTAGTTAATAAAAATACAGGAGATGATTCTTGGCCTGTACCTGCATTCAGTCACCTCTGCAATAGCTGAATGCACTACTGCCATTTTTTAAATTATAAAATTACTTCTTTGTGAGCAGTCAGACTCTGCAGAGCAGAAGACAGCAGTTGACAGCAGGCTGATTAGAGCCGTTTGATTCAGAGGTTGCTTTCAAGCAAAATATTAAGTAGGAAGGCTCCAGTTATTTTGAATAGTACATTATGTCTGCAGTTACTAATTTCCCAAGCAATACTGAAAATAATTTATTTACCATAACATAATAATTTAGAAAACAATATTGAAAAATCTTACTCAAAGTAGGGCCATGTCAGGCATCAGCAACCTTAGCTGAGTTCCAGCCAGCAAGCCTATCTGTACAAGGATCTAATCATATGACTTTTAATACCTGAGATGTGTTTAAAACTGAGTATTTCATAATTAGGGAGAGAGGAAGGAAAACACAGCTGTGTTTCAAAGAGTGACAAAGATTACTGTATGAATTTTTACAAACAAGTTTCTTACAAGAATTATATGACTGTGTGTCCAAAAAACACATTTCTCTCAGACAGATCTACTAGCAAGTGGTACAAATCTGCATAGTTCCACCAGATTTTGCTGCTTTTATGATCTGTCAGTCAATCGCTTTGAAGCTCTCAAAAAGACAGTCATATCTCCCACCAATAACTTTGCTTTAAGTGTAACAGCATACACCTTAGCTCTTGTTTTCTAGGCATAAATTTGAATACAAAAGTTATCTGAAAGGTTTTACAATGCTTGAAAGTTAATTCACCCTGAAGTTCTTGTTAAAAGCCACGTTCCTAAAGATGATACTGTATAGACTACATTTTCAGATTGACAAAAAACAAGTACAACATGAGACTTCTTAGCAAAGCACAGAGGAAATGGTATTTCTTGGTCTAATATTCAAAAAGGAAATACCACTTATTAACAAAAGTGTACATCCAAAGCCTTAATCCACTTACAGTTCTGATATTAGGTAGAATGTAAGCAGATCCTATTTTTTCCAACACTGCAGCTATTAGCAGCTACAATTGCTAATATTTGAAAAACATGCCTGCACTTTGCATCGTTTTTTAAACAGACCTAGCATAAATTGCTTGCAAGGACCATAGCCATTCATGAAACTCAACCCCAAAGTATAACCTTAAAACTAAATTGATCTAGACACCCCTTTTCTTTACAAAACAGGGTGAAAATAAACAGAAAACTTGAATCTACTGGTCTTTTGTATGAATGTAAGGTCACATTTCATTGCTCACTGAAATCTAAGTCTTCAGCTTGGTTTTTAAGCTGTTATCTACTTTTTTCTTAAGTATAACTAGAAGAGCACTGGACTAATGTTCATGTTACTTTGCAATGCATTTGTGAGAAGTTAACTCTCAAATTAGACATACAGCTAGGCACCTGCGAGCTTTTGTAGTTTAATCACACTGTCAATCCATGCTGACCTGAGCTCTCACTGAAGTTAATGTTCACACTTCTGTGTGAGCTTCAATGCCAAATTCAAGACCAAACATGTCTGTAGAGGTAGAGAAGGATTTCCGTGACATTTCTGTAAGAGGGAAATATGCAGCATACAGATGTCCACAGGTCAGTGGAAATACAGAAAAATTCAAAACCCTTGAACTCCTATTTAGTTTTAGGGACTGAATGTTCTGTCAGCTATTCCTGCATTTACACTCCCTAACTACACTGATCCAGTTACCCAGCTGCAAACACTTTGCACTGGTCTCCTGTTGGACTTGGGGAAGCAACCACATGCTCTGTGATCGGATGTGATGCACATCCAGGCTCCCTGTGTTACACGCCGGGCTGGGAGGAGCACGTGCTTCGAGCACACTCCTGTGGCCATGTGCAGTCACATCAAAATCAGAGCTGAGAAGGACACAAGATGGCATGTAGGCACCTTGGACTGGCTTCTTTCGCAAAGAAGGCCTTAAGCCAGAAGTTAGAAAAGAAGTGAATCAAGCACCAGAGGTGACCTACAGCAGAAACGTCATTCCTTGACCCTGGTATTTGGAAACAGCTTTTAGCAAGATAAATGCTACATTGAAAACAGTGCAAAACAGAGCCAACCAAAGAAGCTAGTGGTTACTTTAGCGTTCAAGGGCCTCCACCTTCCTGCTTCCTCTCTCCTCTCCAGAGAGAGGAAGGAACACACTCACCTCCTCTTTCTATGACACCTGAAGTGCTGCATATCTTAGGAAGAAGATAAAATACAACCCTATTCATTTATCATTATTTAAATACTGTCTGTGCTGGAATGTAAGATGAAACTCCATCCCCATTCCATGGCCAACTTCATGTGATCTTCACAGGTGATTTCTTGTGTGCGCAGAGGAGGGTGACGTAGGGAACCCCAATGAATGCCCATCTTTCACTGGGCCAGAACTTTATGACAGGGCCCTGCTCAGGGATCTCAGAGGCAGCATCGAAGTAAGCAAAGCAGACACAGCCCAGGTACGCCGCAAGGCAAATCAAAATGTGCCTGATAATAGACAAACCCCCCCCCCCCCAAAAAAAAGAAAAAAATCAGTAACATGACTTCAGTAAAGCAATCAAATACATCACTGTGTATTAAAATCAGTTTGTCCTTCACCTTCTTCGCCCGAGTCCCCCATAGGGTTGCTGTCTGCCCTCTGCATGTAGGCAGACAATACAGAGAATAAGGAAAACTACAAAGCTTATCTTTGGTCTAAACTGGCTGCAGCTTTTTGGCCTCTCTGAAATGCTGAGATATAGCACCTTGAATAAGAGAGCACAATTTGCTGGGTGTTAGAAGAAAAAAGGCATCAAAGCCCTTCACTGCTCCCCCACTTCACCCTCAGTTGTTAACAGTGGAAGTTTAAGCTTCAACAGACACTGCTTCAGTTAAGCAGTGCTGGGGGATTTTTAGTAACCAGTAGGGCAAGGAATTCAGTTAGAGTTAATGAACTTAGTGTCTGAAAAATCTGACCAGGTCAAAGAGACTCCTAAATCTGCCACCTTGGAGAGCATAAAACTTGCTCTGGGCTTATAATCTTACCAGTAGTTCTATCAAGCACTAATCAGAAATAGCCACCAGGCAGAACGGGAAGGTAATGTGGTGAGGACATATCACATTTGAATCAAATTGTGGAGTTTATACACAACACTTACCATACACAGTGCAAATAGGGGAAGTTAAATGAGGACCAGATCTCACAAAACACTTTGTCACTGATCCAGCAGAAAAGTGCTAGCATCCACCAAAGACCTGAAAAGAGACCCAGTTTGTACACACGCAGGTTTTCACATCTGAGGAGAAAAACACAAGGAAGTTGTTATAAAACAAAACAAAGTTTGCTTTGTAATGGCAGCTTGATGCTTTTTGGCTGTACGTATTTTAGGGTAGGATTCATAGTGCCAGGCACATATCTTTAAAATGGCTCCACCATAAATGTCCTTAACAGAGACTTTACTTACAGTAAATATGGCTCTGATGCAAGCCAGTGGTGAAGTGACAAAACAAGCCTTTTAATCAGTAGCTGTGTTTTGGGTATTGTTTTAAATACCAATGTGCAAGTGGCGGGCAAACATCAAAGCATTCCCATATCTAGGGAGGGCTATCTAGGACAGCTACTGATTAGTTACACATGCTGTCTAGTAACAACCAGCCACACAGCAAGTGCTCAGATTTGTTCATATTTGTCACTATATAAAGATTAGTAAGAAAGAAACTGGATGACAGTTTTTTTAATTGGTTAAATTTTTTCCCCTTATAAGTTAGTATTGTACAATGTAACAGTTCGACAGAACTTCTAAGGTAGGAGCCTCTACCCAGAGGGCCCAAAGAAACATGTTTTAGTAGATGGTGCAGGCATCGACATCTCAGACAGAATTCCTCATATTTACTAAGCTGCAGTTGTCTCCCTCCACAAGAAACCCAACTTGTTCATACAGAGGTACACCAGAGAGAAGGACAGCATAAAACATTTGCTGTGGTCACATGCAGTGTAGTCTGCAGTTGACTATCACTGAATACAACAGCGGATGCCAGGATACTTGCATAGCATTAGCTGTGTTGCAGGTCTACTCAAAACCTCACAATTTTATTTCCCTATATGATGCTTTGCTTTTTTCTATATCTTGGCACTATCCTAACAACTGTGCAGCTTTGCTCAAAAGAGTAAAATCGGGAAAAAGGAGACATCAATATAAACTTAGGTCCAAACCCGCTATTAAAGTCAACCATTTGCTGACTACCTACACTTTCTATTTTGGGATTAGGCCTCTTACTGCCAGTAGATGGAGCCCTGCTCTTACTAATACCTACAAAGTAAACCTAGACCAGGACCTGACCAGCCCTATGTGGCCACAGGAAGGCATGGCTGAGCTCTCCTGCCTTCTGCAAGAACGAAGTTATGATTTGGGATCTTCCCCCTGCCTTTTTTTGTTCTTGTTGTCGTAAATTCTTGGTGAATTTCCCAGGGATCTGAGAACCATTCAGTGCTCTTGGACAATTCTTGCTTCAATGAACAGCTCTTCTCAGGTCACTGGTATGACCTTCCAAAGCATTTCCAAACCTACTAATCAGAGGGCAGAGTAATTTGTTTAAAGTGACTTGTTTGAGCTACAGCACAAGAGTAAACCAATAAACCAAATGTCTAGCCAGTATAACAAGGAGTACTCAGTCTTCATCAGGGTTACAGGCCCCCGTCTTCTCCTTCTACATCCTAGAAGGAAAACAAGTCAATACCAAGCACCCCACAATCTCTTCCTTGTCCCAAGGTCTTCAAGGGGGGCTCCTCTAATCCACACTCATCTTCTGTGTCTTAAACTTTGTTGTGTTTTTTAACTCCTGTCACAGGAGATGGAGTAACTGCAGTGCCTGTCACAGTGGATGGAGCGGCTAAAGTGCCTGTCATTTTGTTGTCAGATCCAGAGACCTTCTCTTCCCCTGGAGGGTACCAAATAGTGTTTAACAGGGCTTCATAGGCATGGGTCAGGTCCCAGCACATTGCAGTGATTTGCATGTCTCTGCAATTGCCAGGGTGACAGCATACTTCTTTCAAATATTTTACTATTTTTTTTCCAGATTCTGCACTCATTCAGGGGTAAAGTTCCAAAATGCTGGAGGTGCCCACTGTCCTTGGTACTTGCCCGTATTATCCCATGCACCCTGACACTCATTATTATCCAGCCTCGGGGCAGATCTCTGGGTGATATTCTAAATAGTTGTTTAACCCTAACAAGACCTGAACCACATTCAGGAACATTCTAGTTCCTAGCAGTAGGTCCATGCTGGTTTCAACATCCCAAGGATATTCAAAATCTCCAGAATTCTCAAATCCTATTGTAATTGCCTGGAGGAGAAGGGGAAGGTGAAGAAAGGTGTCTCGCCCATAGACTGGGCTCTCCGAGGAGAAAAGGTGAAGAGTGTAATTATTAATAGTTTCCCACAGACGGCTCCCAAAGTATAGAGGTGAAGACAATACGGAGTACAAATACCCGATTAGTCTCATGACCGATAATTTTGTCATACCATAAGCCAGTGTCACACAGCACATCAAAGCAAAAACCTTAATCCACCTCCTGGAGATGATAAGCTGCAGCACAGGAACTATATACAGCAAGTAAAGTGATACATAACACAACTCTAAGAACGAGCACCACAACTCTAAGAGCCAATAAATCAACATCATGACCAGCGACTACTAAAGTAATATAATGAATGCTTGTAACAAATAAAATTTAACACGCTCTGGTCAGATCTGTTGTTATCTCGACCCTTCATGCCCCATGATAGGCACCAAAAGGGCTGTCATGGTTTAATCCCAGCCAGCAACTAAGCACCATGCAGCCGCTCACTCACTTCCCCCTCCACCCAGTGGGATGGGGGATGGAATCAGCAAAAAAAAGATAAAACGCATGGGTTGAGATAAGAAAAGTTTAATAGGACAGAAAGGAAGAAAATAATAATGATTATAATAACAATAATAAAGTGACAATAGTTATAATAATAAATAATTGGAATGTACAAAACAAGTGATGCACAGTACAACTGCTCACCATTCACCTACCGATGCCCAGTTAGTTCCCAAGCAGTGATCTGCCCCCCAGGCCAACTCCCCCAGGTTTATATACTGGGCATGATGTCCCATGGTATGGAATACCCCTTTGGCCAGTTTGGTTCAGCTGTCCTGGCTGTGTCCCCTCCTGCCCTCTTGCTGGCTGGGCGTGAGAAGCTGAAAAATCCTTGACAGAGTATAAATGCTACTTAGCAACAATGGAAAACATCAGTGTGTTATCAACATTATTCTCATACTGAACGCAAAACATAACACTATACCAGCTGCTAGAAAGAAAACCAAGACTCCCTCTCCAGCAGGTCACCAGCCAACCTTTCTCTCTGCTCCAATCCAGTCACCCCTGTAGACTTGACACTGAATCACCAGTCTTCTTCCACACAATTCTTGGGCTCATTCACTGCACATGAAAGGTGAGCAATGCCTGGCAAACAGGTCCTTTAAAGAGACATTTCACCTTGTGACACTCAGAAGCAATTAAAATATGTATCCCTGGATGAGGGAGCTAGACTAGGCAAACACATATTTACGGTGTGCACCGCAGTATGGTTTATGGTCCCTTTATACACCATTGTCCTCGACAACTGACTAACACAGTGCAGCACAGACTAAAAAGCTCTTTGGTCTTTCTGTCTTCCACACAAAATACTCATCAGCCTGAAACCTGTTGTTCTCATCTGATACATTTACAGGGTTCTAATTTTTCCAACATTTACTGCTAATTGTCTCCATGCTCACACACAGCCTACAAGCCACAGGCTACCCTGCATTCACTGTCAGGGAAGTAGTAATGCCAGCTCTGTCCCCAAGCTAAGATTTGTCACTACACCCTCCCGCACATATGAGATAATCATCTCCAACTACTCAGTTGGAGGAGGACAGGGACAGAGAATGACTCCTGCCTTTCTGTGCTGGAAAAGCAGAACTGCCACTGGTACCGGAGCTTTGCTAAGGGAGCCTAGCTAAGCATTCAGAAAAATTAAAAACATACACAAGAGTGCTCTGTCTAGGAACACTTTTATGAACATGTTGCAGGAGCAGCAGTACACCTGGCTCTGGTGTATTGCAAGCTAAAGAATTTGTACAGTTTTCCCTGTAGGGTATTTTTTTCACTCTTGAAATGCTATTTCAGTTGATATTTTAACAGGCATTTGGGATTAAGAAACTCCTAAGGCTGAGCAGAAGGCACCTTTATAGCTACTGGATTAATGACAGAAAAGCTACCAACTGCCTAATCTTGTTGACAGAGGATTTTCTCCAGTGTCCTTAGCACAAGTAGGTTTTAGGATCTGGCATTTCTTTTTTAAGCCATCTATAAATAATGCTGCATTCAGTATCATCACATCTATCTTTATTATTCAAAAAAGTGCTTCAACTACCAGCTAAACTGTAATCTCCTTCACAAGAAAGGTATCACAACAGTTGTCTTCATAACAAAAACACCTACATGACTGCTACAAAAATTAATACTCCACCTAGCATATAAACCAAAATGGCTTTTTTCTTAGGCTGGAATTTTCCAATCCATTTGGCAAACTACCAAGACACAGTCAGAGGAGACAGGGCTTGCCCAAGATGGCTTCAGGGTTGACTGTGCTGCAAACTGTAAAAAAGGCTTAGTTTCTCTGAAATAGTGTCTTTGACGTTTAAAAAGGCTACAAGGAACACGAAGAAAAGAAAAGCTAAGGAGATTTTTGAGCTGCCTATCAAGTTCTAGAGTGCAGCTACACAAATTCTTCCTTACACTCTTTCATGAGACACCCCAGTAAGAAAAACATCCAAGATTTGGCACAGTTTTATCCGTAAAACTTTACTGATAAATCCTCCTCATTTTCGAGGACTCATGCTTCTACCAAATGGCTAGACAGCATGGACCCCTTCATAAAAGAAGAAGGAAAACAGTCATTGGTCAAAACCCACCACTGTATTAAGCATACCAGGCTTAATTCTCTCCCATTAATGCCCAGGCAGATTTACAGTCTTCAGTGAGACACACAACTGTTTGTAAGAGCTGGATGCTAAACCATGTACCTAAGTGGACACACGCATGAATCAATTTCATACATTTGACAGATAATACTAGACTGCTCCAGTGGGTACTTGTGCATTCTGACAGAAGAAAGGGTGTGTGTGTTGAGAACACAGGGCTTTCCTGGACTTGTCCAGAGGGCATAAACAAACACATGCAACTGCAGCCCATTTATAAGATAAGAGGCTTGGCCTCAAACATCCAGCTCCTTCAGTCAGTAACCATGCGTGTCAATATCTGACTAGTTTGAATACCAAGAGGAGAGGACAAACAACCTGCATGTTCAAAGACTTCAAGGCTGCAAAGGAAAACTGAAAGCTTACTTGAAGAAACTGTGTCAATGCAAGATCAGGCACAGAAATGGTACAGATTGTAATGACAGGTTTGCTAGGTACCACCATCACGTACTACAATTTATTTTTATAAATTTAAGACTATATGATGCAGGGTGTACCGCAAAAGACTACTCCAAGGCAGAAAGAGTCAAGCACAGTGAGGAGAGCACAGCCTGCTGATCTGTGCAACACACAGAGGTTTTCTGTGATCACCCATCATAGAGTCTTCAGTTCCTGCTGTGACTGTGCTTTGGATGGGCTGAGGATTGGCTTGCAGAGGAGACAGGGGACTGCAAAGCTTCCTACCCACCACTGCTTTTACCACAATGAGGAGATGTAATGCAGATACCACCTGGACACTGGCAAGAGACATGGACCCAACGCACTTTTATTTCTCAACAGACACGGACACTGATCATTCAAACTACCGCTGAAACAGACCTGTCAGCTGAGGATCTCTACAAAAGCCATTCATGCTGCTGTGCACAGATCTGTGACATGCTCCTACCCTAATCTAGTCTGAAAGAAATTGGACCCCACCAAGCCTGCATTTCCACTTGCACCTTTTGCCTATACAATGCACGGTGTTCTCAGTTTAACACAAACAGCAGTTATTTAAATACCAAAATTTCTGCAAACACTTGTGTTCCCCAGCCATTTGCTATCCAAGGGACTGGGCTGGTACACACTTCAGCAGCTTTATCTTCCAACGTCACAGCATCCCCCAACAAAACGTACTAGCTTTTCCTCAAACCAGTGCAAGCTGCTGATTTCAGTTACCTGCCTGATTCATTTAGGCACAGGTATCTCCCTTCATACTCTAAGGAATACTTTAAACTTTGAACTAGCTTAACCTTTTAGTCACGGGAATAAGGGAACTGTGAGCAACCTGCGGCAATGAAGCAGGACTCCCCCACAGCCAGATTTCTAGTTAAGAGAATCAAATATGAATGGACAGACCTGAAGCTAGGGTAAACCTTCACTGCTTAGGGCTCAGATGTCAGCTGAGCAACAATATTCTAGCATCTATCTGCACATGGAGATAGTTACATGCCTGATGATGACTCACTAAATCATACTAATTTGATTATGTTATAATCTCAATGGTTATTTGGCTTAGACCAGCAAACCAAAGCATCCACCTCCACTTTCTCCCCGATACCATCCCCTGGTAGAGCTTCTTCTTTTTTCTTTTTTCTTTTCTTTTTTTAATGAAACACATTTGCAGAAATTAGAATAAAGTTTTACAATTTCTTTGTCTTCCAAAAAGTATGCACTTTACTACCTTTTGCTCTTTTGATCACCTCCCACCCACAATACTTTCTGGCATCCTCTGCCCTACCAGCAGTAGGACATTTAAGAACATAATAAATTGAACACTTAAATTAAGATTAATTTAAAACTAAATTTCTTAAATAATTTAAAATTAAATTCTTAAATTAAGAACACTTAAATGCAGACAATAATATCTCGTCATCAAGCACAAACGAGGCAGAAAATTCTTTTGAGAACAGAGTGGTTCTGATTCACCAGAATTCTGTACAAGATTGACACCAGCCTAGAAGAGGAATAACAACAGGGAGTTTGGCCTAACACATCACAAGCCTCAGCACAGAACAGAAGAAACTACTTAGGAGGCTTTTCTCCTTCCTTCCATCCCCAAATACCTGTTTCACAGAAAAATTTCTGCTGCAGACTGCCAGGACTTGGACGTGTAGCCCCCTACTGTGGCAGTAAAGAATGAGAGAATCACAGACATTTTAAATAATGCTTAGATTATTTTTTTCTCCTGCAAAAAGGGATGAGATGACTCCTCTCCTCCGGGTTTACAAGAATATACCTAATTTAAATCCCCTAGGGATCAGCATAGCTTAAAATGAAGTCTTTAATTGTTTGCCTTTTACACTTAGGAAGCCATCAAAAAATATCATAGGTATTACATCATCCCAATGCACAATTAAGAGGGCCGTATGTCACTTTAGGTCTCTTTTTAATCATCAATTCAGAAGAAGGTTTATCTCTGTCAGTAATTCTCAGAAAACAAAAGGCAAACTCCACACATCCTAGTAAGATACGACCTTTCAGAAGGAGTTTTAAAAAGCAAGTATCTATAGGCATACCAATTCCCAGATTTGATGCAATAATATTCAAAGTTAGGAGACACTATCTGTTCATCCTTTTAAGCTTCTCAGGAGCTCAAGCCTGGAAAACTGATATGTAGAGAGTTCATATAAATTATTCAGTGCCACAACCAGTTCTCCATTTGCCCTGTCAGTAGCTCCTTGGTGCTTTCATCAAAATGAGACACCTCCACCAACATTCTTCAACTACTGACCTTCTCATCTACAACTAACTAATGTGATATTTCTTGAGTTTCTTTGACCACAGAAACAAATGCTGCTTAGCATGTCTAATGAGGAAAGACTCATGAACACCTTTACAAAACATGCTAGCAGAGGCTTCCACTGTATGGAGAAGCAGTGGCAGAATAGGGTAACATAGCAACAGGAGAATCTCTGTTCTAACAGGAGCAGTCAGAACACAGACATCTGGTCCTATTCTAGTTTCTTTTCATGGACATTTACATATGCAATATGTGAGAGCCAACATAAGCTGTAAAATCCTTCTCAGACACTGGAGAAGAGGGAGAAAGGACAAGTTCGTATGCTGGTATTCATCTGGTCCTTTTTGCAGTGCATGAAGAGATGCAAAAAACAAAGTCTCCGGACAGCTGCTGGTATCGCTGTCATGGTAGGACTCTTTAAAACGTCAAGATCAGTCTCAGGTTCTTCTATTTACATTCTGCTTTTATAGTTTCTAAGACCCTGATAGGTATCCTCTACAACCTAGTGATTAACCTTATCTTTGTCAGTCTGACTCCATCATATTATCCATGTCAGAAGACAAAGTGGTATAAGACTCACAGTACAACTTTGAGAGCTGGAACATCTTCCACACATGCTTGGGCCTTGCCCTACATTCCCTCTAGTACCCAGACTGTGATCATGCGATCACCTCACCCTTATGCAGACTATACAGCAGAAATGCTGTCAGTAGAGTGAAACCCTTGCCCTGATCCCACAATAAACAAATAAATTTGAGTTAGATAACACTGCAGCAAGAGATACATCACAAGGGGACAGATAATATCTGACCTAGTATAACGGCCTAGGAGAAGAAAAAAAACGCTTGCCAAAAACGTCTGAACTGGCAGAGCAAGTTTATACCAGATCTGCACTTGCATGTGAGAGAAGCATTTCTGCTACCACAAGCACCGAAGCCAGATCTAGTGTATCGTCACACGGTGGCCTAAGGATCTCAGAAGGCAATGCTGCATTCAGGAGAAATGTACTCACCTCTTCAACTCAGCAATGAGCAAAGCTGTGCAGGGAACACCCAGAGTCATTAGCGAGATGTTGTTGATGGCAGGCTTAATGAAGGCGAGGCAGGTAGTAACTCCAGACAGGACACCTACGGCAGCTTTAAATCGGCTCCTGAATAGGGTTTTGGGGGGAAGAAAAACTGCTTTTAATTGCAAACTTTAAATTACTAAAACCAGAAATCTTACTTTTAATATTGTAACAAAATTTAGGTTTCTCTAGGTGATTATTCAAGAGGTGCAATGACAATATACATAAAATGGATGTGGATCTTGCCCAGATTTGCATGTGCATGCAGAGTTAATCCTGTACACAAATCTTTGCTGGACTGTGGTCTCCTGAAGCAGCCATGCGCATGTATACATCCACATGCACACACACACTCATCACTGGTTTCAAAATCCAAAGGCCATACTTGGATCTTCCTCCTCCCACAGGAAGTCAGGAACAAGTCCATCTCTGCAGACAGCACTCTACTTCCTCAAAGCAGTGTTGTATCATCATTCTTCATGCTTTTAACATGGATTTTTAGGATACTTTGTTACTGTCAATGCCCCAAATTCTAGAGCTATGTTACAGTCTGGTTTATTTTCCTTTCTCTCTTTTAAGCCTTAAAGATACTGAAAACTACAAGGTAAGTAAGAACATTTATTTTAACCAAATTCAACAGTAGGTGAGGGATTCCCATGCTTTTTGAAGATCACAGTTTGGTATATTCTTAGCATAAATAAAATTACAATTTGGGCCTATATAGGCAGCCTGACAACTTTTAAATTAAATATATGTTAACTATTGTTTAAATTTCAAGTTTGGGCTTCAAACAACCCATTTTTCCAGTCTGTGGCAGCACTATGGCAGACAGAAAATTGTCATGTTGTCCTTCAACTACTGGCCCACAGCTTTATAAGGTTAATTGCTGTCCAAGGATGGCTCTTCTGTCCTTAATTCTATGTCTGAAGTAGGGTCTCAGTATCCTTGTGCAGCACCATTCCCTGGCCACAAGTGTCATCACCATCACCTAGCTCATTCCATCTGCCTTTTGCTTTAACGTTTCTCTTTCTGCTGGAAGGCAACAAGTTACTGAAGTAGGAAGTTTTGACCTGATGTGAATGCCTTAATGACTAAAGACTCCACAAAGTGGTCATGGTAGATAATAACATTTGCAGCACTGAAAACCCAGACTCTGATGAGGATAAAGAAAGTGAAGACCACAGCAGTGAGCACAGGATAGATATAAAGTTAGAGGATTATCTAGGCAAAGCAAAAAACCCAAAAATATAAACCAAATCTGTTCTGGGTTAGGGTTTGTTGCCCAGTATGTCTCTCTGTACACTTAAGAAAGCAATCATGACCTTAAGAAGTAACTGCCTTGACATATTCTCAGGAAGACATGTTCTGAGCAATTTATGATAGGGGACATCCTTCACCTCATCTCAGTATTTTTATGAATCAGTTATAACTGGGGAGATTTATTATTTACAGTTTTAACACTAAATTCAATAGAAACAGGATTTCACCCAGAAAGTGTTACTATTCCTTTTAAAAAGGACAGTTTAACCTCTTGGCCCATACTATGAACCCATCCAGCACCCTATTAGAAGGTAGTGATAGATGATATAGAACGATCCCCTTAGGCTTCTGAGGAATAATTTACATGCAGTCACAGAAATTCTTCAGACTCTGAACTTTTCTTCCCTTGAACTAAATGTCTAAAAGTCATGCCATTGACCAAAACACCCCAGTAAAACTTGTTTGCTTGTTAAGCTGATAGTGTGCTGTAATAGCACTGGGTTGCAGTTTGTAGAAGTACTAAATTCACACCAACATGACAAAGCCATTAGACTGCATAGACTGTACACAGTAATTCAAGATACACTTTTCTCAGTGCAAGCTATTTTGAGGAACGGTCAATCGAGGCACCAAGCTTCTCTCCACTCCATTCCCAACTTCTAATCAGGCACATGTCAAGGAAAAAAACCCACAAAAAAACCCCAGACAGTAACAGTTTAAGAAGGCAAGAGGCAGCAACCTTAGTAATTTTCTGAGAAGAACATTGGTGCTGCAATTCAAACCTCTCCATTACCTCAACTTCTTTACTGCATAAAAGAGCAGTATGTACAAAGATTATAGCACAATTTCTTTAGTGGGGGACAAACCACAACGAGATTCTTTAAACTGGCTACAATGCTCTTTTTTTTTTAATCCTGCAAGAAAAAGAAAAAAAATCCTATTACAACAACAATAGGCTTCTGAACAAACACTTAGCCTTTGACTACCTAAACACCATCCTTAACCACTGCCTTAAATATTCAGATGAAAATTCAGCTGACTTCCATAGGTCCACTTGTATGTACACTTTAGGATATACAAAAGAAGGAAAGAGGTTTTCTCTTACTTTAGCCACAACTTATATAAACTACTCATGTAAATGTCTCCCTAGAATCAACAAGAACAGGCACTTCCAGAGGCAAGTCACCTCAACCCAAGATCTGAAGTTACAGGGCATAAACCCCACCATCAGCAACTGCAGACTCAGAAATTCTGAACAAAATGGGCTGAGATACAAGCAACAGGAAGAGAATGGAGTGAGAAAAGACAGTGGCAACAGTGGTAACGTTGGATCATAACTCAGTGCCTTTATGTGCAGGTTTAGGTGTTAGCATAAGAAGTTTCAAGAAACAGGAAAGTGTATGTATATGACTATATGATTACCTGTCATTCCGAAAAACTCTGGGCAGGTATCTCCTAGGGAACCACATGGCCAGAGCACACATCAGAACCCAGAGAATAGCCAGCTCATCCAGCATCTGGCCCAGGAAACTGAGGGTGGCATGAAAGTAAACAGATCCAATTCCTGGAAGAGTCAATCAGAAGGCAATATGAATAGCTGCAGTACTGCACAGTCCAGAACACATCGCTCATGTTCAGAACTTCATAGCAAATGGTGGATACCATTTGGTCTAGAAAAGGTTAGGAAAAAAGAAAACTGGAAAACAAACACCAACTTTCCTAAGAAGGCAATCCAAATCATCAGCACCTCATTAATTACAAAGCAAACACATTACAAAAGCAGCACCTAAAGATGCCAGCTCCTACTAGAAAAGTAGATGCATGTGAAAAAATATCAGGTGGTAAAGTTAAATGCAAAACCAATTAAGAAATAAAAGCCAAATGCTGCTTTTGAATTTTCTCAATAGCACAAGAATGGGTAAGGCAAAGATAAAAAGCAGCATCTGATGACTAGTCCGTGATACAGGTTTACAAGTAGAAAGTGTCACCCTGCCCCACAGGGCTCTGATTATCCCTTTAAAAGTTCCCAGTGCCTCCAGGAATAAAAAAGCTTAAGAATCTCATATCTACAAAATAGCTAAGCCTTTGGGCCTTCTCACTACAATGCAAAACCTGCTATCCTCTTCAGTTGTGCTGGGCACTTTCAGCTCTCATTTAAGCAAGAGCAGAGGAAGGAGGGTCAGTGCTGCTGTAGAGTAAGCCCAGATATAAACAAAGAAGTTATGCAAAGGAAGGACAGGAAGGGAACAGAACTAAGGAACAGAACTAAGGCCAAAGCTCCCACCAAGCTCAGATTGCAAGAGGTATCTTCCTTTCAGAAACTACAGCTGCTTCAGCTTCAAGCAACTACAAGCAAACTCCTCCTTAGACGTCAGGATTGCTTTGTTTTGCAAAACAATCAAGTGCAAGCACAAAAAACTGATTTCCTCTCTCAGTTCATGCATGAGCAGGCAAACACAGACTAACCAACTTACCAACCACAACTAGCAGAGTCCATATTAAATATATTCCACTGTTGAAGCAGGTTGCGTATTGACGGAACAAGCACATACATATAGGTGGTAAAACAAAAAACAAGACGTTGCTTATCTAGAGAAAAAAAAAACAACAGTATCACAAGGACAGCAAATAAACAAAACTTAAATACTCTTGGGCTGCCTAAGACACCTATAAAGATGTTGTGTCATCCAGTGAAGCCTCAACTCAACAAATTATGGCCCTCAGTTTCTGCCAAAGTTGAGCTTTTTTTGCAAAGCATCAACTTGCTTTGTTTAACATTATTAAACTAGTAACAGCATAAAAACTTTAAGCAACTGTCATGGTTTAACCCCAGCCAGCAACTAAGCACCATGCAGCCGCTCACTCACTTCCCCCCCACCCAGTGGGATGGGGGAAGGAATTGGGAAAAGAAGTAAAACTCATGGGTTGAGATAAGAACAGTTTATTAAGACAGAAAGGAAGAAAATAATAATGATAGTAGTAACAATAACAAAAGATTTGGAATGTACAAAACAAGTGATGCACAATGCTATTGCTCACCACTTGCTTACCGATGCCCAGTTAGCTCCCAAGCAGTGATCTGCCCCCCAGACCAACTCCCCAATTTTATATACTAGGCACGACGTCCCATGGTACAGAATATCCCTTTGGCTAGTTGGGCCCAGCTGTCCTGGCTGTGTCCCCTCCTGCCTTCTTGCTGGCTGGGCATAAGAAGCTGAAAAATCCTTGACTTGGTATAAACGCTACTTAGCAACAACTGAAAACATCAGTGTGTTATCAAAGTTATTCTCAGACTGAATCCAAAATATAACACTATGCCAGCTGCTAGAAAGAAGAGAGACTAAACACGACTACCCTCAATGCAGCCTCTTTTTTTTCCCCTTTCAGTGTACAGTTCACCGATTTGTACACAGCTGCCGCAATACAGTGGGCTTTGGGGCAAACTTTTTGCTGCGTCTGTTAACCTGTCTGGACCCTGAGTTATTCCTGCGGACATACCTGCAGCTCCTAGCATCTTGCAAACTTCTGCAATGCTGCTAATCAGCTCAGTACAGTCAGAAGGATACCCATCCCCCCACATAGCTGGCTCCAAAACACACTTGCTGTCTTCAAGAAACTTATTTACCCCAACCTTTTCCTCCCTTTGTTTTTGATTCTTGCACAGTGACATCACACACAAAGAAAAGCAGACAGTTTCCCCCCCACACCCTCAGAGTTCCCCAATGGCACAGGCCATCCATCACCCAGACGAATTTGGCAGCAAATTACAAGAAAAAACAACAGGTTAGCCATGTACACCATGCACTGTGGAATTACTAGCTCTCTATGTGCAGCACCGCCACATGATACAGACTGCACTGAGTGAAGCCAGACACCTACTTCTTTCTTCCACTGGATGTTAGCAGTCAAAGAAACAGCTTGAAAGGGAAAGACAGCTCAGATGAAGATGGAAATTGGGACAAAAAAACTAAGAGACCACTTTAAAGTAAAAAAAGGGGGAAGGCAGAAGCACCAGCTCCTTATTCGTGCACACACAACCTGCTGCAGAACAGAAAATACATAGGGCATTTCTAGGGTTCGCTCCTGGACACGTGTCCTTCGTGAAAAGGCAAACTACCAGAAAGCCCAATGCATTATCTCACTCTCGTGGACCTATCTGTCATTGCAATTCTTTACATCAACAGGATGTCAGCAGCATTGCTCCCCTTCCCAGACGTGTAGTATAGGGCAGTCTGGCTCCGTTGCTGGGGCTATGTTTTCCCAAGTTCTCGCCAGCAGCTGAGAGGTATTGGGATGGTGTGAGAGAATTCAAGGGTGAACCACGGCTTAGTGGAAGGAAGCAATAATTACATTAGTCCTCTTCCCTCTCCTTCCTTTCTGGAGCTGCTTTCTTAAACAGACATCTCTTCTTCTCCAAAAAGTACATTGCTGACTTCATCCTGCAACTCAAGTCAAATTGTTCTTGAAAGCTTTGCCTTCTTGGAGCCAAACCTACCTGGATGAAGCCCCATTTTGCCTCCAAACACTAAGGTGTTTTTTTGCTTGATCCATCACTGCCTTGCACGCCGTCAAGCGGCTGACACCTGTGCAAAGGGGTACCTGGTCGCAGGCAATCCACCATGCAAAGTTCTGTACTCAGCTGCCGCAAGGCTTGACGCAGACGAGGCGGCGGCCTGCTGCACACTATTTACCCAACACCTTGTCATGAGCCCTCTCTAAACCTCCCGATGTTATACCTACACCACCAAACTGCTCATTTTTCTTTAATTTTAGGCGTACCAGGGACTGGAAAAGGAAGAATTAGGCAGCGACCAAAGGGCATTCTCCAGCCCCAGTAGGAGACGGACTCTGTAGGCAGCAGGAGCCCCCAGGGCTCCAGCGGGACCACCCGCCCGCCGGCCCGCCACCGCACGCCCGCCCACCCGCC